>NC_081420.1:122577662-122902532 GCF_949786415.1 Peromyscus eremicus
AAGTTATTACAAAGAACCACTGCCCATCAGAAGATATACCAAGATAAGGGCTAGCGATTTGTTTGACTGGCATGTGTGAGACCCTAGGTCTAATCCCCCATACCACAAACGGATATATAAGAAATTTTAAATCATAATGCAATTTAACTGACTTTGTGTAGTCTAGGACAAAAATACACAGTAATTATTCATTATTATAAATTTCCCTTTATGTTCTCCACCACACATATTCCTTAGTCCACTAAATCACGCATATATTCAAAGATATTGTACAGTGGTATGAGCTCAAAGAAGCTTCAGCTACAGACACAACTTATATGGGCGCTAACAATTGTTTAACATTTCTGTGCCCTAGTTTGTAATGAGAATAGTAACAACTTCATGGGATTATCAATAGCCAATATTGGAAATGATAGCAGCTCCCTCATACAGTTGTTAAAGTTGGGAATCTCACTGGAAAGAAGCCTTCCATTGATCCTGAGGCAAACACCACTCTTCCCTGCCATCATTATTACGAATACAACCATTGCCATCAATGGTCTGGAATCTCTTGTTGAGGACAGAGCTTTTCTTATTCATATTCTACTCTGTGCCCCTTGGTTTGGGCACAGGGACAAGAAAATTGTATGAATTCAGATATATATATATATATATATATATATATATATATATATATATATATATATATATATATAAATACACACACACATATACACACACACAAACGTATATATACATGCTTGTATGAATTGTTTGGTCTTGTGTTTAGAAGAGGACACAGTCCCACAGCATGGTTCTCAGTAGCAGCAGAGACGGCATGAACTGCTTTTGAATCAACAAATATCAACTCCTCTATCTGAATATGCCGTGCAGTCAGTTGAGATCCCCTCCTGCTCTAGCTTGAGTTATGGACATTGATAAGGCCTGTCGCCATGATCTCTGGGTGCCAAAGCTTGCCTAAGAACAGAAACACTACCTCAGCTCTAGATTCAAACACTTCCTCCGGCATCAATGTGCGTTGTCCTTAGCCTGCCTCAGACAACCGAGTTTACTGTACAGAGAGCTCTCCCCTACTGTGTGTAGATGCTCAGTGCTGAGTACACAGGCAAGCATGAGCACGGGCAGATGCTAATGTTTCCTACATGTTCTGTAGCATGAATTTCTAAAGCAGAAATAATAAGGAATACTATCCCCCGATGTATTAGTTTAGAAACAATAAAAGAGTGACATGTCAATCAGATGCTACAAAATTGCACATAGGTAGGATGATCAGGTCTTGAGACCAAACACACATGATAAACAAATATGAAGCTGTCTTGTATTGGAATTTGTGGAAAATGGATAGATTTTAGCTATTCTTGCCTCAAAGGCACCAAAAATAAGAGCTAAGAAATTACAAAAAAAAAAAAAACCTCACTAATTTGCTTCATTCTACTGACCTTTGAACTCTAGGATTATGTTTATGCCTTAAATAACACTGTAAATTTATTTTAAAAGTTAATACTATCTCAGAGTGTGGTGACACATGCCTTTAATCCCAGCACTCAAGAGAGGCAGGAGGATTTCTGAATTTAAGGCTAGCCTAGTCTACAGAGTGAGTTCCAAGACAGCCAGGGCTACACAGAGAAACCCTGTCCAAAAACAACAACAACAAAAAACTGGATACTATCAATGAGGTAACTTTTATTCTCTAACCCACAGAATTGTAAGAAATTCTGAAACATAAGCATGCCAGCATAATATTAGATTATATTGAGATTTATGATATCTCTAAAACAACTATTGTTCATGCTCAACTCAGGGACTAAGCCTAAACCCTTCTTTTAAAGACCATGCTGAACTGTTAACTTTCATAATTCTTTGAAATTCCAGGCATGAATCCTTAAAAGGATGTGTGGCTTACAAACTTATCTTTATCCTGCTAGTTTCTAGGGTGGAGAGATTTATCAGTGGACAAAGTCTGTCTACTCAACAGAAAACTTGAGAAAAATTTGGAGCAATTGTGGATTAAAGGAGGTGATAATACTCTGCCCATCCCTGTAGTGAGCTGCTCATCATCTGTGAAATGACACAGCCCTGCCCAGTGTACAGGAAGGACATAAATATCACTCTGCAGATGCACTATTTCCTAAAACTTTCTGCTTAGGTGAACTCAGAAAAACTTCATCTCCTCCACCCACCTACCCACAAGAGAGATGAATCAAAGTGAGATTACATTATTTCACTCTACATAATTACCTTTGGGGTTTTCTCCCGAACCACCCAGTCCTAAAGGAGTTTTCCAAGTTAAAAACAATTTAAAAACATCAATTAAAATATGTAAAATATTCATTTTATATAAATTAATCTGGCATAGGTAGATAGATCACTTGGGCTTTATTTGACTGCTAGGAATGACTCAAATTTTATGACTTTGTGGTTTTTTTTACCTTATCAGATTTTTAGACCTTTCCTCTGAGAAACAAAGGTAATACTTATCCAACAACTGTGAAGATTAAATAAAATAACATAAGGCCTGGAGTCCCTTCCTTGACACAAAGTAGCTACTGGTAAAATCTGACAAGCATTTCTCTCCTTTGTAAGATAGACAAATAGGTTGTAGCATGGAAAGCCACTGGGTTGAAATGAGAGAGCTTGTGTTGAGTTCTTTTTCTTTTTAAATTTATTAGAAAAGTCATTTGACCCTTCTGAACAGAAATTGACTATTTTTCAATGAATGTGGATTTTAGTTTTTCTCCTAGAAGTAAAATGTTCATAGAATTTAACAATGTAATGTAAAATTTTAAGTACAGCTTTCTTAGTAGCAGTGGATATAGATGAATAAAAACCACAGAAATGCATGATATCCAGGCTCTACAAATGCTGTCTTTAGAAAGGCAAAGAACTACCACAGTGTTGATTTATTCCAGAATTATTAGAAGTGTTTTCTTTGGTCAGGTTCTTCACTGTGTATTTATTAGAAATGTCTTCTAACAGGGTACAAAAAGTGTGGACATACAGGTGACAGATGAGCTCAGTAGTAGTAATCTCTAGGAAGCTTTGCTTCACATTTAAGGTCTTGCTCTGATTGGCCCATTTTCACCTTGGTTCTGTGTAATACAGCAGTTCTAATCATCTACAGAGTCTGCTACTGTGCATATGCCCCACGCCTGACCACTTTTATTTACTGTAGATATGGAGAAAGTCAATCTTGGAAAAACCACAGCTTGGGTTCTATCATATTTTTTGTAGTGTTGATAATCTTTTCCTGTTTGATAATGCTGTAGATAACAAAGGGGGATGGAGGGACTGTCCTTGCCACTGATGGGATCTACATTAAGGCTCTGCTTCAAATCAAGTGATCTCCCCACTGCAATGCACAGCTACATATGCATAAAATTATGTGATTATCAGAGGAAAATAATTTTCAAAATCTAATTCAATTCACTTACCCAAACCATAAACCAAAAGAAGGAATAAAAATAGCAATAAAAGAGGAACTATATACCAGGCAATAACAGGTTTCATTTCCTACCAGAGAAAGAAATAATGCATACGAAGCCCACAAAGAGAATGAAGCCAATTCATTTTGATCCTGTGGCGATGCTTTGAAGCTTCTTTTAACTCAGTCTCTTTTACATTTCCAGATGCCATGAAAGGTGATGTAGGCAGAAGGCAACACTTATGGGACTGGGGGATTTCGTTTTGCCCACTAGAGTGAAGGTTTGGTTCTTACTTTTTCTGAGAGCAGCTTTAAAGAACTCTTCAAGCTGTCTGCGGAGTGCTGGCTGGCAGAGTTTAACAGCAGGTCGGCGTGGGTTGCTATGAGAGGCTGCAGCTGATTGATGTTGCTGAGGACTTCCTTGGCCTTAGCTGTGTTTTCCGGTGAATAGTAGATGAACTGGTAGCCCGTGCTGCAACAACAAGGACAGAAGTTATGGAAGGCACAGAGAGCCTCCGCAGCTCTAAACACACTCACTTCATTAGTCTTGCTTCATAAATAAGAACAGAGGTAAGGCAGGTTTACCATGTCCTGAGAGTTTATGTAAATTTAAGGCTAGATCATGTAAAACCAGCCCTCGATCAACCAGAGGGAAGATTTTATATGATTACATATGTTCAGAATTACTATAAGATGACTGCTAATGTACATAATAAATCACTAAACCACACCAGGAGAAAGAGTAGACCCTCAACCCGTATGATCAACTCAATCGCAGTATAAATCCTGGCTTGCAGCTCACTAGGGCTGCTTTGGCAGGTTTTTCGTCCTTGGTCGGAAAAGAGGATCAACTTTGTAAGCAAGTCTATGAAATGGTTAAATTGAGAGACACTCACATGCAGAGAGGAAAACAATGCTTGGTAGGAAGGAAGCATTCAATACACTACCTGTAGTTTTCTCTGTGACATTGACAAGCACAAGGCAGTAACAAACACCATGAACTCACAAGTGGAGAGAAAATAAAATCAACTCCAAGTGGCCAAATAGCCCATTCTATTTTAAAGAGAAAAAAAAAAATCAAATCTAAAGCTCCATTATATTATCTCCACATTTGTTCTTAAATGTAGCTTAAAAAACTGAAGATTGGTTATTAATTAGGAGCCTTTGACTTTCATAATCAGTGTGTAGGAACTGCTGGGGAACCTGGTGAGAGGAGAGGTTCCCTGCAGCAAAGGAGCCCTGAGCACAGAGCAGGGTTGGCGTCCCAGGATGGGCAGCAAGGAAAGAAAGGCAAAGGAAAGGGAGAAGGGGGCGGAGGAAAGGGAGAAGGGGGCGGAGGAAAGGGAGAAGGGGCGGAGGAAAGGGAGAAGGGGGCGGAGGAAAGGGAGAAGGGGCGGAGGAAAGGGAGAAGGGGCGGAGGAAAGGGAGAAGGGGGCGGAGGAAAGGGAGAAGGGGCGGAGGAAAGGGAGAAGGGGGCGGGGGAAAGGGAGAAGGAGGCGGAGGAAAAGGAGAAGGGGGCAGAGGAAAGGGAGAAGGGGCGGAGGAAAGGGAGAAGGGGCGGAGGAAAGGGAGAAGGGGGCGGAGGAAAGGGAGAAGGGGGCGGAGGAAAGGGAGAAGGGGGCGGGGGAAAGGGAGAAGGAGGCGGAGGAAAAGGAGAATGGGGCAGAGGAAAGGGAGAAGGGGCGGAGGAAAGGGAGAAGGGGGGCAGAGGAAAGGGAGAAGGGGGCGGAGGAAAGGGAGAAGGGGCGGAGGAAAGGGAGAAGGGGGCGGAGGAAAGGGAGAAGGGGGGCGGAGGAAAGGGAGAAGGGGGCAGAGGAAAGGGAGAAGGGGCAGAGGAAAGGGAGAAGGGGGGCAGAGGAAAGGGAGAAGGGGGCGGAGGAAAGGGAGAAGGGGGGCAGAGGAAAGGGAGAAGAGGGCGGAGGAAAGGGAGAAGGGGGCGGAGGAAAGGGAGAAGGGGCGGAGGAAAGGGAGAAGGGGCGGAGGAAAGGGAGAAGGGGCGGAGGAAAGGGAGAAGGGGGCGGGGGAAAGGGAGAAGGGGCGGAGGAAAGGGAGAAGGGGCGGAGGAAAGGGAGAAGCGGGCAGAGGAAAGGGAGAAGGGGGCGGAGGAAAGGGAGAAGGGGGCGGGGGAAAGGGAGAAGGAGGCGGAGGAAAGGGAGAAGGGGGCGGAGGGAAGGGAGAAGGGGGCGGAGGAAAGGGAGAGGGGGCGGGGGAAAGGGAGAAGGGGCGGAGGAAAGGGAGAAGGGGGGCAGAGGAAAGGGAGAAGGGGGCGGAGGAAAGGGAGAAGGGGGCGGAGGAAAGGGAGAAGGGGCGGAGGAAAGGGAGAAGGGGGCGGAGGAAAGGGAGAAGAGGGCGGAGGAAAGGGAGAAGGGGGCGGAGGAAAGGGAGAAGAGGGCGAAGGAAAGGGAGAAGAGGGCGGAGGAAAGGGAGAAGGGGCGGAGGAAAGGGAGAAGGGGGCGGAGGAAAGGGAGAAGAGGGCGAAGGAAAGGGAGAAGAGGGCGGAGGAAAGGGAGAAGCAGGCAGAGAGGCTGCATTCACAGGCTTGGTGGAATCTTTCCACATCCTTTTATAGCCAAGAGCCGAACTCTGTTTATAAATACATTAAGCCGGGCGGTGGTGGCGCACGCCTTTAATTCCAGCACTCGGGAGGCAGAGCCAGGTAGATCTCTGTGAGTCCGAGGCCGGCCTGATCTACAGAGGAAGATCCAGGACAGGCACCAAAACTACACAGAGAAACCCTGTCTCGAAAATAAATGGATAGATAGATGATAGATAGATAGATAGATAGATAGATAAAATACATTAAAGTCTGCTTTGAATATTTGTGAAATATCTTCCTTACAGTTACTAGCTAAATTATTTAAATTCCCATAATTTTATTTTCATTTTTGAGAACTTAAAAATCACTGAAAAAAATACTATCTAGAAAGCGGTTTTTCTTTCTCCTTTCTTGGTTCTTTGGTAGAAATTATTTAAATCTTTAAAAAGATGGTAATATTTTACAGATATATAATATATTCCTCACAATTTATATACTTTTTTGTAAAGCAGTTATGAGCAGTGTTCTGGCATGTTCGAACTAATCAGGAGAGCGCACAAGGAAGCGACAACAATGGTCAGAGCGTTGGGGAGCTGGGAGGTGCACTGCGGCATGGACAGCACAGGGCTCATCCTCTTCTCTCTGCTTGTAGTTCCTGGTAGGAATGCTCCAATGCTCAACCCACCAGTCCTTAAGAAATAAAACAACTCCACATTCCTTTTGTAAAGAAAACAGTTGTCTAAAGGTATCGATGTGGCATGACAGCGGGGGATGGTTCTTCATACCCAGGAGCTGTGGTTACAGGATCAGGACTCACTGCACACCATGAACAGAAAATGGTGTGCAGTGGGTCATGGAGGCCCTCTTCACTGACCTACTTTCCTGGTATGAATGTCTGCTTCCTGATCTTATGGGGTCTGACAAGCTGAAGCTCCCCAATGGCTTAGTCCTCAGAAAACTAAAGTGCCCACGGCCAGTGTTCTCCCATCTTTCTGTTCACATGACTTCTTTCTCAGTACATCATTTCTGACGCTCCTTATTCTTTCTCCCGTCCCTTCGTTGTGGTGGCTGCCTCTCCCCCTCTCTGCTTTTCTGACACTTCACTCTGATGTTATTTGTAAATATCATCCACTTTCCCCTTATCCTTTCCTCATTCTGTGCCCTGAAAATTCTTAGCATTCTCCACCCGATTCTCACATATGCTTCCAAGAATCATTCTAAATACTCTTTTTCTTGTGCCTTAGGTGAGTGATGCCCAATGTTAGCGGGCATAAAGTGCACTGACAAATGGGGAAGGGACTTCGGCATTTTTTTTAGGATATAGAACTTCTTTGCAATGCCAAGAGACATTGCTTCAGTGGGCTCTGCACTGTGATACATCCTTGGGAGGTTTGACTGCCAGTGAACAACTCTGTCATTAGAGACACCCACTGTCCCTGATTTGCCTCTGATGTCCCTGTAAATGCTGGGTCACACTTCACAAGGAGTCTGGTAAAAACCTCACTTGAGCTACTCTCAATTTCTCAGAAGTGTTTTACTGGGCTACCTCTACTGTCTCTCTCTGTGTTCTGAGATCCTCCGGCTCCTCCCCATGACCACTGCTTCTTCTGACATTCCCAGCATTCTCATCTTTACCCTTTCGATGACCTCATCCTCTCACCAGAGACTGTTCAGTCAAGCCTGGGACATAACCCAAGATCCTGCCATTGTGGCTCAGTCACGTCTCCTCTGAAGCTGCTATGTAGCAGGCATCTTGGTGAGGCTGAAAGATTCATTTTCCATACTGGAGGCCAGTGTTGCTGTCCACGATGACACAATATAGCATGGAGAAAAATCATCATCCACAAAATTACACTGAGTATGCACGGATTTCGTCTAACTATTGAATGACTTACTCTTGAAACATGTCATATATTTAACAGTTATAGCTTCTTAAATGGGATTATGAATATAATTTAATTATCTAGAAAAAAATAAGTATTTTATAGTGGTCTGAGATGTAGACTCAATCCAAACATTTGAGTCAACTATCAGGATAAAACTAGAACAAGAAGAAAATAATTTTGGAAAAAAATGTATAGACTATAAAAGCAAATTATGGATGATAGAAATTGAAATTGGTTTCACATTGTATTTGTATGAAATAAAAAGTGATTTAAAATATGTCCTTAGACTTTACACAAAGCTAAAAACAATGAGAGCATGGATACATGCCCTTTTACATATTTCATACGTATGTATGACCTTAGTCTCCTATTGCTGGTCTAGCTTATCTCTTCATCTTCTAGTACCAGCAAGACCCAGGTCTCAGCCCTTGGAGCTTTGGAGTTGGGGAACCATTTGACATTCCTGAGCATTTAATCTAGTGGTTTAAATGAGTCAGCCATGTAAAGGGTTTTACAGTGCACATCTCTAGCCCTAACTCCAACCAAAACAAAACTTCTTCAGGCATTTCCACTTAATATGTCCAAAGGAGATCTCAGGCAGCTCCCCATCCTCAACACCTAGCTTGGCTGGACTCTTTTGCACTTTTCTTCAGGACACGGCCACTAGCTTCTCTTCCTCCCTTACAGTTATCAGAAGAGTCGCCCTTTCCTTTCAAATAAACCCAGAATCCAACCCCTTGTTTCCATGCTCACTACAAATATCCTGGTACAAAGGGCCATCACCTCTTACCACTAGGGTTACACACACACACACACACACACACACACACACACACACACACGCACACACACATACAGAGAGAAAAAGACAGAGACAGAGAGAGAGAGAGAGAGAGAGAGAGAGAGAGAGAGAGAGAGAGAGAGAGAGATTTTTCTCAACGTAAGTCCATACAGCCCAGGACTTAACTGTAACTTACCTGTTCTTTCTCTACCCTCCCCAAAACTGCTTAACCCATTGCTCAGCCTCACTACTATTATAGGCAATGGAGATATGGAACAATGTAAATAAGAAAGGAAGGACAATCAGGAAATGGAAGAAGAAGAAGAAGAAGAAGAAGAAGAAGAAGAAGAAGAAGAAGAAGAAGAAGAAGAAGAAGAAGGAAGAAGGAAGAAGGAGAAGGAGAAGGAGAAGGAGAAGGAGAAGAAGAAGAAGAAGAAGAAGAAGAAGAAGAAGAAGAAGAAGAAGAAGAAGAAGAAGAAGAAGAAGAAAGCCACAGGGGAGAATGGCAGAAGACAGGGGCTGATGAATTTAAAAAAAAAAAAAAGTATTCTAGAGTAGTAAATCTCTCTTTGATGGAGTTAATTCTCCCAAGGAAAATTTCAGGATGATTGTGACGTACTTTTCCCCAGTTCATAGACGTGTGTGTTTGTGTGTGTGTGTGTGTGTGTGTGTGTGTGTGTGTGTGTGTATCTTGAATCTAAAGAGGCATCGACATGCTCTTAGTTCTAACTGACAAGAAAACCATATGAATAATACATAAGAATTTCCACCTTAGTCAGTTGAATCTACCCTTCTGGCTTCACAACAAGCATCTGAAACCTGAAACGGCTGAAGGTACCATCAGACTGCTCTGCCTCTCCTTGGCTGCTTTTTTTCCTGTTGGATGTGAGGCTTAGAGAAAAGAACTAGAGAAAACAACACTCGCTTTCTTTGCCTGCAGTCGGTTCATTATGTAGTTAGATGAGCTGTGCTTAAATTGGTCTTTGTTTTTCAGACTAGTCTCCTTGTGGAAAACAAACACGAAACAAAAACACGAACCTTGCACTATTGGAAACTTTAGGGTCCATGTATGTGTTGATCAAAGTTTAATTCTACCACTTTCTCTCTGTCAACTGGTGCTGATGAGGAGACAGAACCATGAGACGGTATCGGCCACTCCGCTCCTCCCTGGGAACTGTTCGTTCCTCTCCTCACTGTCTCTTACTACCTGTTTTAATTTTTAAGCTCTTGACTGTGATTTTTTAACCATGACGGCCTCTCTTATATACAAGTAGATGTAATAGGCCATCTTCATGATATGCCAATTGTATTTTGATAAATCTCTTAAAAAATGTCCTTAGCATGCATTAAAGAAATGGTGATTATTACCCATGGATAAAGATACAGGAAAATAGAAGGTACACTCATGAGCCATTTCATTTTTGCCTGTTAAATCTAATGTAAAAAGAAAGTTTAATAAAGCAAATAATTGATATTATAGATTTAACTAAAGTCCAAATGTTTTCTCCATCTGTATAACAAATAATAACTGAGCCCATACTTTGTGTGTCTGGTATTACACTAATGTTTTCATGGGCTACATTTTTTATTTCCACAACTCTCCAGAAGGAAATACTATTACATTATGTAGACATGGAAGGTGAAGGTTGGGTGGGGCTTTGCGTGGGTCACACAACTAGTATGTGTGGCAGAACGTGGATTCTAGATTAAATCTTCATAATCACCCAGCTTGAACTCCTAATTATGTTTGCCTATCTCTTGAGCATTCTTTTGAGCCATTTTAGATTTTAAAACTTATGAAGCTATAATTAATATGGGAAAGATCTACAATGTAATAATATCATAGCAGGTACAGACTATAAAACTTTAAAATTAAATCTCTCATCTTCTAATTAAGACTGTTCATTAGAGAAGGTTGTGATTCTAGTTTATAACAGAGATTAGTCTAAAGAAATAATCTGTGAATCATCTGATGCTAAATTACAATCAACACATTATTTACTGACTGCTACTTGGCCAATGAATTGAGAAAAGCAAATGGTCAGAGCTAGCAGCAAGGCTGTGAGAGGATACATATTATAATTCCTGTTCACTAAATGTCACTAAATCCCATGGCTGGCCACATGGGATTAAAAAGAAAAGAAAGAACCCTTTTATTTAGGGGTGGAGGTGCCTTTTTTCTTGAAAAATTTCCAAAGTTGGACTCTCAATTCTGAGTGTCCACTAATACCCTGAGGGCGTCCACAGTGACACAGCTTGCTCACTAAGCATTCGACTTCAGCCCCTGATGTTCACATCTCACTACATAGATTTTTTTTCCCACAGTCAATGATGTTTCTGTTCTTCAAGGTTTTATGATTGTTGGAAGTAGGTTTTCACACACACACACACACACACACACACACACACACACACACACACACACAAAATCAATCTGCAACCTATAAGGAAATAAAGACCAACTATTTCAAAGGAAGAAAGGTTTCTGTTCCAATCAGCAAACTTGCTAACTTTTCCAATATATTCACTAACGTGTATAGATTTGTATCCTATGAAATGTATATATGCATAATTTGGTGTTTTCTTCCTTGTTACATCTGGATTCTCACCTCCCACCTTAACAAGCACACAGAACGCAGACAATCCCCAGTCCTTTCTGACACCATTATACTGATGCTCTTTTTTTTCACTTGTGCTGACCTCATAAATGAAGCCGTCTTTACCTTCTGTATGCTCATGACAAGAGTATGATACTGGAATTGTTCAGGAAAAGTCACATTTAATAGATTTTTTTCAATAATAAGTCATCTCATTTTAGGTAAGCCTTTTTCCCCATGACATAAATCTCATGTGTACATTTTAAAGTTAGTATTTCATCACAATCTTACAAAAATGAGATTCTTCCTAGATTATTAATGCTTTTTTATGTATGTGTGTATGTGAAAGCCTGCTTATCATATGTGCATCATGTGTGTGCTTGTTGCCCATGGAAGCCAGAAGAGGGCTTTGGATCACCTGGAACTGGAGTTACAGGTGGCTGTGAGCCACCCTATGTGGTTCCGGCGACCAAGCATGTCTCCTCTGTAAGGGTATCAGATGTTCTTAACTGAACCTCAGGCTCCTCCTTAGATAAATTTTTTTAAAATCTAGACAATACTGTTTTAGATATGGTAAATTATTTTCTTTTGCTGCCTCTGAAATGATTATGGCTAAGTATATAGATTAATAAAGAGTTCTAAGAATTATTCTGGAAGTCTCCATTCAAGGAAGTCCCCGCTGCTCTCATTCAGTACGTACAGGTTGACATGACACAGTGGTTTCAAGTAGTATTTTACTTTATGGAAAGCAAGTCCTCTATAGAATCTGCTCACAGTTTTTCAAAATAAGCAGAAGGAAATGGTTCTGGTAATTTGTTTATTGATGCAATATTCTGGTTTAATTCCTAATCTTTCCGTGGATTGACATCTTTTCTTTGATCCCTCCTTCTGGACTTCTCAACTCTCTTTCTGTGTGTCAGCATTTTATGTGTGTGTGTGTGTGTGTGTGTGTGTGTGTGTGTGTGTGTATACATATATATACCTACATATGAACTTATTAAAAGCTATAATCTTCCTAACTTTTATATGCAATTAAGACACTGAGTTATAAAATAAAACCATTTAAATTATTTTTCTGAGTAAACTGTGACTCGTTTACTTAATGTCAGTTCTCAAAAATGTAAGATTTTATTTATGATTTCCAGCAATTCAGCTGCAGCAACAGTGTGGTAAATCAGGAGGAATCAGCCGTATATTTACATTGCAAATGAGGACCAAGGATGAATGGTTTTCTGAAACCTCACAATTCAAATTCTTCTTGTTTTGTTATTTTTACACAGTGCTATTTTGACAAATTTAGTATCAAAACTTCTAGAGTTATTTACATATTGTCATTTATAAATGTGTAAGTCTTTTTCTTTAACAATTTCATTTCTCAAAACTTTGAACTGTCAAGTGGTGCTTCCTGCCTAAACAACAGAACACACTTGGTCTCCCAAGCTACTGGTAGGTATTGGAGCAAATCCCCAACTTTCAAATGTTAAGTGGAAAGCGGACAAGGGGTATTATTGTCAGCCATTAAGTTGGCTCGCTTTTATAAAAACTTCTACCTTTCTTCTTTAGAATACATAACTGTATATTTCCCTTCTTAGTGAGATGGGAGCAACAGCACTTTTGTAACACATGCCTCGTGGCTGCTGTCTGTCTAGGACTACAAGACATTGTGTGCATGTATCTATAAGACACTTTCTACAAGTGCATGTTTCTGATTCTGATTCCTGATTCCACTGTGTGTCCTTACCATCCTTACTTTATTCAGTCACATCTGTCACTACAGGGAGAGTGACTGACCTCATAGGAAACCTTTTACTTCATGGATTCACTCCACCGTTAACCTTGTCAATGCACCAAATGCCTGTCGAGATAGTTCCCGGGGATCTGGAGTATGCCAGACAACATAGTCCATGCTTTCAGAATAAGCTTTATCTAGAAGGATGTTTACACTGGAGGCTGAATGCTGATGGGGGAATGTCTTTCTGTATGTTGTAAATATGTGTTTCTCTGATTGATTGATAAATAAAGCCATTTGGCCTATGGCAAGGCAGCTTAGAGGCAGGAGGGAAATTCAAAGGGAGAGACAGGAAGAAGGCAGGAGAAGACACCAGCCCACCGTCCAGGGAGCAGCATGTAATGGCACACAGGTAAAGCCACAGACCACATGGTAACATATAGATTAACGGAAATGGGCTGAGTTTAAGTGTAAGAGCTAGTCAGTCGTAGGCCTGAGCTAATGGCCGAGCAGTTTTAATTAATATAAGCCTCTGTGTGTTTACTTGGGGGATGTGAGTGGGAGAGATTTGTCCAGACCGTTGACGGGCTGGGACACAGGGTATCTTCTGGCTACAGAAAGTCTTAGCTACAGAATCAGACTGGGTTTCTAGTCAGTGCCCAGCCTTAAGGTAGAATCTGTGGCAGTAAGTGTGGATGCCCATGCTGGTTTGCTATGGAAGGCACTGTGTGAGAGAGGGATGGAAGTGTTAAGCGTGGGAGAGGAAGCTTAAAAGAAAGCACAGACAAATTACACAGGAGAGAGAGCCCCTGTGTTATAGTTCCAATGTCAGATGTATGTACTCCAACGTGCTTGTGTGTTGAATGCTTGGTCCCAGCTTGTAGTCCTATTATGGAAAGTTCTAGAAATTTATGGAAGGGAAAGTATGTCAATGTGTGAGGACATGAATTAGTTGGGTATATCAGGTCTCTATATCCTCCCCTCAATCTACTTCCTGTTCATCTTAACGTGAATAGCCTTCCCCCTACCACAAGCTCAGGAGCAAGAGAGCCAAATATATGGATTGAAATCTGTGAACCCATGAGCTACAATAAACCTCCTTTTAAGTTGTTTATCTCAGGATTTCTAACTCAGAAAACTGCCTAACATACTCCTCCTTCCAAGTTTTGCTTTCCATACTTTCAATGATCTATGGTATACCATAATCTAAATGGAAAAATAACAGAAATAAATGGTTCATATAATTTTAAAGTTACATGAATTTCTTAGTAGTGAGATGGAGTCTTGGACCATCCTGCTCTGCTTGCTCATGGCTGCTCCATCCCTCTCTGCAGAGTGCTGAACACCCCACTTGATCACAGTCCCTTAGTAGCTTTCCTGGATATCAGCTCAACTATCAGGATATCTTAGAGCCTGTGAGCAAGTAAACTTTATTTTACTGAATAATAGACCCAACTGTCAGGAATGATGCTACTGGTTACCTTATTACAATATATTGTTAGAGTTCTATTTTATTATTAGTCCTTCTCCTTCTCCTTCTTTCTTCTCCTTCTCCTTCTCCTTCTTTCTTCTCCTTCTTCTCCTTCTCCTCCTTCTTCCTCTGTTCCATGTTTATATGTTCAGCTTTATCATATGTGTATGTATGAGGAAGTACAATAAAACAATCTGGATCTATCTGAGTTTTAAGGTATTCTCTATGGTGTGGTGGTATTGTGTTCCCCAAAATATTGTGCACCCTAATAAACTTACCTGGGGTCAGAGACAGAACAGCCACTAGATCCAAAGGCTAGAAAATAGTGGCACTCACACCTTTAATCCTAGCACTCCAGAGGTAGAAATCCCTCTGGATCTCTGTGAGTTCAAGGCCACATTGGAAACGGCCAAGCATGGTGACTCATGCCTTTAATCTCAGGGAGTGAGCCTTTAATCCCAGGGAGTGATGGTAGAAGTCAGAAAGATATATAAGGTGTGAGGACCAGGAACTAGCAGCATTTGGCTGGTTAAGCTTTTAGCTGGTTAAGCTTCAGGTTTTTGAGCAGCAGTTCAGCTGAGATCCACTGGAATGAGGACACAGAAGTTTCCAGTCTGAGGAAACAAGACGAGCTGAGAAGTTGGCCAGGTGAGGTTAGCTATGGCTTGTTCTGTCTCTCTGACCTTCCAGTGTTCACCCCAATACCTGGCCTGGGTTTGTTTTATTAATAAGAACTTTAAGATTCATACTACACTATGGGTTTGGGGATGCACCCCTTGAGGAAAAGGTAACACTAATGCACAATATGCAACTCAGATAATAACCTTCAAGTAAGAAATAGCCAAATTGTTTAAAATTATTAAATCACAAAATTATATTTGCCTTATAGAAATGTCATTCCAGACAAAATGAACCAAATGGTTGGATCAATGCCAGCCGAGAAGCAAGGAGAGTGATTAATCTCCTTGGCAGAGGCACACCTAGAAGATAGTGCTCTGTGGGTCAGGATTATCTTAACCCATAGTTCATTAGTGAAATGAAAGACTTACAGAGAAGTTTGGAAGCAGAACTGATATTCAATCTTTTCTTCTATTAAAATGAAGCAAAGGGAGAAGGGTGCCAAGAATTTGCTGACCCCCGAGTGGAACATCTGAGGGGATGACAATGCAGGGGTTTTTTTTTTTTTTTTTGGCTGTATTTTGTGCTTGCTTCAAGACAAAGAACCCTCAGGAGAGGAGAATGTGAAAGCCAGTGAAGTGGGAAGTGACTTGATATGGCTACCTTGAGGGTATGAGGGAAGTGGAGCTACCTATGGATGGTTTCACATGCACGCATGCACACACACACACACAGGCACATACAGATCTTACAAATCAGTCCTTCCAAATCTGGACATAACATAGGACTGTGTCTGAAGCCCAATGTTTGAGATTGAGTTGTAAACTGCGTATTTATGGAAATTAATGCTTTTTCAAAAGACAATTTAATATCATCTCTGAAATTTATGCACCTTTTTACAAAAATTTATAAATAAGAACATAAATTTCCAGAATTACATGAATAAGGATATATTTTGGGAGTATAAGTGATTATAAAAATAATTAGAAATAATTTAAATCTGTGGTATATTTATTAATCATACTATGTCCAATCAACAAAATCCAAGTCAAATTTTAGAGAGTATAAAATCTGGACCTGGAGAGACAGCTAGTTGGTGAAGGGCCTGCTGTGAAATCATGAGGACCTAAGTTCAAATCCTGGGCACCTACCTAAAAATCTTGGTGTGTGTGTGTGTGTGTGTGTGTGTGTGTGTGTGTGTGTGTGCAACCTCAGTGTAGATGCCAGCCACCTTGTTGCATAGACAGCCCAACCAAATTAATGAGCTTGAAAACAACTGAGGAAGACACACAGTGACGAGCCCTGGTCTCTAGACCTGTGTGCACAGCCCCACATGAATATGTACATGCATGGCACATGCACAAAAGAATGAAATTCAACATGGATTGATGTGATGCCAAAGTATTTTAATGAATATAAAGCTATTTATATGTTTTATATAACAATAGCTAATATTGATAAGTTTTTACCATATACAAGGGACAATTATAAGTATTATCAAAATTCCAAAACAACCTCACAGGGTAATAAACCTAATTTCAACTTTACAAATGAGAAAACTATTATATAGAAAGGTGAGGTAATTTCATGAATGTCACAAAGGCAATTAAATGAGGTAGAATTCTTTTTACATACCAATCAAAATGAAAAAAAAACTTTTTAAAATAAATAAATTTTAAAAAATGAGTTAGAATTCAAACTCAAGTAGGAATTGATGTCTATGAACTATCTATGAGTAAAATTTTCTGCTTGCCCAAAAATAAAGAACAGAAAAATTAAATAGGACTAGAAAAACAGTCAATCACATTGCATTCAGTGACTTGAATTTGTGACACATCTAAAATCATTCAGTGGGGTATACTGAACTGGTTTATTCTAGGAAAGGAGCCAAGGCATTTAGGATCTCAACTACATGTTCCTTTAGTCTGAATTTTATGCTATCGGCAAACATAATATACAACTAAAACAAGAATTTTACGAAGGAGAAAATAACATTTAAAATTCATTTAGGGTCACATGCAAATTAGTGAAAACACTTCTGATCCCATGTACCATATTCCATCTGTACTCTACAAGCCTTGTCCTTCAGTGTGCATATATTCCCAAGCCACGGCAGGACTACATACTTAAAAGTATGTATCTGCCTTTCCCAAGCTGTAGCTAAAAGACAACGCCCTTTCCTTTAGAAACATTTGGCATCATGTACAGAGACTGTGCACAGGGGAGCACCCTTGAGCAGAAAAGCCACATGTGCAGATTTGGCAGAAAGAGTTGTGTATTTGCTAAAAGATAAATTGAACTGTGAGCTAGAAGTAGCCAATGAGAACCAACTCACAGCAAGTAGAAAATAGACCCTTAAGGAATCAAATCATAATCAACACAAAAATTACATTACTGTCTCCTTCAAAATGACATTATTTCCAGCAACTGGATTCAGTTCAAAAGAAAAAGAAAAGGAACTGTCAAAGGCTTTTCACTTGGCCTTATTTTCACTGTGCCTATGTGATTTCATTAAACCACTTACAAGAAAGTTTTTAATGGAATATGTTCTTTCGGAAAGTAGAAACAAAAGCTGCACTTGAAAATGAATGACATGAATTTGAACTATTGGTTCAGAGACTGAACTTTTAAAACAAATTAGTTTGGGTATATTGGACATAACTCCCAAAGAAACAAAAAGGCATATGTTGTTTTAAAAACAAAGGGCATTCACTCATGAATGGGCCAAGTATTTCACACACCCTCCTGGCAAGACTTAGGGAAAATCCTGGAAGAGGGATAAAGAATTGTAAGAGCATGAGGTTGGCGAGGACCTGAGAAAACAGTGTCTTCTGGAGAGAACAGAACTGATGTATCCATGAACTTACATCTACTATACCTATACAAGATCACGTCAGTAAATACTCCAGTAAGTATGGAGTAACGGCCCACAAGCACCCAGCCCTAGCTAAGGAGCTGGTGACTATTGATCACTACTAGGGGAAGAAGAGTCTACTATCAGAAAACTCTGCACTGTGTCAGGTCGATGGTTAATATCACATAGGATGTCTGAGAAGAAGATAAAGATAAAATAATACAGTGGCAGTGAAAGTTTCCCCAAACCATGGCTTAAAATGCCCATCTTTATGCATGTATCAAAACAAAGAAGACCAAGAAGAGTTCCATCATTTAAAGTGATTCTCTGCCTTACAAAATTCAACCTCAACTTCTAGTTATTCATTTTATATTCTGAGATATACTTCCTTGCATTGTCTCTCACTGAAAACACAGTATCTGTTGATTCAAAAGGCTTCAGGAATATATGAATGGTGTGACAGCTCTTTTGATGTTGAGTTTGCTCAGGCTAGCTTTCAATGAGTAGCCCTAAAGCGTTTTCAATTATATATGTCCTCAGCAAGTCGTATTTGATCCATATGTTTCCCTGGAGCTCAGTACTTTTTGATTGACACTAAGTTCACTGATGATCATTTTAGTGTATTTTACAAATAAAATAGCAACAAGAGGATATTTAACACATGAGTATTCCAAAGAAATCAATGTTTAAAAGCACTTTCATTTACCTTAAGTTTCATCCTTCATTTATGCCCTTATGTGCAATTTCCCAGTGAGAAGTGATTAGTGAAGACATCACATATTCATGCCGATATTTCAAACATAAACATGTCTCAGAGTGCAAAGATGAACTCAACAATTGTCTTTGTCAATTGCATACAATGATAAATTATGAAATTGTAGAGTTATGCCTTACATCTCACATACTGACAATTTGCGTTCAGCTAGATTCTGGATGTCTTGTGTATTCATAAGTTTTGAGTCTTGTAATTATATTGTTATTCTCTTTAAAATATAATTGGTTGAAAAATAAATAAGACAATATTACTAAGTCAATAAAAAATTTCCAGTTCCAAGCCGGGCGGTGGTGGCGCACGCCTTTAATCCCAGCACTCGGGAGACAGAGGCAGGTGGATCTCTGTGGGTTCGAGGCCAGCCTGGTCTCCAAAGTGAGTTCCAGGAAAGGTACAAAGCTACACAAAAAAACCCTGTCTCGAAAAACAAACAAACAAACAAAAAAAACATTTCCAGTTCCATACAGGATAGTAGAAATAGCAACTATTTAACTTCTGCATATCACATTAAACTATTCCACACGAAACATAGTTCTCCTAAGAACTCTAAGGAGCAGAAGGAAAAAGGCAGAGTGGTTTGGAGGCCTCAGGATGTAGAAGGTAAAATGACAATGAATCTCTTTTGTTACTCTCTTTGACCTCTATGTGTTGTTATTTGAGTTTCAGAGAATGCCTCAGAGCAGAAAAATGCCAGCGTCAGCAATAAAAGTCATAGTAACAAAATAACGCTAAAAGAAAGCCAAGACCTGGTGAAATTGGTAGCCCAGTGAATCTTGCTTCTTGGAGTTACATCTGCCCATTCTGGGGATGAATGCGCAAGCCATGGTCCTTCTACCAGAGGCTGGTACGGAAGGAGATCATGAGGAACACCTCTCCCCGTGAGGACTGTGGGCAGAACACTGTCTGCCACTCACACTTGAGTAAACACAGAGCATCCCCTCTTCCTTGGAGTCTGTGGTTTAAACTGACTTCCCACTCCCCGCAGGAGATAAATTCCTTCCCTGCAGGGCCTGTCTACCACTGGAACTCTGACTGTTACTTCCCAATGTCCCAAGGAAACCAAACCACTTTCTACAACAGAAAGATTTGGAAGCAGGACATAGACAGTAAGGAGAAGCCCGGGGACAGGACAGGACTTCCCTATGACTACAGTGATGGGAACTCTATGATCCCCATGTGATACACTATTACAGACATACAAGCGAAAACTAAAGAAATGGAACAAGGACTATAGCTGAGACCACAGTATGATGTGAAAACTGGTAGTGTGAAGAAGAGGAGGTGGAAGAAGAAGGAAAATACATTTGTATTGGAAATACAGTGATTCAATTTTAGAATGCTTTCTTCTGAAACATCTGGTCTCTATGGAAATGGATGATTCTGTGACAAATGTGCTCAAATGTTTAAAAGTTCTTGGTTTGTCACTCACATAAAGTGTCTAATAGTTAAAAACTAGCTGTCATTGTAGAACTGCTTCCCCATAGCTTTCAATGTGGAGGTTTCTAATCAAAGAAAAACCACTATTGTGAAGGAAAATAATTGTTCTAATCCTAACATCGCTTTTATGGCTTACACGAATGCAGTCATAGCTAGAGAAACTTACAAGGGAAGTGCTCCTTCCTGAACGTGGGATGAGAGAGGGCATGTGTTACTGAGGCAGACACTTTAATAAGCAGCATTTATAAGTAGTTAATAAGCAAAAGTGGAGGAACAGTAATGCAAACTGTTAAGAGAGATACTGTTTTAGATTCATGCTTTCTTTTTTCCTAAGTAACTAAGCTTCCAGAGTTAGTTAAACCATCTAATTGACAGCTCTCCTTTACAAATGACACAGTTACAGGCTAGGACAGTTTTACATTGTGCCTCAGTCCAAGGCAGCAATCACCTACAGGGTCATCACTAACAAATGAAAGAAAAAAAAAAGGATCTGTGTTCGTCATTAAGCATCTTTGTCTCCATGGTTATACCAGGTTATCAGTCTGCACACTATTTTTCTGGTGAGTAAGAGTGGTACCAGAGTATCCCATTGAGCAGCCTGGCTTTCAGGACAATGTTCTGCCAGCAGAGCTCTCAAGATGCCCATTCATAAAGTTTGTGGGTTCTAGTCTATTCTCAAGTAATTTAGAGAAATTCAACAACTTTCATTTATCTGCTGGGTAAAAATGTTAAGAACTACTCATTAGGATGGATTGATCTTCAATATACTAACCTTGTCTACAGACTTATTCAAAGGAAAGATAATATCATCAATGAAATGTTTGTCTTCTTTCTTTCTTTACTTACTTCCTTCTCTCTGTCTCAAATCTGTGGAGTAGTTTTCGAAGACCTCCATTCTTGAATCCCTGAAAATGGGCAGCTGGGGCACCCACAGTGATGACGTCATAGAGAGCATCTGGAATGAAAACAGGCAAGGAGATGAACACTTTGCAAACATTTGTCTCCTGAACTAAAGTATCCACTCTTCAGGAAGTTTTAGAAATTATTCTGTTTCAGTTTGTAGGAGTGACTATGAACCCTCATCTCAAGGGGGTAAGAAGAACTAATCAATCTTTCTAAAAGCTACCTGTGCACCTCAACAAGTTATAATATTTTCAAGATTTATGACTGCATCTTAATTATATGCTACACTGCAGAACAGCATGTTCTCCATTCCTCTATGTACTTACTGAGATAACATGTTAATTGGTCTTTTGTGTGTTTTACTTTATTGAGTTTTGCATCATTTAATTTGCAATCATATTGAAATTCAACAATAATGAACAATTTCTCAACCAAAGTTTTCAAAGAGAAGAACTAAAAATATTAATTTATTTTGGCTCAAGGGCAGAATGGTACAATCACATTAAAAACAAAATCTATCCAGTCATTTCCTGCTTATTTATTCTGAAATTTACACAACTCAGAATACATACTTTTGTAATGTCTTACATAACATAGAAAGAATTCAAAATATCTCATTTTATTTTCCATCAAGATACTTTTTATAAAAATAAATCCATTCATATAAATTGAAATTCAATCTTTTGACCCTAAATGTTATGGCTTCAAAACATGCCATCATTTTTATATTCAAATGAAAGATAAGGAAGGCAGAGTATATGTTCTCTAGTTAAACTACATTTTTGTTGAAAAATCTAATTTTATAGGAGATCTTTCTCAAATTGATTTTGATATTGACATATTGGTTGTTTCTGAGATATGGTTTACTGAGAAAACATAAATCGTTTCATTAGTCTTGGGTAAACACCATCGCTTCTTCAAAATTATTCAATCTAGATCCACTTGAATTGTTATTGTTTTACATTAGAACATCTCCACTCTGAAAATACAAGATCAGGAGAAATAAAATACAATTTTCAATGTGACCCAACCCTTCATAACAATCAGTTAATGGACTGTAATAATAATTACAACCTGATAATAACTTTTTAACTTTTGAAAAGTCACTAATATACTGAAATATAATATTTCTGGAGATAGAAGAATGATTGTTTTATAAGAAATTTAATTATTTCCTACCCCAGAGAGTCTAATTTATGGTTAAGAAAAGGATTAGTTTCATAGTATAAGAAGTGCCATAGAGAAAGGCAACCAACGGTCTTACTCAGCTATGAAACCTATAAACCACAATGACCAGCATGTCAAGAGATTACCAAGGATGGTAGTGGCAATTTTATATGGGCTGTAACCAACAGCTGTCTAGTTTGACTTTAGACCTGCTCAATACAGGGAACACATGCCTAGCATTGTAAACCTAGCCAACTACTAGCAGTAACATGGACCACAGAGAAGAACCTACTCCTGCCGCTTTCCCAAACCAGTATAATCTCTAATTGCATTCTTAATATATATCCTTGTACCCATAGATAAGAGAAGCTCTTACCCCTTTCTGCCTCTCTTTTCATTAGATGGGGACCATTATAGAAAGCCACAACTGTTCAAGATACAAGGAACAACTATTGTCTTTTGATTAGAAAATGAAACGTATGAATCAAGCCCTGAGAAGTGGGTATGCTCTCTCCTATTAGAATGTCACCATCCCTGTCAATAGACAGAACAGGAAAACATTGTATACTTATTCACTACAGCATACCAACATCAGTATTACTCATCTATTTATCTATACTAGACAAACAACAGAAATTCCAGTCATACTGATATCCTTGACTTCAATACAGAACTATAAAACTGACTCTGGGTTCTTTTTTTCTACATTTAAATTTATTTGTAACCTCTTTCTCTGTCATTAAGGAAGTTGATTCTAATTATTAACATATATGCATATGTAATCAACCTCTCTATTCACATGAATTAGCTTTGTTGATGACCCACATTTTTGTAAGAAATAGATTTATCCAAAAAGTTGCAGCATTTGCATTTTTAAAAACAGTGTTTCCGAATGTTTATTAAGAATAGCCCTCCTTGTCCCATTCACTTAATGAAATTATCAGCTTGAGTATTTTAAGTGTCATTTATTATCACATTAACAAGAAAGTAAAAATAAATTAAAAACAAAAGAAGGTAGAGTGTATAAAATTCTAGGGAAGATTTACTTATTAATAAAAAGCAAGTTATGTTTCTTCTTGAAGGTGAAATGCCAGGAACCGGAAAAAAAAAAAAAAAAACAGCACAGTAATTGGCTACTCAATACCAAATGCTCATCCTGAAAACATATACATACAATTAACGCTATATGGACTAAGCAGGGAGTATTTATATCCTTAGGAAAAACTGTGTGTGTGTGTGTGTGTGTGTGTGTGTGTGTGTGTGTGTGTGTAACCACAACTGAAAGAAGCTATGAATTTGAATGAGCAAAAAGCAGTACACTGGAGGGGTTGGATGGAGGGAAAAAGAGGAAGCGAAATGATGTGAAGACAATTTTAATCTTCATATAGAAAGACAAAAAAGTCAGGATAGTTCAAACAAAAGACAGCAGCAACAACAAAAATTGCTGGAGGTATCACCATCTCTGATTTCAAGTTGTACTATGGAGAAGTAATAATAAAAATGCATGGTATTGACATAAAAACAGACAGGTGGATCAATGAAATCAAATTGAAATCACAGACATAATTCCACACTTCTAGGGACGCCTGATTTTTGATAAAGAAGCCAGAAATACACAGGAAGAAAAGAAAAAAATCTTCAACAAATGGTGCTGGTCAAACTGGATGTCAGCATGTAGAAAAATGCAATTTCGACCCATATCTATCACCCTGCACAAAACTCAACTCCAATTGGATCCAAGAACCTCATCATGAAACTACATACACTGAACCTGACAGAAGAGAAAGTGAAGAATAGCTTTGAACACATTGACACAGGAGACAGTTTCTTAAACAGAACACCGTTAGTGCCAGCACTAAGATCAACAATTAATAAATTGGACCTCATGAAACTGAAATGCTTCTGTAAGGCAAAGGACATAGCAGCAGCCTATATAATGGGAAAAGTTTTACCAACTCCACATCCAATAGAGGTCTAATATCCAAAATATATAAAGACCTCAAGAAACTAGGTATTTAAAAAACTAAATAATCCAATGTAAAATGGGAGTGCAAACTTGTATAGCCACTATGGAAATCAATATGGTGGTTCCTCAGAAAGTTGGGAATTCATCTACCCCAAGATCCAGCTATACTACTCCTGGGCATATACTCAAAGGACTCCATCCTACCACAAGGGCACTTGCTCAACTACATTTGTTGTGAATTTATTCATCATAGCCAGAAACTGGAAACCACCTAGATGTTCCTCAATTGAGGAATTGATAAAGAAAATGTGGTACACTTACACAATGGAGTATTACTCAGCTGTTAAAAACAATGACATCACGGAATTTACAGGCAAATGGATAGATCTTGAAAAAATCATCCTGAATGAGGTAACCCAGATCCAGAAAGACAAACACAGTATATACTCTCTTATAAGTATATATTAGCTGTTAAGTAGAGGATAATCTAGCTACAATCCACAGACCCAGAGAGGTTAGGTAAAGAGGAGGGCTCTAGGGGGCATACATGGATCTCCCTGGGAAGGGGAAATAGATTTTGTAAGTGGACTGGGGGCAGAGGGGAGTACAGTGGGAGGAGTCAGGTGGGGAGGTGAGGGAATGAGAGAGTGGATAGAGAGAGCTGGAACTGAGGGGCTTTGGGGGATTATGTAGAAACCTTGTATGGGAAAAATAATTTTATAAAATATTTAAAAATTATAAAGAAAATAAGATAGAAGTAATAGAAGAAACACAATGTTCATTTCTGACTTCCACATGCTCACATCAAAAACTTCAATCCTCAAATTAAATATGGCACCAATATTTATGAATCAAAAAGGAAATAAAATTCAGAACTAAATTTTAAAATTTATTAAATTAAAAATGTCAAAGCATAACCAATGTTACATGATTAAGAAACTCCAAATCATCACTAGATATATTTTAAAGAGAGAAAAGACCCTAAAACATCCCTCACATTTGACCTTTGTAGAAACATGTGAGATCATCCAGATGCAGGATCAGCACTTTATCTAAATTCTAAAATTGTGTCTCTTTCTCTTTCCCATGTCTCTATTCACCTATGACATTCCATTAATGCAGTCTCTTGTACAGGACACCTAAACTTTGTGTCTGGGTATTGAAGAAGCATTTAAGGTCTCACTCTGGCCTGTATTCCTATGTGTATAGATAAATTGATTCTGCCTCTCAGCCAGACTCAATGCCTAGAAAGCTTGGATCATTATGAATCTATTCTAGGTTCATAAGTTTTGATGGTAAAACTTTTTTCCATTTCACAGTTTAAAAGGTTTATTTGAATTTTTAAATGTCAGCATTAAGACACAAAAAGAAACACTGAAGACACCAACTAGAAAATACTATTGAATCTTCTTCCTCAAATGAATATAGATTTCAGGATGAGCAATAGCTTTGTTCTACAGCTACAGATATGGATATGTAAACTTTGTCTCACACTCTGAAAAACAGTGCACTGTATACAGTGAATAATCCTTAACTTAAAATCAGAGAGTCTGTCATATTCAAAGTAGATCACTCAGTTTCTTAAAAGATAATATTTTCAATAAAACTCACAAAATTATTATCTAAGAGAGGCTTAGTATTTTGGAACACTCATCTGAGAACTAACAGTTACTAATAAATGTTTAAACAACTAAGTCTCTCTCTTTGGGTCGCAGAGCCTTGAATTTCACTTGCAATTACCTAAAAGTAGCAGATTGATCTATGTAGGTAGTTAATTTCCTGGTCTCAGAATAATGAAGAAAGATGTCCAGTTAAAGAGCCACATTTATTCTTAACCATACTCCTTCAAAATCAGAATTAACTACAATTGATTATTTTTCTTTAGGCAAGAGCAGATAGAATAGAATCATCCATATAATAAAATCCAAATTGAAAGGTAGCAATTTAATAACCAGGAAAGGTACTATTAGTTTAAATTATTCTTATTTTCTCACTCTTTGTGTATTTTCATAATTTGAAGTTTTTAGTCATGTATGACAGAACTCTTCAGATTTTGGTGTCAAGAGACAATCATTAAAAACAAGGTGGGGTGTTTCATAGAAAACTAAAAAAAAGTACTTAAAGCATCCCTCCCTTTGTCTTTCTTTAAAAATGTGCTGTAGCTGAAAGTTTTCCTATGTCCCACCTGGTCAGCATCCGCTCAGATCCAAGTAAATGCAGAGAAGCTAGTATTAACTAAAATTTGCTTGGCCACTAGCTCAGGCTTACTACTGACTAGCTCTTGCACTTAAACTCAGCCCATTTCTGTTAATCTATATGTTGCCACGTGTTATGTGGCTTTACCTGTGTGTCATTCATTACATGCTGTTCCCTGGATGGCAGGCTAGCATCTTCTGACTGAGCCTTTCTCTTCCCAGAATTCTCCTTTTCTGCTTATCCCACCTATACTTCCTGTCTATCTACTGGCCAATCAGCATTTTATTAAACCAATGTACAAAAGCATTATCCCACAGCATTTCCTCTTTTCTCTTTAATTAAAAAGGAAGGTTTTAACTTTAACATAGTAAAATTACATATAACAAACAAGAATTACAGTTACAATATCTAGTCTATTTGTATTTTGTAAAATTAAAGAAAATATTCTACCTATCCTATATTTGTGAGTCTAAAGTTTCATATCTACCTTATCTCTTATCATAACCAAGGAAAACCATAATTATAACTATCTAGTCTTCAACTACAACAAAGACCTCAGAAGGATATAATATTACCTAAGTAAACAGGAAGTACATTGTAAGCAACATTCAAAATTCTAGAATGACAGAGATAACTGCCTGCCTGGACATTCACCCAAAGTCCTTCTGTAATGTTGGGGCATTCATTTTCAGTCCATATGCCTAGAGTCTCTCAGTCATTTTTCTCTGTGTTCTGTAGAATGTCTGGCAGTTTCTTCTGAAAAGCAGGAACCTGAAGGACCATTTTTGCCTTGCAAAGTTCAGTGGTCATCTTTCTATGGGTCCTGCATGTCCAGTCCATATAACCTTTTGTCAAGCAGTCCAGGCAAGAACAGTTTCTTGCCCAAATGGCTACTTTTGCCAAGAAGAAGATAAACTCCATATGGAGTGTCTTTGATGCCCATATATTTTAGATAGACAGGTCATCTTCAAACACTTTAGAAATCTACAGAAGATAGCATTTAAAATGTTTTAATAACATAGATTTTTTTTTATGATTATGAGACATGTCTGCTCCTGACAGCACCAATCTACTTCAGAAAAGATATGGGCATTGAAGAAACTGCATATGGAGTTAACTTTCATTGTGGCAAAAGTTAGCCACTGGGAAACAAAGTGCTTCTCGCATCGACTGGGGACAGTATGCTATCCAAAATGGACAAAAAGGACACAAAACAAAAGACTACTGATCTTTGGCAAGACAACTGTAGTTGCAGCTTTGGCAACAGGCATCCTCTGAGGCCAGAGCAATATGGCATCATTGCTGAAGTGGCTTTGCAATCTGGAAAAGGTACAGTGCCCCTTTCTTCGAAGGCAGCTGAACAGGCAGTGGACCGATGGCTTATCGTGTGCAGTGGAACAGCAGCTGAAACAGTTATTCTTGAAAGAGTAACTAGGCTGACGGAGTCTAACCTCTCAATAGTAGACTGACATTTAATAAAGGAGGTGAAGCCACCTACAAGCCAAGAAGAATGGGCAGCCAACTTCCAAAAACACCAGCAATTTCCAGAATTTAAAATCCTGAATCATGACAGGACACTAGTGGAATTCAAGTTTATCTGGTATATGGAAGACTCACACCAAATGTGAGGTCGAGCTGTAGGCCTTGTATACATCCTACTTCACAAATGAGTCTGTCAGATACACTAAGCCTGTAGGCCAAAGATGATGCCCCAAAGTGCAGAGAAACCTTGGGTGACTGTCCAGGCAACTGGCTGTTTCTGTCAACTCACATTTTTTTTGGAAGTCACTTGTTTGCACTTCCTGTTTTACTAGGTAATATTATTTCCTTCTTGGGTCTCTGAGGGAGTTGAAGATTAGATAGTTATAGTTATAGTTTTCCTTGTTAAGAAATTCAGAAAAGAAACTCACTAAGACGTGTTAAGTGTCTAAGTTCGAAAGACATCATAAGATAGTTTTCTGTTGGTAATATAAGTCAGGATAGAAAGTGAATTAGGTACATTTTGGATTCATCAAAATAGGAATATTTTCTCTGAATTGGTCAATGCAAATGGACTAGACATTGTTGACATATTTATTGCTTGTATATATTATATATAGTTATTATACTTATTGTATATAGTTTTTCTTATATGAGTTATAATTATTTTAAATTTTTTTTTATTTTTATTAGACAAAAAGGGGAAATGTGGTGATATTTTATTTGTTCTTTGATAAATAAAGCTTGCCTGGAGATCAGGGGGAAAAGGCCAGCCATTTTAAGTAAACAAAGTCAGGCAGCACACACCCTTAATCTGATCACTTAGCAGGCAGGGTTTCTGTGTGTTTAAGGACACACTAGGGAACAGAGCCAAGTGTGGTGACACATGCCTTTAACCCCAGTACCAACCATAGAGACCTGGAGGTCTATACAGACAGACAGTGACAAGGAAGTGAGGTAGCTGGGCTAAGAGCCAATGAGAGGGCAGAACAGCAAGACATAACATATAAAGGCATGGGTAGACAGGAAGTAGCTCAAATTTGGAAGTTGCAGAGTTGGTGAGGTAAGGTTGGCCATTGGTGAGGTAAGGTTGGCTGGTGGCTCTCTCTATTTCCCTGATCTCTCTAAAGCTTTCACCTCTATATTTAGCTCTGTGTTTTTTATTTAATAAAACTATTTAGAAATTCATCTACAATGTGACTTCCTTCATTGACATTACATGTATCTCAAGAACACGCTTGGTTTTGTGGAAACAGCAATAAGTCCCATGCCAAAGGGAAGCAGAATTTCAGTGGGTGAGCTTCATCAAGTTACAAAGACCAGATTTATTTGAGAATTCATAATAGAGCTTTCTTGTAGCTTTTAAATGGCATTTAATAATAGAAATGAAATAGCTCTGTTTTTACTGGAGATCTCATTAAAATCTCTTCAGCTATAAAAATGTGTTAATAGAAAAATCTATGCATTATGATCTCATATCAAGGAATAATTTAAACCTAATTCCTGACTTCAAAATGGCACACAAATCCATTTGACATGAATCAGCAGACGTTGGTATGTTTGTGTTTCTAAATAGCTCAAACAATTTGGGATCATCACTGAACTAATCTGAGAAAGATTATCCATACTGAGGAGATGATGTATCCTGCCTCTTGAGATACAGGGTTGAGGAAACTCTAACAGGCCCTCTTATTTGTTTCTTCCTCGTGGAACTAACGCTCTCAGTTACACTGAAAAATCTAATTGGTGTTGAATCTGATTCTAAGTTCACTCTCATGATATTAATATTTTTGTTTTTTATATTTTTAGTTAGACATTATTTAAGGTAATTTCAATAGCAACCACTTGAAATAGTTAACAAGGAAAATCAATGAATGTGCATGTGCATACAGTATGCTTGCAAGTTTTATTTTATTTTATACAAACCCAGAGCTGGTCCCTCCCCTATGGACTCAATTAGCAACTAAAAGGCTCCCGTTTTCTGGTTGGCTTTAGTGGTATATCTCTGATTCTCCTTTGCATGATATGGATTTGAATGAGATTCCCCCCTTTGTTCATATATTTGAAGGTTTGATTCCCAGTTGGTGGAATGTTTAGGAAGGGTTAGATGGTATAGCCTTGTTGGAGCTGTATAAGTGGGGGATGGGCTTTAAGGTTCAAAAGTCCACACCAGGTCCAGTCTTGCTTTCTCTCTCTCCCTTTATCTTGCAGATGAAATATAGGCTTTTAGCTCCCACTCCAGCTCTATTCTTTCATGCCTGCTTAGATGCTTCCTGCGATGATGATCATGGACTAAGCCCCTAAACCTATACAAGCCCCCAAGAAATGCTTCCTTTTATAAGTTGCCTTGGTCATGGTGTTTCTTCACAGCAATAGAACAGTTACCAAGAAACATTGAAAAGACAACCAATGGTTTCTTCACTAGAGTGCAGTTAGAGTTAAACTCATGGACAGGATTGCCTCAGGAAACTAAAAATTGAACCCATGAGATAGCTTCATTGAGTCAAGTTGGGTCAAGTGTTCACTCTAGGGTCTTTCTTTCTGTCTCTCCCTGCTCCTTCCCTTCCTGTTTCTGTAGCACAGACTCTGGCATCATGGCCCTTTAACAAGTTCCACCTGAAGGACTAGAGTAAAATTGTAAAATTCTGGTCATATATCTAAGATTTATAGTGCTCTGGTATCCAAAATTAGTAATGTATTAATAGTGCAGTTACATAAAAGAATTCAATGATATACATTTCAAATAGACCTGCCAAAATGTTGCTGCTCAATTACAGGATTAAGTGTAACTTAACTAACACCAAGGTTTTATTTCTTTAAAGAAAAACAATTGCTTTCATTTGAATTCATTACATTTTATGCCCCCAATATAGTACTTTATTATATCTAACACATAAAGGAATTACAACAGATTATTATACTATTATAAGAATATGTATTTATAATCTTTGTAAGTGATAGACTGTAAAAGTAGAATACACTGAAGTATTCCGGAGTGTGCACTTATAATTTTCATTCTGGAGATTCTGTTTCTGTTATTGTCACTTCATCTCTATTGGGGATATTTGTTACACTTAGGTCATCAATAAAGATGAAAAATTAATAGTCTGAGGGAACCTGCAGTTAACTGCAGGTTATCTCATTTGTCAGTAAAAGGCATCACAACATTGGTGCTGCTCAGTCACCCGATTCAAGAGCTAGACATTAGCCTTGCATTGGAAGGATCTGCCCACGATCAAACCACTCTTTAGAACAGAGTCTTTGCAATACACTCAAGTTAATTACAGATCCCTGGGCTATGCCCTGGCCTAATATGACCAGTGTTCTTTTAGAAGAAATTTGAGCAGAAAGCTAGTGAGTGAGAGAGAAGTAGGGGGGAGGGAGAGAGACAATGTTATAGAGGAAAAATGCAGGCAACATGTAAGCCTGCAGGATTAGCAAGGTGTATATTCATATCAGTAAAAAAAAATGGCAAGAAAGATCAGAAACCACCTAATAATAAAGGAAGGCTTCCCCTCAGGTTCACATGGTACGTGGCCTGGCTGACACTTGGATTTCTGGTTGTTTCAGGTATTTCATTATGGTAGTCATTGGAGGCCAATATCCATGCTAAACCAAATTAAATGGATGAGGTTTTGTTTGATTTTATAAATTCCTGCCTTTTAGTCCCCAGTTGTTTTCAGAGAATCAGAGGCTAAAAATAGTACATACATCCTACTCCACTATAGTTTATATTTCAGATAATATTTTAGAACATATCATAGTATACAAATTTTTATAAGAGATATGGAGTATAAAAGCAGTTGATAATACAGACTTATAATAAAATTATATATGAAATCATTACTAAATATTATAATGCCTAACTCAACCTGAACCCAAATCTGTACCCATTTGGCTCTATATGGTATATGTGAGTAAAGACAAAGACACTATCATTTGCCTGTGGTAAGAGTCAAAATTACTCTCTCCTTCCCACTTTACTGTGCCTGCCATTAAGTATTTATATGTAAAAACAGTTCCAGATGGTTCTCTAGTTCACATATTCCCTAATGGCCACTTCCTACTTCAAGACAAATTTGTCTTTGATTAAAGTTTGAGTTTTCTCTAGTTTTAATGGTCTTGATGACATACATGGATACATTTTGGCTTCATGATATCAAAGGACAACAACATGATAAACTGCTATTCCTATATTGCTCCAGATGTCTTACATAATCCATCTCACCTAATCAAAATCAATATTAAGAGCCATAATGACTTAAAGGATTAAATGAAGGACCCAGGCCATATGTAAAAGTTAGTACAGCTCGAATCCACACTCAGATCTGTTGCTGCAAGACATAGACTTTTACTGCACCATAAACATCGTTTCACATTAGCTATTGGGAAAAATACATGGTGATAGTTCTTCAATATAAGATCTTACACTTTAGTGTCTGGTGGTTTTAAAACTATTTCATATCATTAATGTTGAAATTACTGACAGAGAGCAATCAAGGAAGAATTCTTGAAGGCCTTGATCCTGCCATCATATACCCAGGACATAAGAAGGTGAAAGGTGAAAGGTGTGGGCACACACTGTAATCCCACAATCAGGAGGTGGAGGCATAAGGATCAGAAACCCCATCTACATAGTAAATTTGAGGCCAGCCTGGTCTACATGTAAACTTGTCTCAAAGAAAAAAAAAATAAAAACAAATACAAAGCATAAAATAAAACTGATAGATAAGTAAGTTAAAGGGACTTAGGAGGAACATTTAAAATATTTTATTTTCAAATGACAAGAGGGGCTAGAAGATATCCCACTGTTTAAAAGCACTTGTCACCAATCCCAATGACCTGAGTTTGATGCCTGGTAGAAGAGAGACATGATTCCTGCAGGTTGACCTCCACATAGGTGCTATGGTAGTGCATGCACACATATACACATACTATACATACCACACCCATATACAAACACCTTAAATGGGTGTAATAATAATAGAAGAAACAGTAGGGATTTTACAGAACAATAATAAATGTATTGCATCAGTCACTTGAGATCCAGCTCAGCTGTGCTCTGAGAACCCACACGTTTCTCTTGGACAAGAGGTCAAACAAACTATTCTACTACTTGCTGTTGACTTAATTTCACCAGCTCACTTGTTCTCACAAGAAAGAGAGTGTTGCTGTTAATAGTTACCAAAGCAGATAAGCAGGGTACTGCTTCATTCTGGAGTTTAGGCCTCTACCAAAGATAACAATAGAGAGTTCGTTTCCTACTTTTCTTTTTTCCAATTAAAGCAGTCACAAAATGATTACCCTTCAGTCATTAGGAACGCTATTTAGAGAACCAGTACTCTGAGTTTTCATCTCTAACTCAAGTCAGGCACCACATTTATAACTATCCCAGGAAAAGCAGCAACGGTGTTGTTTTGTTTCATCTCTGAGGACCAGCATCAGCTGCGGTTGTTTCGTCCTCCTGCTAAGCTAACTCTTAATTAGGGGTTCTGCCACGGTCAAGCTCTGTAAACAAGCACACCCCGTGACACAACTTGACTCTCCTGGGGTATCAGATACCTTTGAGGTGGGGGCTGTGCACCTGCATCCGCTGCAAGTGTAGATTTATGGGAACAAATTCTAAGCTTTTCTCTCCTTTGCTGCTGCTGGATTTGAAGGAGGACCCTAGAAGGATGAAGATTGGAAATGATCAGCAAATGAATAAACAGACACATAAACAAATATGAAACACGTGTGTGTTCAAAGATACATTTGGCAAAAATGATGATGTTACAAGAACTTCAGAAAGGAAAACGTTAATCCCTTCACTTTCCCCACAAATATTAATTTAAAATTCTTTCCTTCATTATTATGTTACTATAGTAATACCATTACACAGAGTAACATAGTTTACTCTTCCTTGCTTTTGATGCCAAGATAAAAGAGCTACAAAGAGTTTAATTTTTGGCTCCCTTATCTCTACAGCAGCACTTCTCATCCTTGTTCCCACAGGGCATCAATAAACGTAATTCGGTCTGGGGAAGTAACGTCACTGCCTCTTACCTGTTTCCTTGCTGAGTTCTGTCAGGATATCTTGGTACATAGTCACCATTTGATCACAGTGAGTAAGGACATTTTTCCGTAGGTTGTCCCAGTGTGGGGACAGGTCACCAAGGTCTTTTAACTCCTGGTTTCTGTTAAGAATACAAAACAAGATCATTTATTTCTCAGAATATTTATCTACAGTTATCTTTATGTTTTGGTTAGTCACATATGTGATTTTTAAATAAGCATGATTTGTAAATATAAAAAAAAATACAAAATGATAGAGCATTTTTTTTGTCTTTTGTTTCAACAATCAGAACTATTAATTAGGGCTATCAAACGAATAATAAATTATTTCAATGGCCTTCTTAGGAAACTCTGAGTTTACCAGCTTGAAATAAAAATTAAATAAATAAAATAAAAGTGCAAGAAGTTTAGACAATACAAATATCAAAAAAGGAAACTTTTTTGATGAAATCTCACAGATTGTAGACCCTAGTACAGTTTCCTTGGCATTCACTTCTCTCAAGGACAATTTTAATACTCTGCGTGCATATATGTTATCCCAGTTTTATCCAAAGGAAGACCTAATCCTGCCATTTAGGTTTAAATTATTAACTTTTATCCAAATTCTAGCCTTTAGCCAAGTTAATTTAAATAATCAGATTGCCTTTTAAAAGTGATAGTGATGAATGGTTGGATACATTGCTTAGTTGGATGGCTCCTTATTTCCATGACCTTTTGCTGGCCACGTTTTCATGATGTTAATTTAATCAGCAATAATGAACTGTCTTTGCTATTTTGGCCATGAAACATGCTAAATACCAAGCTAATAAATTCAGAAGATGTAGAATCTTTACTATGTAGGAATGCTAAGTGCAAGAATAATTGATGGTATATACAAATATGCCTTGTTTGCTGGTCTTTGCTGTTGTCTTTGCTTTGTTTCAATGGGAATGTGATGAGGTCCACTCCATCTTTCATCTGAGGTCTTTACATTCTTTGCTAACATTAATCTCATTCTCAGCTTTCCCAGAGATTATCTTTCATGACACAATATTCACTGGAGAAGTAATTAATAGTAGAAAATGAGAGTAAAAAGCTTATGATACAATGGGAAGTGCAGAGAGTGGAGAGAAGGTTGAAATATGGAAGAGTTGCGTTCTCTGACCTCAAATCATAGGATGTTCAAATTGATTACAGAAGAATGACAAAACAAGCAAGTGACTCCAGAAGGCTCCAAAAAGCCACGCCTAGAAGAACCAAGGTTGGATCTGAGATAGAGAAGTTTGGGGTACATCATCCTAATTAGTTCCAGCCTTTGCTATAAACACACAGCTCCATATGAATAGTAATACTTAGTATTTTTATGTATACTAATAAATGTGATTTATGATGGCTCTAAGTCATCATCAGAAATACTAACTAAAGGTTTTGATGATGAAGGAAAGGAGGGCACATAACAGTGTTGCTGAATTTCATGTGGGATGAGTCCAAGTGGTTATGCATGAACTTGCAACCTTTGTGGATGCCTACACAAGACCTGCACCAGATCCAGCCAGTCAATGTTCCCACAGGGCCCCTGGCTCTAGCTGAGAAGCTGTTGACAACTGGCTGCTTCTCCAGGGTCTGGCCCCTTGGAGACTGCTTATGCTCCAGTATGTGTCCCCACATTTGTGAGCGCGTGAGCAGCACTAGCTAGAAGCAGTGGGTGATGATACAGTTTTAAAAAAACAAAAAAAAATGTGGAAGACATGAAATGGAAAGGAATTATGGGGTTCAGGGGGAGTTGGATGCAAGGGTTGCGGATAAGATCTAAATATGTTGTATTCATGTATAAAATTACCGAGAAATTTTCATAAAAATAAAACATTCAAACCTGCCTTTCAATCATTACTCTGTGTCTCCAATAACACACTAATTCTTCCCAGAGAATGCTCTCCCCTGCCAAGAGTGCTGTGGATATCTCTATATGTAAATAAACTCTGATTGGCCAATAGCCAGACAGGAAGTATAGGCGGGACTAACAGAGAAGAGAATTGAGGGAACAGGAAGGGAAGAGGGAGACAGCCTGGAGCTGCCGCCAGGACAAGGAAGATGTAAGGTACCAGTAAGCCATGAGCCATGTGGCAAAGTAAAGATTAATAGAAATGGGCTAAATATAAGAGTAAGAGCTAGACAATGACAGGCCTGAGCTAATGGCCAAGCAGTTTAAATAATGTAAGAGTTTGTGTGTTTATTTTATAAGTGGGCTCTGGGACTGGCAGGACTTGGTGGCGGGAGCTGGAGAAAATTTCTCCAGCTACACAAGAGCAATCGCATACTCTCGCTGCACTTCCCTCACTAGCATTCTTCATTTTATGCACTCTCCTAGCCTGTCTCCCACTCCACCTCGTCCTTTAGCAAACAAAGGTAAATAGAGGAGGTTGAGAAGAACAGCTGGATATCAAAATATTAATAAGCACAGGTCCCCCACACATACAAACATCTGCAAAGAGATAGATGATGGCTCAGGCTTGCTACACAGATAGCGCATGCTCCGTATTTCTGGCCATCCCATGTGCCAAGTGTGACATTCTTCCTACTCAATGAATAACTGCGACAGATCACAGCAATAACTTTAGGAAGAATCTACTGTCTGTGTGTCTGCTTTTGTATCACCTTATCTAACTATTTCAAAACACATGTTTTCCCTGGCAGTGGGTGTGTAGTGCCCGGAAAGTTGTCATGGTCCCGCGAACCTTCCACACACAGACTAACAGCATCCCTGCCCCATGTGAAAACACAAGCCACTGAATAATACAGAGAAATGAGATTTAAAAACAAAACATGGCTGTGAAGAGTGAAGGCAAATAATTGAACATAGAATGAGTCTCAAGAATCTGCACGAAAAACAACCAAACCTGCTTTCTATGTTTTATCCTCAATGCATAAAATTTGCATGAGTACTCAGTTGATAAATGGTGTTAAAATGCCCCTTATACCTCGGGGCTACTGTGAATAGAGCAACGGAGGAAGACACTAAACCAGAGGCCGAGGGTGTGGACAGGCACTAGCCCTTCACCTTCACCTACCATCTCCTCCCATGAAGCTGTTCCATTTATATTTGATCTCAGTGTACAGTAATATTGCAGTGGGTAGGGTGTGCCTGCTGCTAAAATAAATGAAATACGGTTTAAGGACAACTAAACAAACTTTTAAGACTGGTGGGAGGGGACAGCTTGCAGAAGAGGGGATTCCAACATGGCTCACACGCACTAGGATCCTGTGAGTAACAGCCATTGAGAAACCATCACTTACCATAACACTATATGTCAAATCCTTATTGTAGATAATACAAATATATGTATATTTGAACATGTATGTGCATATAATATGATATATATATGTAAAGTAGTATGTGAGTCTGTATAGGAATATATCCTATATATTTTATCCCAAGAACCTTAGCAGTAATAACTAAGCAGTAATTCCATAACATATACTACATTTCTCTCTGCATGATACATAAGAGGCCAAGGGTGGTAGGAGAAGATTGATGATGAAAATGGGGAATCAAGAGAGAAACATCTAGAATATAAGTAGTTCAGCCCCTCCCATGGACTTTTACTCCTTATTATTCATTTCACAAATATTCGCTTGACTCTTCAAAGTAAAAATCACTATAGAGATGTCCAACCTGTCTATGGGCTTTTACATGCACAGGGAATTTCTTTAATTCTCAAACCAAGACACCACATGTGGACACATCTATATTAAAAGGGTGTATCCACAATTATAATTTTAAATGGGTTCATAAATTTAAAAATATCCCGGAAATTATTAAAAGTAATTATTGCAGCAAGTATCTCAGACTAATGTTAATTCAGTTACAAGAATGTAGTCAGACCAAAGAGCTTGAGGAAAATTTATATACCAAAGACTATGGCTGAGTAATAGAGACAGTAAAACGGTATTTTAAATTGTTATTATTGGAGTAAATAGAAATATTTTCCTCACAATGAGCTCTATAAAACTATTTTGTGGAATAAAAATAACTATACAATTTGAATGGAACACTTTAGTAGTTAGAATATCATAAAACCACATGTGGGTGTGCATGGGCGGAAAGTTTAATGGCCAAGCTGTTTTCATTCATTCAGCAAAATTAGATCTTAAATCAAACCCAAAAGAAGTCACAAAAAATGATCTGTGAGGGACAAAAATGAAATGCTAAATGGCCAGTGAAGAGGAGGGCACATAACTGATTGGTGGGGGGCTTCAGTTTCCTAAAGGGGTTGGTTGACAGCATAAAGCCAGCCAAGTTTAACTAGCTGTCAGGTTTCACGGTGCGTGCAACCCACGAGAAAAAAGTGCTTTCATTGAGAGTGGGGCGACAATTCTATCCATAGATTGCAGGTTTCTTTTTTTAACACGCACTTTATAAATGACTGTGTGGTTAATGCTGTAATTGATGAGCTACCATTTCACAGACAATGATGGAACCTTCTGAGTGGTCATTCACTCTGATTTTGACTTGACATTAAAATAAGTGGTTTCTCTACACATAATAAGGTTTCAATTTATATGCAAAGACTGGGAACTAGAACACAGTTATTTCAGGATTTAGTTGTAATCACAGAATCTGTATGTGATAAACAGTAGGATTCTATAATTTAATTTTAGGCAACTGCATTAGAAGAAATGAGGCACAATCAGCATGCCTTGTTCCAGGCTAAGAGTCTATTTGTTACTCTTGATAAAGGTGAATTGGTGTTTGCATCTAAACAATGCCTCATTCCTGTTACTGTTGGAAGTCATAAAACATGAACTGCAATTACTTCTTAATACCTGAAGCTCCCTGCTGACGTTCTGCTAGATCGTTGGGACACTGTGTTGTGTGACAGTTTCTCTCAATCCCTCTGTCCCATGCCAATTTGTTTTAATGAGTCATGAAAAGCACAAACTAAACAGACACTGATAGATCAAGGGAGGGGGTGAGGTTTTCTCTGTCTTCGCACCCTGCCTCTTCTCACTTCCTGAAAACACAAGCATTTCTGGATATCATCTGTTCAAATTCCACAGCTGCATGGGCAGGTGTTACCCAGGAAGGCTTGGAAGGTCTGTGCAAACCAGGAGGTTTTGCAGATGTTTACATTGTATTTGGCTGGCTGGTGAGTGCCTCAAGACCATCCTGGTAGTCTTCTTTTGCTGTTCTATTTGGTATTCAGAGTTAACTCGGCGTAAAATACATCTAATAATTTCATTCTTACCACAAGACCCAGAATTCACTGTTGCATGGTTACACTAAATAAATGGGAGATTTAACTGCACTGGGCACCTGTTAATGCTCAGTAGCCACACAGCTGGCATACTATGCGACATATTAGCAGCAAAGAACCTTTTCTATCCGTGGAAGATTTCTTGGGCAATAACTGCTCTAGACAAGGGGGAGGAACATGCCTGAGAGGTGACGTGTCTCCTCTGGGCCCCACTGAGGATAGAGACAGAACTGGGATGTAAACAGGGCTCATGAGGGTAAATTCTACTCACTTTCTCCTATTTCCTAGTGAGAACTATTTTTCTAAGAAAGTATCTATGTAGGGGACTCATTTGAATACTGTCCAACTCCAAAATAAGCTGCTTCATATGTTCTCCAAAGTGCATTTGATACATAGTCTTGGCCATATCAACTGATGGAAAATCCAACCACACAGAAAACTATATTTCTGCTATGTACCTATCAAACTTGTCTACACCTGGTATTGCTCTGAGTACCTGACACATTCCCTCTTTCATTACCTGTAACCTGTTGATGAGGGTACAGTTATCATCATTGTCAATATCATTTTACAAATGGGGAAACTGAGACCCAGAGAAGTCAAGTAAGCCACCTATGGTCACCTGCCTGGTACGAAGTTGATCTGATATTGCTCCCAGACAGTTTGGCTTTAGACCTGATAAAGGCTAGCTAGAGCTGTGTAACATGTGAAGATCCTGGTAAGCCACGAGCTATGTGGCAAGGGATAGGTTTATGGAAATGAATTAATTGAAACTGTAAGAACAGTTAGCAAGAAGCCTGCCACGGCCATACAGTTTGTAACCAATATAAGTCTCTGTGTTTACTTGGTCGGGTCTGAGTGGCTGTGGGACTGGCAGGTGAGAGAGATTTGCCCTGACTGTGGGCCAGGCAGGAAAACTCTAGCTATAAATACCATACTCTGGCTTTTTGATGGAAATGTGGTTGTAGAGACTTCTGAAGGCTACAAATCCAAGATCAGGGTATCAGCAGTTTGGGTTCCCTGATGCCTTACGGATCATTATCTCTGTTAAACCATATCATTGCCTTTACTCTGTGTACATATTCTTGCTTTCTTCTTTATGCCTAGATTTCTTCTGTTTACATGGACACTGGCCAGAGTTGATGAGGGCTATTAATATGATAATGGCCTCGTGGTCCCTTAACTACCTCTAAAGTGTATCTCCGGTACACTGAGGCTGTAGGGGTACAGCAACAGTCAACTGAAACAGAGCATGTGCTTTTAACTACTATTCTATTCTGCAGTGACTTGAATCTTAAATTTAGCACCAAAGCCTAAGTGTTAAAAGTGTGGTCACCAGCCATGGAGGAGACATTAGGAGATGGTTGGGATATTTAGGAAATGAGGCTTAGCAGGAAAAAGTTAGATCGCTGGGGTCATGTTTTTAAAGGGAATGCTGGGACCCTGTATCTTTCCTTTATCCCTTTGGTTTTCTGGCCACCTTGAGGGAAGTAAATGTTTTCTGCCATGTACCTCCCTCCCTCTCTCCCTCCCTCCTTCCCTCCCTCCCTCCCTCCCTCTCTTCCTCCCTCCCTCCCTCTCTTCTCTCATCTTGAATCTACCAGTCTGGGAAAAACGTAAGTGGAATAGCACAAGAATAAAGAGAACGATGTCGTCCTTTGTTTCAGCGGGCAGAAGGAAAGGGTGCAATGTTATTCTATCTCTTATTTCTACAGGGCAGAGCACACCCACTGCTTCCCAATAGCCAATGATCAGCCTGAAAACATACACACGAGTTAACACTATACAGACAGAGCAGGTTTTGTTTAAGATTAAATACGTATATGTGTATAAATATATGCACACAACAATAATTAATGAAAAAGGAAGCCATGAATTTGATAAAAGGCAGAGACGGTTATCTGGGAGGGTTTGGAAGGAGAAAGGGGAAGAGAGGAATGTTGTGATTATATTATAAATTTAAAAATAAAAAATACAGATTCAACTGCTAAGTATCTTGGATCAGTCCTATCAAACAAAATTCTGTAATATCTGTGCTGTCTAACTTGACAGCTACTAGCCTCAAGTAGATATGGCAAAACTGAAATATAACCAGGAGATTAACGTACAATTTTACTTTATTTAATTGTAAAAAATTTAAACAAGGTTAAATAGCCAGAGGTTGCAAGTATTGGATAGTGCAGTTTCAGTGTTAGAGTAAGTAAACAGTCAGGGACTCAGTAGGAGGCAGAGGCTTCAGGAGGCCCTTAAAACCGCCCACTACATTCCACATGCCCTTTTATAGAGCTTGTCACAATACTCATTTATAAATGAGTCAGAAGACAGTCTGGGGATGTCACACTGGCTGCCACAAACAAGTTTAATTTTTCTCAGGAAAAAGATAATATTAACTAACTTTATATTTATTAGAGATAGTTTGACATGAAAATTCCAGAAGTATCATCAGCAAATTTGAGGTGTCCTTTTTTTTTATATTGTAGAGTTCCTGAGACCCTAACACCTGATACCACCTAGCTAAAGATATACCTGTGATTAAAAACTACAGTTAGCTGTGCCTTTCTGTCTCAAAGCAGACAAAGTTGAGAGTAGTAAAGATGGTTAGCTATTGTTTATCTGGGCCACAAAGAGTAGCCTTTTGGAGCTCACGCACTAGTTCCTACAGCAATAAATTAGCCTTATAAACATTCAGGCAAGAATGCTTGAGTCATCCTTGACAAAGCTCCTTAAAGATTTGAAGTTCATATGTATACCTGCTTCCTCTTGGATTAAAGTTTAAGGCAACACGTTTGATCTCTACCCAGCCTTCTAATTTTCCAAATATAATCATACTGGCCTCTATTAATAATTTTGAGTTTTCTCAGAAAAAAAGACAACATTATAACTAACTTCATACATACTAGAGGTAGCACTAATGTCCAGAAGTATCAACAGAATATTTGAAGTGTTCTTATTTTTATATTTCAGAATACCTGAGACCCTAATGAATCTGAAGCCTTATTGCTATTCCTAAATCAGTATCTCAGCTCCAAGCCCCCAGTATGGTGGACAGAAAGTGAGTTCCATCCATTTTTTATCACTGGGAGTTTTTGACACAGTATATTTATGCTGCCAATGGTTTGTGGTACAGTATTAATCCTAAAGGTACACACAGACACATATTACATGCTCAATTTTGTGCCTCAAAAACTACCAGCTTTCCATTGTGATAAGAAAGAATAATAATAACTTTGCTATATACTTCATATGGCTGCTGTGTCCATTATTTATTATATCAAGGCAAGGAATCTCAATATATTAAAGACACATGTGTTTATGTACCAGATATATGTCATTCATTGATCATTTTGCACATGTATGCATATTACTTAGGGTTTTTTTGCACTTGGAAGAAATTGAAAATTTAGAACTGTCACACGGCTGTTCACCATCACTGTGCAAGTGTAAAAGTCAGAGGACAACTTGCAGCAGTCGGCTCGACCTTTCTTCCACAGAGACCCAGGGATCAAACGCAGGTCATCAGGTATAGCAGTAAGTGCCTTTTACTGATGAACCATCTCACCAGCTCAATACACATAATTCAGTGTTTATGACACTCTCTCACAATAATTTTAAATAAAGAATCTTGGCATAAAAAAGCTGTAGCTGTAGCTCAATGACAGAATGCTTGCTTAGCATGGGGAAATTCTGGGTTTAATCCACAGTACCTCACAAGAGCAAATAAAAAATAAGATAAAAACAATCACAACAGGACCAAATCCGCACACAACAGAACAAAGCATCCTTCTAGATGAATTTCACCCCCTTCTTTCCTGTAAGCGTATTTTAATATCCGAACAGTAAAATAAAACCCACATTTTGTTGCCAGCTTGATGACACAAAATACTCCACAGGACCTCTCATTAAAGGATTCCAAGAATTCACAACAATGAACTTAATGGCACACAGCATCTGCCCTCTCTGCCAGGAGTTGGTAGGTCAAAGGCACTCATATGATGAATAACATACCACTGTGCAACAACATAACATAAACAAAAGTGAGCAGAAAAGTGGAATTTGTCAAGCATGAGCCTACAACAGAATCAGAATGTGGGGCTATTAATTCATTCCTCTGGATCCTTAGGGTTAGAGTATCCTCAAGAAAGAAAACAAGGAAACAAAGAAAATATGTGAACAGAGGTGCTTGGAAATCTACACACCATCTATGAAATTCATCGGTTTGAGGCTGACTTTCTAAGTATACTGTCTAAGAAGAGAAGCTCACTCCTGATTGCTTGTCACTCTAAGGCATGTTCCTTTGAAGTCAGTAAAGGTTTTCATCTTTTTTTTCTTTTTTTCTTTTTTCAGGTATGTACAGCTCAAAGGACATTCTGAAAGGCTTAGGCTTCAGCTGTGTGGAAGAAAACAAGACATATTAGCCTGCTCATGAACCAGGGACAGATCCCGATCCCCCTGCCTGGGTGCTCCCCAAATAGTTCAAGCCAATCAACCGTCTTCTGTATCCAGAGGGCCTAGTCCAGTCTTGTGGGGGCGCTTCACAGCCACTGGTCTACAGTTCATGGGCCTCCAATAGTGTGGCCGGTCAACTCTGCACTTCTTCCTGTCATGATCTTGATGTTCCCAGATGTTATTCTGCTAAATGGACATAGCATGAAGCAGCCCTCCCTAAGTTTTTATAATTATTCACATAGATTAGCACATCTCTCAATCCTCATCAGGAAATCTTCTGTTTGCAGAAGATGGCAATCAATACAAAAACTATAGCTTGTCAATGTATAGATGATGAATACATGGAATGGTCAGCTCTAAATATCATACCTTTCCCCACAAGGCTCGGGGATCATCACAGGAGACAGACGGGGAAGAAAGACTGTATAAGCTACAGGCTGTAGATGTCTGCAGCAAAACTGCATTTTCAGGGTCTTTGTACAATGAACTCACAGTGTCTGCGGCTACATGCATAAGACCTGAACATTATTGAGTCAGTCAAATTCCCAAAGGGAATTTCTCATCCCCATCTGAGAAATGCTAACAATTTCTCTAAGGATGTGGCCACTGAGAGGCTAACTGTGTTCCAGTAGATAGTCCTACACCCAGGTACATACAGCTCTAAGTGCACTCAGTGACTTCTATACACGAAATGAAATGAAATTTTGAGGAAATATCAGAGGGAGATTGGGAAAGCATTTGAGGAGGGCTTGGGATGTAATTTCAAGGAAGGTTTAGATAAAATATTTTATATGCATGCATGAAATTTTCAAACAAACTTTAAAATAGTAAATAAGTAATGAAAAGCTCCCAGTTTGTGATCATTAAAAAGTATTTCAGATCTCTGACCCTCAATAGCAAAATTTAAATAATTATAATATTGAGTTAAACGATTTCTGCAATAAGAAATTTAAGTAAAATTACAAGGATTCAATGAACATCTACTACTGTAATGAATGAATGATCTGTCTTCATAGTGCTTACAAGTTTTATTGAAGCAAATTTTATCATTTAAAAAGAAAAAATTGAAGTATTTACTGACAAATAAACCACATGATTGTTGTTAATATGATTTATCATTATACACATGTTCAATTTTGGAAACTGAAATACTCAAGCAAAGTCTATCCTTTCCCAGAAGCCAATGGAATTTTGTATATAAAGTGTGTTTTCAACCTCTGTTTCAGTTTTCTACACTCAAATACTTAGTTCATTTTTTCAGTGTTTCTTCATAAGTTTTCTCTGCATTATAAAACAAAGCATATATTTCTGTTTGATATAAAATTTGAAGAGTGGCTTCCACTTACGTTTATGAAACATTCTTATCCTCAGTTTCAACTTCATCACCCTATCTACTGGAAAGATTCTCTGTTCTCTGTTCATTAAATGAATGATTAAAATTGTAAACAGGAAAGGGATCATGGGAAAAAGAGATAAAAACTGATGCAATCGAATTATTTTCTTCTGGAAAGTTACATTGACTATAGAGTTTATTTATAGTAAAATAGAGTTTTAAATGTCATTTTATGGTATAAGAATTTATATTTCTTGATACAGATAATACTACATAGCCACAGGGGTCTCATCTAAATACATGCATACCACACTAGATTTAATACAATATGTATAGTCTCCATGGAACTTATACTACATAGGTACAACTATTATGTAGACTGGGCCTAGCAAGCTTTGAAATAGTGTGAAATCTAAAGGAAATACCCAACATAAAGAAAATATGTGGTGACATTAGAACAGACTATGAATATTTTATGCTAGTAGTTTGAAAAGACCTATATAACTTATCCTACACTCAACCATGCTAGAAGAACTATAAACACAAGGACACACACACACACACACACACACACACACACACACATACACACACACACACAGAGATGTTGTTTGTAACATGTCTTTCTTTCCTTCTCATCAAATCACTCCACAATATACTAGTTACTTCTCCTTCGTTCTCTAGTTACACTAGATCACGTAAGTAATCTGCTTGTGAGTAGTAACAAACCCCCTATGTCTAATTATTATCAAAACATTTAAACTTCTAAAAAGGAGAGTATAACTCTGAACACTATAAGGAGAAATTCCCCTCCTCAGTCCATCCTAGCATGTAGTGCTGGTACGGTTTTCAAAGGGCTAAAAATCAAAGCTGTCTCCAAAAAGCTCTCATTGCAACCTGCATTTTAGATATATTTCAATCAGACTGTATGAGCCTGCAATGTGATTCATGGGTTTGATATAAAAGTTAAGGCTGTGGGCAAACAAAAGCTATAACTAAACTATCACAGGAACAGAATAGTGGGGTTCAGTCAGAGCAAAGAAGGGAAGACAAATGTCATGGGTTTGTGAGAAATTGTAAAACAAGAACAATCAGAAATTGGAGTTGATTTGGGATAAATTTAGTAAGATATACTATTAAGTTTGGAAAGGGTGTTTTGATTTCTTGAGACAAGAACTGGCTAAGAATAATTTTGGAAAAAAAAATCAGTATGAGTTAAGCTTTAGCCACGGTGGGCAACTGCAACAACTCATATAGGTAGAAGTGTTTAGCTAGCAATTAGAGGGGAGGTTCTGGAGTGAGATACAAGATTTAGAAAGGTACAGCATCAGAGAGCAGAAAAAGCAGGAGAGGTCAACTGCCTAGACCTAGGCAGGAAAGCAGGACCATCCTGTAGGGCTCAGATGAAGGAACTGCTAGGGAGAAGCAGAAGGCACAGTGGGTTAAACTACCAGGAGAGTGTGTCTACAGAGAGGATGTGAGACTGTTTCTAAGTGAAAGGATTCTGCTGAGAGGGCAGACATACAAAGGATAAAGGATGTTCGTTCTGAGTTATCGGCAAACCTTACCAATAGATTTTTTTCATGATAAAATACTTTAGACTTTTGAAAGATTGAACAACAGAAATCAACAACAACAAAGATGGAAATAATATCAGTAATATAGTGTCAATGTTACTTTAATGTCAATTAAAAAGACTGATCATATTTTTCTACATCTTGGATACAAAGTAGAGTTTACTTTCAGATACTCCTGGAAAAGTTGGGAAAAGGTATAAGTATGTAATAAGGACAATAAATATGAAATCAGAAGCAACTTAAAATACTTAAGCTTTCCGGGCAGTGGTGATGCATGCCTTTAATCCCAGCACTAGGGAGGCAGAGGCAGGTGGATCTCTGTGAGTTCAAGGCCAGCCTGGGCTACAGAGTGAGTTCCAGGAAAGGTGCAAAGCAACACAGAGAATCCCTGTCTTGAAAAAAACAAAAACAAACAAACAAAAATTCTTAAGCTAACTGAAAATAAACACTGGTATCTTCATGAGGTTAAAGAAAAGGAATAAATCTTTCTAAATATAATTTGGACAAAGGATAAAATCAAACTAAAGTTGAAGCCTTTGGAAAATAGTAAAATGTCATCATAAATCTCACAGGTGGCAGAGTATGTATGTGATCTCAGAAATATTCATTACAAGTCATAGTTTTAACCATTTCTTAATTTAAACAAAAAGAATAGGAAAAAAAGCTACATGTGATCCACACAAGATGGAAGTTTAAACAGTGAAGACAAAATAATTTAATGAGATAGGAGAGATATACTCATAGAATTCTTTTTAATGAACATTAAAAATAAAATACATTAACAGAAAACTATATGAATGAAACTATAGATCTATATTAGAATAAATAAAAGATGCTGTGGAGCTGGGAAGTTCCACAATCTCCTGCAGCTCCAGCAGTTGCTAGGGATTGGAGGGGCTGGCCCTGTCCTGAACTGGAATTAATGTTGCTCTCAGACCTCATCCGAGAATCTCCTTTGTGCAGCAGATGGTGCTTAACACAGAAGTTACAATTGGTCAAAGGGCAGAGAATAAGCTGAGCCACCGATGGGCCATCTATATCTCAAGGCTGTTGTGATATTTTGTTTGTGTTCTGACCAATAAAAATTGCCTGAAGATCAGAGGGTGGAGCTAGCCACTAGTTAACCATAGACATCTGGAGGTCTGTACAGACAGGAGATAGGAAGTGATATGACTGGGAAGAGACAGGAAGTGATAACGCAGGATATAGACAGGATCTTGGACCCTTTTGGGTCTGAGGAGATGGAGAGGTAAGAGGTGACTGTGGCTGCTCCTTTGCTTCTCTGATCTTTCGGCTTTTACCCCATAACCTGACTCCAGGTTTTTATTATTAAGACTAATTAGGATTGTGCTACACAATGCCCTCCCCAAGGCTCAGAGACAGTTACCCTAAAAAAATGGTGCAGAAAGAATGTAAGAGCCAGATTTGGGGAGGACTGGAGTGAAACAGTATCTTCTGGACATGACGGAAGTGATGCACTCACAAAGTCACAGCTGCTGTAGTTGCCTGGACAAGATCCAGCTGGTCAACATTCTGGCATGGAGCAGGAGGGGATTAATAAGCCCTCAATCCTGAGAAGCTACCAAGAGTTGATGGCTTCTAGGGGAAGCATAATCAGTTTTCTGTAAAGATATGGCTCCTGGCAGGTCAGCCACACTCCATTGGATGGTGCCACACCAGAAGTATGTGGATGACACAAGTTGGAATCCATGTGCTATTAAACTTAAAGAAATGAAAAGGAAGCAAAGTTGGAGGAGTAGGGAGGTAGGGCTAGATTTAGGAGATTAAGAAGTTTATTAGGATGAATGTGATCAAAATACATTGTACAACATTCTCAAAGAATTAGCAAGAATATTTTTAAAAAGAGAAAGAAGACATTATATGATCACCCTCTGGATGAAAGAACTGGTATTACAAAGATATCAGATTCTTACTTCTTTTATTGAAAATAGATTTTCTTCCTCACATAGTATATCCTGGTCAAGGTTTATCTTTCTACTTCTCTCAGTTCCCCCCCCCAACTCCTCTCCTATCCAGATCCACTCCATTTTTGTCTCCCATTAGAAAACAAACAGGCTTCTAAGGGATAATAATATAATAATAAAATTTAATAGGATAAGATAGGATAGGGTAAAACAAAAAGTAACATCTTGGAATTGGAGAACACAAACAAACAAAAGAAAAGAATCCAAGAGAAGGCACAAGAATCAGAGACCCACTCATTTGCACACTCAGGAATTCCATAAAAGCACTAAACTAGAAGCCATAATATACACAGAGGACCTGGTGCAGACCCATGAAGGCCCTATGAATGCTGCCTCATTCTCTGAATTCATAAGAGCTTTGATCATGTTTATTTAGAGGTTGTTTTCTTGGTGTCATCCATCTCTTTCTGGCTCTTGCATTCTTTCTGCCTCTTCTTCCTCAGGGATTTGATGGAGATATCCAAATTAGGGCTGAGTGTTCCAAGGTTTCTCACTCTGCACAATGTCTGACTGTAGGACTCAGTGTCTGTTCCCATCTGCTGCTGCCCTGATGATGGCTGAACAAGGCTCTGATCCATGAGTACAGCAGAATGACACTAGGAACCATTTCATTGCTACATTTATTTGTTTATTTTAGAACAGTAGTATTTGAATTAGACTGTCTAGTCTCAGGTTCTTGTACACCCAAGGAATGTTAGATGCAGGTTCATTCTCAAGGAGTGGGCCGTAAGTCAAATCAGACGTTGGTTGGTGACTCCCACAAGCTTTGTGGCGCCATTGCACTGGCTTATCTTGCAGGCATTGTATATCAAAGGGTTTGTGGCTGGATTGGCATTTATGTTTGGTAGCATACAGAGTATGTTCCTGTACAGAAGATGCTAGAATGTACAGGTGAAGACTATGTAGGCACCAACTCAGCTTCCCCGTGTTCAATGAGTTGTATAGGTGTTGTCTTCAGCAATGGGGCCTTTCTGTCAGTTTGTGAAGAGCAACCTGTCACTTTTGAAACAGACTGGGTTGTTTGGGGATCCCCATGGGACTTCCTTTGGCCAACAACTCAATTAGATATAATCCAGTGCAAGAAGTGGAAGCTTCATTTGGTGACAAGAGATGGGCAGTTGCAGCTCTGTCCATCTCCCTCCCCCGCCATTATTTCCCAATTTCAGTTAGGCTACATTCACTTATAAAGAAAGCTCTACTCTACTAGGTTTCCAAACTGCCCTCAAATGGACCTTAATTTTCTCCTGCATCTCCTCATTTGATCCGGCTGTTTGCAATTCATCCATAACTGTCTATTGTATTTCCCTTTTCTAACGAGATCTATCTAACCCCCCAGAAATCCCTTTCTCTATACCTAACCTTTGTGGTTCTATGGATTGTAGCTTGGTTATTATTGATTTAACAGCTAATATCTACATATAAATGAATACATATCATTTATCTCTTTTTGTTTCTGGGATACTTCACTCAGGATGATTTTTTTTTCTAGTTCAATCCATTACCTAAGAATTTCATCTTTTTTTAATGACTGAGTACATCCATTGTACAGTGTACTACAATTTCTTTATCCATTCATCTGTTGCTTGACATCTAGGTTTTGTCCAATTTCTGGCTATTATGAATAAAGCAGCAATAAACATGGTTGAACAAATGTCTCTATTGTAGGATCCTTTGGGTATATACCCAAGAGTGGTATAACTGGAACTTGAGATAGATCAAGTCCCATCTTCCTGAGAAACCACCACATAGAGGTGTATAAGTTAGCATTTCCATAGTGGCTGCATATGTTAGCATGAGTAGTATTCCACTTACTCCATATTCTTGCAAGCATGAGCTATGATTTGTTTTTATTAATTTTAACCATTCTGATAAGTGCAAGATGAAATCTCAAAGTAGTTTTGATTTGCATTTTCCTGATGGCTAAGGATGTTGAACATTTCTGTGTTTCTCAGACATCTGAGTTTTCTCTTTTGAGAATTCTCTGTTTAGACCTGTACTTTATTTTTTATTGGGTTATTTTCTTGATATCCGAGTTCTTTATGTATTTTGGATATTAGCCTTCTATTGGATGTGAAGCTGGAAATAAATATTTTCCCATTCTGTAGGCTGCAGCTTTATCTGAATGACGGTGTCCTTTGCTGTGCAGAAGCCTTTCAATTTCAAGAGGTTCCATTTATTAATTGTCTTAGTACAAGGTGTCAGCTTTTTAAAAAGGAATTCAGCTGGGCAAGCAAGATAGCACAGCAGAAAAGGTACCTGTCACCCAGCCTTAAGACCTGATTTTGATTCTGGGGATTCAAGTGTGGGAAGAAGAGACCAGACTCTGCATGGTTCTCTGACCTCCACACTTACATTGTGGCACATCCATGTGCGCCCCTATCAGTCACAAACTTAAAGTAATAGTAAAAATACTGTAAAGTATTAAGTAAAATAATAGTAACAATACTGGGTAAAAATTAAGTACTCCTTTGCTGTGGTGACTGCTAAATTCCCTTAACTTAGTGATGGTGGTGGGGAGCTGTGGGCATTCAGCCCAGAATAAAAGATGAAAAAGAAATCAAAATTGGCCACATTTTCACTAGTATGGCAAATTTAGCAGTTCCTTCTGTAATGCTAATAAGCTTCAAGTCACAAGATTTCAAATGTAAAATAAACAAAACATCAAGAGACTGATTAATATTTATGAGTGTATGTGTATGTCCGTGAACGTTGACGCTAGAGAACAACTTATGGTGTCATTCCTTGGGAGATGAGACAGGTCTCTTGGTGGCCTGCAGTTTGCCAGTTAGTCTAGGCTGGGTGGCCAGCAGACCCCACAAATCCTCGTGTTTCTCCCTCCTCAGCACTGGGATTTAAGAATGTACCTCCAAACCCAGCTTCTTTTTCCCGAGTTCTTGGGACTGAACTCAGTTGCCACTCTTACAAGCGAAGCACTTCGCTGGCTGGATCATCTCACTAGCTCAAAGCTAGCTTTTTAGTTACAACACAAAAGATCACAAAACATACATAAAAACTTGAAATGAAAGTAATATAATGTAAAAATATGATTAAAACAATATTTAAAACATGCTGTAGTATATATGTTAAGATAACTCTTAAAAGTAAAAAGGAACATTTTTATAGTTCTAACTAGGTCATGGACTTCTTTGGTTTTGGTGGTGGGTAAGTGCATGAAAATATATTTGATAGTTAAGGCATAAAATCCATTGTAAAGCTCCATGGCTTCAGAATGGCTATTCTAACTGTATAGAAGTTCAGTGAGATATATAGACTTTGGGTCTGGTTAATTTTGGTGTGTAATATTTTTTATTTGAATGTTTTAAATAATAAGTTTACTCAAAATTAAAAAAATAAAATACATTGGATTTCACATTGACATGTTCCTTGTGTTTTGTGTTATTGGTAATCAACATATGGGTGAATATTCATCCACATATGAGATAAAATATAAATGTCTTAAAACCAGTGAGTTTATGATTTGCATGTATAAGTAAAGGGAAATTTTTTTATGCAAAGTTGCCAGAGATAAGTAGGAAATAGGAAATCAAGGCCATAAAATTCAGACTTTGCCTCTAAACTCAAAATATATTAATGATATCCACTAAAGTATCCCTCAAATGTTTACTATTAAAATTATATTACATAATATAGGGCTGGGGACATGGCTCGGTAGTTTAGAAGTGCAGCAGGAAGACATGTGTTTGGATCACTAAAAACCCATGTAAAAGCTTGACATGGTAGCAAATACCTGTAACTCAACACTGGAAAGGGAAGGTGAAGCTAGGCTGACCAGAGGAGCTCCCCAACCAGCTACTGTAGCTGAAGTGGCGAGCTCCAGTTTCAATGACAGATTCACCTTAAAAAGTAAGGTGGAGCATAATAGAGGAAGATATGTAAAGTTAATCTCTGGCCTCCACATGTGCATGCACAGGCAGGTGTGCTCACATACACATGTGTACTACGCTCTAAACACACAAAATAAAAAGAGGTAAATTAAATTATGTAATATATGTGCAAACATTGAAGCAACAGTTTATATGTGTGTTAGCAAACACTTATATGATAGAATACCATGTAATTATTACAAATAAAATTTTAGGAAAATTCAGTAAGGCACAGAAATATACATAAAACTCAGGGAAAGTGAATGTTGTGTGTAGTATAGTATATATTTTAATATAATTTAAATTGTTTGAAAGCACATAAATGGAGCTACATGGCCTTGATGATGAGGCCATCTTTTTGTTTTTGTTTTTCAAGACAAGATTTATCTGTGTAGCTCTGGCTGTCCTGGAACTCACTCTGTAGACCAGGCTGGCCTCAAACTCACCGAGATCCATGATGAAGCCATCTTTACCCAGTATAGTAGCTAAGCCATGCTGTGGAATTGCTGGCAGAAGACAGCAGCTAGAGCATGGTTTCCCACCCCACGGACAGCACAGGGTGTGTACGAACTCTCAGTGACAGCACGCACCCACTGAGCACTAGGGGAACAACCTAAAATCCCACCATTTCTGGTGCAGTTGCACAATCAATATCAAAGGAATAACTTTGAGATCAGATGCATTTGCACACGCTGAGATGCCAAGACATTATCACCTGCCCGAAAGAGCCTTGAAAGCTCTGTGATTACAAGTATGAACCACCAGGGAATTGAAGAGCTAGGTCCCGGTGTTCTTGATGTCTATGCAATACGCACAGTAAGTCGATCAGCTACTGAAACATTGCCTTGGGGTAAATATAGGAGAAAGCAAACTTCTAAAGGTTTGCACAAGTATGTATGGGTATAATATGTATATATGCAACAATAATAATGAAAGAAAAGAGGCTATCAACTTCAGAGTGGGGATGTGGGGGGCAGGTTTGAAGGAGAAAAGGAAAGGGGGAAGTAATGTAATACTGTTTAATTAAATTGTGTTATACAGATATTATTTATTTTATATACATATATGTTGGTATCCATACATAACATATAAATTAGGTTAAGTTATAATAAAGAATCCTCTTTCAACTGTAAAAAAAAATAGAAGCAAAGAATAAAGGTTTGATAATTTCTCTAAAATGAAAGGAATAAAATATTTAAAATAAGGCTGAGGAGATAAACTTTGAATAGATAGTCATATTTACTTGATAAACTAGAGAAAATGAACCTGCTATTAGCTGACAAGCCTAAGCATTCTGTAAGAAGAGCAAGTGTTAGTGTTTTAATTTTACATCGCTGTGAAATAAATTAGCTTTTTCAATCTACAGTCCAGAAACAGCATTGTTAAGACATTAGTATATTTCCTTCCATGTGCTTTTAAAAATACTTATGAAAACTAAGGTGAAATCTTTAATTGCTTATTAGCTTGTACTTTATTTGATTTCATATTGACAAATTGTAGATACATTTACAACATAAAGCAGACACTGAACATATGGATCTGTGTTAGAGTGTTTCCCTGGTTCGTGCAAGGCTCCAGGTTCATTCTCCAGCATGACACACACCCAGAAAGTTACATATTAAAACACAGCTCAAGTGAGTAAGGAAATACAAACTTGATACCAAGGAGGTCATGATGGCCACAGAAGGAAATTCTGCTTGCCACAACCAGAGTAAATACTGGAATTACAGACCCTGCCTTTTCCTTCTGGTGATGGAATTTAGAGTGATTTTACCCTTTATCACATTTCCTTTGTTTTATTACTTTAATTGTTCATATGCATTCTTTTCATAATAAAAAATTCTTTATGTATTTCAGATCTGTATTATAAGTTATATCTTCAGGAACAAATGTCCTGAAATCACTAACCACAAAATGAGCCCATCTTCGCCGCAGTAAACCAGCGATGGCTCGGACTTTCTGGAGCTAAACCGTAATATAGAATCCAAAGTGCAGCACTATGAAAACCCTTCACTGTCGATTCAAAAGATTATTGTATTTGAATTTAAACTGAGAAGATGCCACTGCCCAGGCCAGTTGGAGGGAGCTCCCAGAGGATTTAAACTCTGTCATAGCCATAAGACTGTGTATGTACAATCTCAAATTTAGTAAAAATGGTTCAGACTGGGTCCAAATGTCACACTCACTGTGAGACAAACAGCAAGTGTGGTTTGGGATGTCAGCTGCAGGCAAGGACAGATACTGTGAATGAAAGATACGAAAGTGGCTGCTGTGCCACTTGTCATGTCCCTGCCAGCAGCACTTAAACTTGGGCGGGATTGGCTGCGAAGAATATGCATTTCTTCATTCACACGGTAAGAGGATGCATTCTGCAAACAAGCAAACAGTGAACACATGTGGCCCTGCAAACATGCCCAGACTAACTTACAAACATGTCAAACTCAGATGCATGAAAATCAGCAATACACTTCACTGTCAAGACTTATTTTTTTCATCTTTAGAAGCAGATTTGACTATACATAATTAGCATTGCATTAATTATTTCCTTCAACTGCTGTTATCTTTCAAAGGCAAACTCACAATCAAACTTGAAGAAACTATGGGTCTCAGAGACTCAAACTGTCGAACTGATACCATCTTTTTCTTTCATTATGATTGCTACACACACACACACACACACACACACACACACACACACACACACACAACCTTTTAGAAGTTTGCTTTCTCCTATGGTTACCCCCAAGGGAATGCTTCAGTAGGTGACAGACATATTGTGTATATTGTTGCCTATGCATCAAGGACACAGGGATCTGGCTCTTGGTTCCTTGCAGTATCTTTGATTACCCAGTGCTTTGTACTGTGAGATGACGGGTAATCTCAGAGCTTTCATGAGCTCTGTCTGGCCCTTTAGAGAATGCCATGGCATCTCAGTGGAGCATGTCCTCGCATCTGATCTCAAACTGCTTAGCATGGCAGTTCCTTGGTGTTGACTGTGTACCTCCACCAGAAATGGCGGGCTGCTCATTATTCCCTCCACCAGAAATGACGGGCTGCTCATTATTCCCTCCGTTATCATTTTCTTGACCCTTTCCCTCCCCGTGGTCTTTCATGGGGACTGAGGACTGCTCCTAGTGACTCTGTCTCTTCACACTGCGAAGATGGCTGGTCCACTTTTCTACAGTTGCTATCCTGTTTCCATTTTGAATCTTTTGTAATGTTCTTTTTTCTTTTTCTCTACAACATTTTAAAGGATGATTTTTGAATTTTTAACAAGTTCTAACAATAGGCGATTTATATAAAAATGGTAGCAAAAGGTTTACAGAGCAGGCTGGTTTTCGCTGTTCCTAGGCAGTTTTCAAAATCTATTGGGTTTTATATAGTTCAGTTTCCTAAGATTGAAATATAATTTTTTTTGAACAATCCTAGTTCCTAAGTCCAGCCCTAGCCTTGGGACTCCGCCCAAGCTTTCCACCAGCCTTCTGCATGTTTTAGTGTGTATTTGCTACCAAAGTATTTGAACAAAGCAAAGACACAGAAAAAGACGGAACCAGGAAATGAGGAGGCATTGCAATTTGAAAGGAAAAACAAAAGACAACAGAAATTACTATGGCTTGTACCAACAAATTCGGCAACTTAGAGCCTTTCCTGACTTCATCCTCACTGAAGCTCCTGATTTTTCTACCAGTGAATAGACTGGACAGAGACGTGTTAGTGAAGTAATGGCAGGTAGGAGGCAGGGCTTGGAGACAGGAGCAGGGATGAGGCAGAGGAGCAGCTCTTCAGTCTAGGGGATGTTTTGGGTAGACTAAGGAAGAAACGAGTCTTTCTCTTGCACAGAGTTAGGGTACTCTGTTCACTAGTTTGTTGTCTTTTTAAATAAACTGGAATTAATGACGCATCAAGCAAGCTTTTCAATCCCCAAATTAATCTAAAATAAGATGTATCGAATACAGAACATAGCATAATCATTTATTAGTGTGTGGATAGATTTCCATTATCAATTCTCTGAGCCTTCAGCTAGTTTCTTGGGGATTTGGGACTAAGTTAGATGGACTTCCTTAGATGCAGTTTTGGGGGTTAGGTCCAGTCATCACCTCTTCATCTGTTTCACTGGGCAAATCGTGCTTCTCAGCTGAGTGATGGTCCAGGTCCTGCCTGGTATTCGCTGCAAGGCTGCCTCCTCCAGAACATGTCTGGGTTTTCCACTGGAAATTCCTGGCCATGTTTCCTGTGGCCTGAGTTCCTTTATGTGATCTGATTTCTTTGTCCTGGTTTTCCTCATCCAGCCAACCTAAACACCCACCTCCCTGCTTTCCTTTCAATTGTTGTTTCTCTAGACCCACACCAGTCTCCTTATGTCCAAGATGATAGGAATTCCAACCATGCTCCATGGTCACGCATACCCGACGGAACACTTAGTCATCTCCGCCTAGTCATTTTCGGGTCATACGTCCTGTGTGACCCATGCCCCATGGTTACGCTGTCACTCACGCGAGGACCTGACCGCATGATCTCTACACGTGGGCCTGTGTGTGCAGATGCACCCTGGCCTTTATAAGGTGGTGCCATGTTCGCCGGGCTCTCTCTCTCTCTCTCTCTCTCTCTCTCTCTCTCTCTCTCTCTCCCTTCCTCTCTCCCTCCTTCCCTCTCCCTCCCTCCCTCTCTCTCTCTCTCTCTCTCTCCCTTCCTCTCTCCCTCCCTCTCTCTCTCTCCCTCTCTCTCTCTCTCCCTCCCTCTCCCTCTCTCTCCCTCTCTCTCTCTCTCTCTCTCTCTCTCTCTCTCTCTCTCTCTCTCTCCCCCTTCCTCCCTCCCTCTCTCTCTCTCCCTCTCTCTCTCTCCCTCCCTCTCTCTCCCTCCCTCCCTCCCTCTCTCTCTCTCTCTCTCTCTCCCTTCCTCTCTCCCTCCCTCTCTCTCTCTCTCTCTCTCTCTCTCTCTCTCCCTCCCTCTCTCTCTCTCTCTCCCTTCCTCTCTCCCTCCCTCTCTCTCTCTCTCTCTCTCCCTCCCTCTCTCTCCCTTCCTCTCTCCCTCCCTCTCTCTCTCTCCCTCTCTCTCTCTCCCTTCCTCTCTCCCCCCCCCTCTCTCTCTCTCCCTCCCTCTCTCTCTCTCTCTCCCTTCCTCTCTCCCTCCCTCTCTCTCTCTCCCTCCCTCTCTCTCTCTCCCTCTCTCTCTCTCCCTTCCTCTCTCGCCCCTCTCTCTCTCTCTCTCTCTCTCTCTCTCTCTCTCTCTCTCTCTCTCTCTCTCTCCCTTCCTCTCCCTCTCTCTCTCTCTCTCTCTCTCCCTCTCTCTCTCTCTCTCTCCCCCCCCTCCCCTCTCTCTGTGTCTCTCTTTCTGCCAGGCCTGGCTTCTCCCATCCTATCCCCTCTTCTCTCTAATAAAGCCCATTCTAACTCTGGTAACCACGGCTTGTGACTCTTTCAACCAACAACCTGTGCCGTTATCCTTTCACAAGACCCTCCTTAATTTTTTTAAGTTTCAGTTTTTGCTAACACTGCTCTTTTTTTGATAAACAATAGTGGTGTATTTATTCGTATTCTAACCAATTTTGCCAGTAGTGTACCCACCCTTCTGTTGGGGAATATTATTTTAATTGTGCTACTTTTATTTATCTTGCATTTGTTTAACTCTGTGAAGCTGTGTTACTGTACCTGTCTAAAACACCTGATGGTCTAATAGAGAAGTGAAGGGCCAATAGCAAGTCAGGAGAAAGGATAGACAGGGCTGGCAGGCAGAGAGAATTAATAGAAGGAGAAATCTGGGAGGAGAGGGAGAAGGAAGAAGCATCCAGAAAAGGAGGAGGACTACAGGGATCAGCCACCCAGCTACACAGCAAGCCACAGGGGAGTAAGAGTAAGATCTACAGAAGTAAGAAATGGGAAAAGCCCAGAGGCAAAAGGTAGATGGGTTAATTTAAGTAGAGGAAAGTTGCCAAGAAACAAGCCAAGCTAAGGCCGAGCACTTATAATTAAGAATAAGACTCCATGTGTGATTTATTTGGGACCTGGGTGGCAAGCCCTCCAAAGAACAAGGAGCAAAGAGCCTGAAAGAGTAAAACAAACAGCACCCTATGTGGTGCTATTTCTGGCATAGGTCAATTTGGAATCTCCAGGGACTGCAGAGTCTACTAAATGGTACAATATCACTTGTCATAAGTGTATGGCTGTTGGCCTGAAACAGGAACCCAAGCACAAAAAATTTACTTTCTACTATATGTTTCAGCAATTATAGAATTATAAAACTATGGAAACACTGACAATTATGAGATTTTGGATGTTAAATGTGTTTCATATGATACAGTATTCTGTATTTTTAAGTCACTACAGGCTTGTTTGAAAAGCAGAAAATCAGATTATCTAATTATTCATGGTTCAGAGATGATCTTACAAACCAATGAACTCACAAATCCTCCTGTGTTATTATAAAAATTGATTTCATTTCATTGTAAAAAGTACTTTCCATTAACATGTCTCATCAGTTATCTTTAATAAATGTTTTTTTAGACCAAAAGTGTTTAAAAGCCTTGCTAAGTTACACAGTCCATAGATAAGGCTACTCTTCTTTAATTCAAATAGGAACCAAAGAGTAATCTTATACAGATGAAGTAAAGACATGAATCAGCACTTGTAGTATTGGTTCACTACAAAGCTTTGCATAAGAATTGCAGCTCAGGATACAAAATAGCATCATATTTGCAATGTGTATGTGTGTGGAGCATTGCACTGCTACTTTTGCACACATATTCACAGATAGATGAGCAAAGGTCTATACTTGGTGTTTTCTTCAGTCACCCTCTACTTTTTCTTTAGAGACAGAGTCTCTCACAGAACCTGGAACCTCGCCATGTAGGAAGCTGAGCTGGCTTCAAGCTCCAGTAATCTCTGTCTCCACCCCCACGGCACTGGGACTACAAATGTGTGCCACCTGCTTTTGGACTTGGCCACTGAGGAGTTCATGCAGGTCCTTATGCTCTCACAGAAAGCACTTAAGCTATCTCCCGATCCCCATAATTTCAAATTTTATATCATCCATATTGGAAAAGGTAAAAACAAAAGTGGAAAGGCATTTGAGGTCAACTTTAACATCATTCACAAGTGTGAGGTCAACTTTAACATCATTCACAAGTGTGTGAGGTAATGTATGTGTGAATTACTCAGTTGTAACCACTTCTCAATTTGCTAACTTCAAACAAAATATTAAATATCTACGATATAGAATTTTAGCTAAAGCACAAAAAAGAAATGTGAGAGATGATTAATATCTCTTACCTACACAAGTCTTCTTTTATGTGAAGAGAGATCAGTTCTTTAGGAATATGAAAAGAAAGAATGCTCTCTGACATCTGCTCACGGATCCGCATCCACTTATTGTCAGATGTGGGAAATCTATATAATTTACACACAGGATTCTTTAACACTGGCAAGAAGAAAAGGGCAACAGTTAGATTAGAAGCAAATGTACATCACAAAGAAGCTCAGTAAAGAAAACCATTAATCAGGGCAACATTGTGCTTATCCATTCAATAAAATCCTGCTTATCAGAACCCATGAGTGAACTTGAATTTTTAATAATTGTATTTTTTACATCGTATTTTGGTGTTAGCTTCTAGAACTCTTAGTTTTTGTTAAATTTGATAAGCACACCTGAAAATTCAATTAGTAAATGCTACAATGGAGGTTCTTCACTACCTACTCAGTTCTTTGTCTTTAAATGTTTTATAAAACATACACACCTATTGGGAGCCATTGGTAGCAAAAGTCCATGGAGTAAACAGCAGTGACAGCTAGAGTTCAGAAGGTCAACCTATCAGAACCAAGGGTTCTGTTAGAGGAAACCATCACACGGGCGTTATGGAATTACTGCCTTTGGAATGAACTGGCTGTCTCTTGTGGTAAACTTCTTGCGCAATAACAGCTATGATTCTCCCCATTTACCGAGCATCTCCATGTTGTGTGTACATGTAATCTCATGACTGCATCTCAACCTTGAGCACAACTTTCCCTATACATTTGGGGTAATTGGATAACTGTCCCCAGATGAGTTTATTTTTTTTTTATTAACATGTATCTGGCCAGGGCCATTCTCCAGACAAAAGTATTTCAGCAAAGATACCTTTTTTCCAAGGGCAAAACTGCACATAGATAAACATTAGCTCATCTCACCCACAGACAGAGAAAAGAATCATTAGCAATTAAATCTTCAACTCCTTACCTTCACCCCGGGTTATTTACATAAGACTTTAGTTTAAGAGATTTACTGCTCACATTCCTGGGATGATGTTTTAGCCACTTGCTAGTTACTGACCCAAGAAGATTGCCTATAAGGCCAGGCCTGTGATAGGTGCCAAGCTTCTTTCTTGTGCAAATTAAGTTTTTATTCCTCCTCAGCCAGGTGCTATTCCTAGATTACCTAACTGATCTTAGCCTTTAGTTGACCCTACCAGAGAACTCCCCTTTAGTCACTCCTCTTTTGGGTTGTAATTGGAAGCTGACATTTACTGATTTATGTGTGGGTCCTTATCACCTCTCTCTGTGACCCTGAAAACTTTAAGCCTCAAACTGCTTTGCCAAAGAATTACTGTGTGTGTATATATACTGGTTCCCTGAGAGCACTGGGAGGATGGATGGAGAAGAACAAAGATGAGGACGGAGATGGAAAGAACTAGGTAGAATGATGAGAGAACAGCAGAAGGGACTGAGAGCAGGAGGGACTGAGAGCAGGAGGGACCGAGGGCAGGAGGGACCGAGGGCAGGAGGGACCGAGGGCAGGAGGGACCGAGGGCAGGAGGGACCGAGGGCAGGAGGGACCGAGGGCAGGAGGGACCGAGGGCAGGAGGGACCGAGGGCAGGAGGGACTGAGAGGAGCTAAGTAAGAGCAAAAAAGGAACTGTGTAGATTGAATCACCATGGAAGAATAAAGTGAATGGACTAAAGAGCTCAGTGTGCTTAGATTTATTGAATATTCCTCAGATTAGAATCCTCAACTGGTTGTTAGACTCTTCCATGGACCCCGGGAGCAAACCATATAGGCTGGACCTATTATTGTTTGTGTTGCACACCTATAAATATAGATGAAAATACAAGTGTATACACATAAAAATATACTTTGGAGCACATTTATAAGCCTTTTCTGGTCACTCTTAGCTTTATGTACTTCAGTAAATGACAATATACATGTTATATCATAAATATTTGAAATTCTTTTCAAAGGCCCTACTAGCTAAAAAATTTTATGTATCAGAAAGGCTTATTTCTTTATTTTAAGATTTATAAAATAAATATCATTCAGATGTCAATATGTCAATATCACACTTCCTCCCCTTCCTGAATCCATTTACTATCTGAAGCAAATCTTTGACATTGGAAAGATACTACTTAGATTCGGTGGGCAGTGTTTAAAGAGTAACTATGTCATACAATCAAAGACTCAGGAGTAGAGGAAAGGGTCATACATTAACATTATACATAATACTTTTTCATGAGTCCCAAACACACAACATACTCCCAATCATACCTTTAAGGGCAGAATGTTCTTCCAATTGCTACTGAGTGATGATACCCACTGTAACCCTCAACCACCGAAGTTTAAATAGCAGTACAACCTCAGACACTACCAGTCAGAGGGAGTCAGCCCAGTTCACTAACAGAGCGCATTAAGACTATTAGTTGAGGCCAGGTGGTGGTGAAGCATGCCGTTAATCCCAGCACTCGGGAGGCAGAGCCAGGTGGATCTCTGTGAGTTCAAGGCCAACCTGGTCTACAGAGCAAGATCCAAGACAGGCACCAAAACTACACGGAGAAACCCTGTCTTGAAAAAGCAAGACCAAAAACAAACAAACAAAAAACTATTAGTTGACATTGAAGTGAATCTATCAGATTGTAAGTAATTCTGAGCATAGAACATGGATTAGGTCCCCTCACCATAACATGTAAAAGGCCTTTCAAATCTTTAACGTTCTGTAAGAATACCGTATCTCATTTGCTACTTGAGTAAAGATAAAATGTCTTTCCTGAACTTGAAATGAGAATATGTACACCCATCCGTCTATAACCATCTCAAGGAAAGCCTCTGAACATTATCCTTGTGAATATGTATGTATCTTATTAGAAGCCTTGATTCTAAATGTCACTTTTTATTTTGTATGCATGTTCACGTATACATGTGAGCATGGGGTAAGTACATGTATTATATGAGCGTATGTGTGCAATGAGCACACTTGTGCATGTGCTCTCAAAGGACAGAGGGGTACATCAGGTCTTCTGTTTTAACACTCACTGCCTTAGTTGGAGACAGTGTCTCTTATCAAACCTGAAGCTAAGCTAAGAGCTTGTAAGTCCCCAGCCACCCTCCTGTCTCTTCTCCAGCCACCCAGTGCTAAATGTTCCCATGCAGAGACATGGCTGCATCTGGTCTTGCATGTGGATGTTGGGATCTGACTCAGCTCCCATACCAGCACAATGAACATGCTCATCCACAGACATAGCTCTGAATTCTTTAAATGTCTCATTCTCAAACCAGCAAATTCAAGTCTCCTAAAATACTTCTCTACCCAGCCAAGAATAAGACAGAAGACTCATCTTCTGTGGAACTGACAAACCCACAAAGCAGCAGCAGCTTTACAGGATAATGAGAGAAAAGAATTTGACATCTAGAAATGTATGCTCAAAGAGATCATCTTCTTGATATTTTCATGATTATTTGAAAACTTATCAATTTAATTACAACACAATACATACAAAGTTTACTATACCTTTTCATCTGAAAGAAGAATCAGTAAAGACTTATAGCCGGAAACTAAATGAATTCATCCATTATTAAAATAAATGTGTTTCAAAGATATGAAAAGTTCACTACCACTTCCATTAGCCTATCTCTAAGAGTTGAGAAGAGATGAGAAGAACAAAGAAAAAACATGAATTGAATTCAATAAAATACCACTTGGGTTAAGATCTTATAAATTCATATATGCATACTGAGTTTAGAAAGGTGACGCTTTTTTGTGGTAAAACAAAACCTCAATATCTGAAATGTCTAAAGTATTTCCTACTAATGTATGAAAATATTAATCAGTTATTATGTAACCACTCTGTTGCTATGCCTTAAACCCTTTTTCAGAGTTACAAAGCATCTTTCTGTCTCCCAAAACACTTACAAAGGTTCTTTGGATTTTTCTTGCCCTTTAAAGATCAGTAATTATTTTTTTCATAAAATTTAGATTTTGAGTTCTGTCAGAAAACATAAAGCTCCCCATTGTCTCTGCTGAGCCCCAAACAAGTCATTCACCTTTTGATGTTTTGTTTGATTTTCATTCCAGTGCTCCTCAGGTTTTCTAAATATAAACCTGTGTTGAAATTTTTTAAAGCAGAAAACAAGGACAGTTTGATTAATGATCAGTAGAGAAACTCTCCTCTGACCACTATACACACAACACCCAGACTCCACAGAGGGGCTGCTGCTGTTGGAGGAAACTTGGGACAATAACAAAGTACACACAGGCACACACACACACACACACACACATACACACACACACACACACGTATGCACAGATACACTCACATACACACAAACACACACACAAGCACATGCATACACAAATACACACATAACATACAAACACACACACAGGCACATGCACACAAATACACATGCAGCACATACACACAAGTGTATATAACACACTAACACACAGCAATACATACACACACAAACACATATACAACATACAACACACACAGAAAAACACACACACAACACACACATTCACAAAAGCAAATACATCAACATATTCAACACACATACATACAACACACATTCACAGAAACAAATACACCAACACATTCAACACACACACACACACACACACACACACACACACACACACTCTTCTGGTAACTTAACCATGAAAGAAAACCACTTCACGAATGTCTCCCATGTAACTTTTATAGTATTGGTGCTGATATTTGAGACTTGGGTTTCCCAAAGCAGTACCAAACTGTATATATTTGTCAGTCTCAGAACAAATACGTAATGTGCTATGTTTTGCATCTGAAATGCCTCTTACAACCTTGTTTGTGTAAGCCGCGGCTGCCAGCCTTAGTTCTGTAGAGAGGTGGCAGAGCCATTGCTGACATGTCCTAGAAACCACCAGACTTCACTCCTGCCTCTCTTTCTCTGCTTTTTGGCAACAATGAGTTGACCTACTGTGCTCCATCACACGTTCTGCACCATAATGGTCTGTCTTGCCACAGGCCCAATGGTATTGAAGCCAATTGACCAGGCCAAAATAAACCTCCCAGTTCTCAGGGATTTTTGTCACAGTGATGGGAAGCTGACTGCGTATCGCATGATGGAATCCCCTTCACAACTCAATTTAATCCAGCGGCTTTCCTTTATGACACTAGGCAAGGATTTCTCTTCTATATCATAAAATACCATAGAATGCAGCATGAATTTAAAATTGGTATGGCCTGATCTTTAACCATCATGAGAATATTCTGGGTAATTGAAAAAAAAAATACAGATAAGATGATCTCAACTCAAATTTTTACTTGGCCAATGATGGCAGGTTTCACATCCTCACATAAAAGGCTGCTGAGGGACTCACACATCAAAAACCTAGCAATGGACCCAAATGCTGAGTGTGTCTGCCAGCTCTTTTCCAGCCATTCTGCATGCACACTCCAGCTGTATAAATGAACATGTGACTGGGACCTTGAACTCTGAATCTCCATTATGCCTCTTGTTTACGCGTTTCTGACTGTACAACAGGCTTCTCCCCTCAATAATAGTTGTGCAGAACCTAATGAGTCACAGTTCAAAGATTTACTTACTTTTACATATATGTATGTGCTTGCTTGTATGTTGCAGAATATTTAACTATGCAAAGATGTGTTGCATTTGCTTAACTATGTAAAGATGTGTTACATTTGTTTACGTTGCAGCATATTTATTTAAATATGTAAAGATGTGTTGCTGTTTACCTTGCCTGCCTAAGGCACCTGATGGGTCTAATAAATAGCTGGATGGTCAAAAGCAAGGGAGGAAGTATAGATAGGACTTCCAGGCAGAGAGAATAAGTAGGAGAAGGAATCTAGACTCAGGGGAGAAAGAGAAGAAAGAAAAAGAGACACCAGAGCAACGTCAGGGGCCAGACAGACAGACAGAAGAAGCAGGAAAGTAGGACATACAGAATGAAAGGTAAAAAGTCCTGAGGCAAAATGTAGATGAAGAGAAACAGATTAAATTAAGTTATAAAAGCTAGTGGGGCAAACCTAAACTAAGGCCAATAAATCATAATTAATAAAAGTCTTTATGTCTTTATTTGGGAGCTGGTTGGTGGCCCAAAGAACATTCCAAGTACATTTGTGGTTAAATGCATCATGTGGATGCAGGTTCCTGTGGAGACTGGAAAAAAGTGTTGGATCCTCTGGAACTAGAGTTATGAGCAGTTGTGAGATGTCTGATGTGGCTGCTGGGAACCAAAGCCAGGTCCTCTGCAAGAGCAGTAAGCGCTCTTAACTGCTGAGTCATCTCTCTAGCCCTACAAGAGTCATCTCTAAAGACTGCGTATGTGTATCCCCATTTCCATATTTATTATGTTTTTTCCAAAGCAAAGGTTAAAAAATTCCATATGACAGATTCCACAGAGAGAAAAGCTCTTGAGATGTTTTGCGTTGTGTCAGGGTTTTATGATAACTTAATGAGTCTTGTTCTAAACTGGTCCACATCTCAACTGATACATTACCCTCTTGAGATCCAGCCCCAGGCAAACACAAGAGCAGAGAGGAAATGGAAGATTTCTGTCATTTTAGCATCTCTATTGAAATGTCTGTATCATCTCTCCCAGACTCTGTAACAGAAATGTGCTAAAAGGTGGCATGCCACCTGCTTTCCACAGGGTTCATCAATTATAAAAGCCAAGCTGTGACAATTCTGAATAATTCAAAGATGTCGAGGAAATGTTCAACAAGACCAAGACAGACAACACATAATAGCCCTCTGTCCAAGCAGCCTGGGGCAAAAATACAAATCACAATCAGCAGGGATGTTTTCCTTCTGTCTATTTATGGAAATAACAAAGTATGAGGGGTTATCAGTGGGCTAACTGGGGTTTTGAAATGTGACCCAGGGTCCAAAGGATCACCAGAAAGCACTATTACTTATTTTATCATGTTCTCTTCATCTGCTTCTTCAGAAGTACATCTCTGCTCATCTTGATTCCCCACATGGCTGTGAGGAGGAGGTAAAAAGGACTTACTTAAATAGGAACTGATGTCATTAATTTCAGATCTTCCAAAATGATGACTTTAATGTACTGTGTAACCTTTGAGGGAATCCATTCTTCCCATACTTTCAATTATACAGTTGTTTAATTGTTTAATTTTCCAGCTGATTGTACAGATCCTGCCTCTTCTCTAAATACTACACTGTATTATTAAGGGTATGTCCATGTAATTCAGTTAGATACCGATGCACCTCAGTGGTACTCAAAATTATCTTAGATTTATACACATCTGAAATGGTACTCAGCTCCTATTAATACTGGACAAGAACTGAACAATACAAACAGAAACAACAGAAACACTGACAAGAAGAGGAAGTAAGAAAACCACGAGAGCTCAGAAAGCAGAAGCAGAGAAACAGGGAAGAGACAACTTTGTAAAAGGCAACATGTGTGATATAATTTGTTCACAGATTAAGCTCCCGGGGCTGCCAATGAGTCCATGATTAAGAGTGATGACTAGTCTTCCAGAAGGCCTGAGTTCAGTCCCCTGAACCCATGTTGGATGGCTTACAGCTGCCTAAGCTTCCAACTCTAGGAAATCCCCCGTTCCTGTCCTCTGTAGTCACCTGCTCCAAGTGCACACACCCAAGCACAGATAAACGCATATGAGCGTAGTTTTATTCTTAATGATAAAAATAAGCTCCTAACAAATTTGTAGGAAACATTATGGAATCTAAATTGTGTTGCCATCATTCAATCACAAACAAAAAATACCACATAGAAATGGGTTCTAAGCTGAATTGACAACATTGCTTCTCTCATCCCTCCAGACCCAGGGGTTCTTGGTCTTCCAAGTGTTGATTTAAGGCCAAGAACAAGAGAAAACCCTAACCTACACCCTGATAAAGAATAAACAAAATAAATGACTCCATGGCTGATGCTTGGTGAATTCAGTCTACAGAATTTCGGTAGTCAGAGAAGGGTATGCTTCAACTCTGTCCATTCTATGATGGATAGGGCAGGATGCAACTGGAAAAACTCAAAGGCAATTCACATTTCATGCAGAGAAAACTAGTTACTTACTAGTACACCTCTTCTCAAAGCCGTTGATACACCTCAAAGAATCACCCCCTGTCTACCAGCCTCAGTTAGACTTCCTATGTAACCAACCACCTGAGCCAAGACTTAAGACTTCCTCAGTCTCTACTGCTTCTGTCCATCAGCTGTCTCTCGTTTAGACTGCACATGCCCCATGGTTCTTAGTCTACAACTGTGTTGTCAGTTTAGATGTTGTGGTATGTCTTCTAAAGGTCCTTGTATAAAACATGTGACCCTCTAAGCCGGGCAGTGGTGGCGCACGCCTTTAATCCCAGCATTCAGAGGCAGAGACAGGTGGATCTCTGTGAGTTCGAGGCCTGCCTGGGCTACAGAGTGAGTTCCAGGAAAGGCACAGAGCTACACGGAGAAACCCTGTCTCAGCGCCCCCTCTAAATGTGACCCTCAGGTGGTACTAGTAGAAGATAATCTAAATGTTAAGAAATGAGGCCTCTTAGAAATGGGAAGCTGCAGTTTCTGGTCTCTTTCCCTTCTCCTATTCCTTCGTGACTCCCATTGCAAACCATTTGCTCCCTGGGTGCTCCCATGATGATGCGTCTGTCAGTCAAGTCAGAGACTGCGCATGAATGATATCACTTGATCGTAGACTACAACCTCTAAACCTGTGAGCCAAAATAACTTTCTCTTTATAATTCATGGCCTCAAGAGTTTTGTCACAGTAACGGAAGGCTCACAGTGCTGAGTTAGCATGGGACGCGACCACCTTTGGAGTAGGGATGAACAGGTTGTTGGTTTCCCCCTGTATCTGCTGCAGTACTCAGGGCTCATTCCACAGAAATGCAGCTCACAGATTCCCATGAGGAGAGAGGACACAGCACCAGCCACCATGTGACCTGAGAGGAGGAGGCAAGAGAAAAGGACAAGGCCGAATGCCTTGCTTATTAAAGCACAGAGTCTCAGGGTGGTGGGAAGAGTCACCCTGGCTGAGTGCTCTGCATATCCTTCCACCAAATTCTCCTGCTCAACGTCATCTCCCTGCATTGATTAACTTCGTCTATCTGAGGTAGACAAGAGTGCAGATAAACAGAATACAGAGTTGAAACATAAAAGGCATCTGAACGATGACGCCACTGGTTAGATGACATTTACCCTTTCACGGGAAGCTGATTAACACCCTAAATATGTTAGCACAAACTAAATGAGAAGAGCTGCAAAGTCCCCACGTGCAAGGGGAGTTGATTACATTAGATTATTAAAAACAATGAAGGACAAGGGCATCTGGCATGTGGCAGCAAGAAGAAACCTGAGAAGTTGGAAGGGGACTCTTGGAGGGAAGGTGGGGCCAGTGGGAAGGCCTGAGCAAGAAGGGAAAATGGAAGCTGAATGTGAGCAAAGTACAAGATGTGAGTGTGAGAGGGTGTCACAGAGAAAACCACTGTTTGGTAAGCTAATTAAAAGATAAAGAAATAAAAGGAATAAGGACCAGGGTTTTAAGTCAAAATAGCCCTAAGTTTTATAATTAGAGTAATGCTATGAGATAATCCTTTTGTATGTTGTGAATATGTTTTATTCCCATTGGTTAGTAAAATAGCTGCTTTGACCCATAGCAAGGCAGGATAGAGCCAGGTGGGAAATCCAAGCAGAGATAGAGGGAGAAGAAGGGCGGAGTCAAAATAGACACCAGCCAGCCAGCAGCCAGAGGAGCAAGATGTATTAGAACACAGGTAAAGCCACAAGACACGTGGCAAAACATAGATTAATAGAAATGGGTTAATTTAAGCTGTAAGAGCTAATTGGTAATAAGCCTGAGCAATAGGCCAAACAGTTTGTAATTAATACAAGATTCTGATTGTTTTATTCTGATTCTGTCATTTAAAGAGTAACAATCACACAGGTATAGATCACTTAAACTAGTATAGCAAAACACCATCTCTGATATAAAATGGCATCATCTTACACTTGACAAGGTAACTGTCTTAGTTCTGCATGAAAATAAGCAAAAAGGAAAAATACTGGAGAGCTGATAACTAGCTGGAATCCATGAGCACCCAGAATGAACAGGGTGAATATTTTTACAGCCTCAAGGTATACTAAATCATGGATAGGGCGTTAGTGAGGAGAATACTAACCCAGTGTTTACTTTAGTTATGTGTTTCTGTGAAAGCAATTTTAAATCCTAAGGCAACATATAAACTAGAAAAAATGCTGAGGTGGAACCTGCCTATAACTGTAGTATATGGGGAGAGCAGAGCAAGACGCATTGTAAGTCCTGAGATAGCCTGAGATACAGAGCAAGATATTGTCAAACACATGTGCGCGCGCGCGCGCACACACACACACACACACACACACACACACACGAATTTCACAGTGATTTTTAAAGAAAACAAATTCTATTATTCAAACCTTAAATGCAATTATCTGTTAAATGAAGCATATAATCAAGCAAGAACATGTATCACTGATCATTTGACAAGGTGTTATCAATTTCCTATGGTATTCTGTTATGGAAGAGTCATGTATTTGAGAGCGAAGAATATATCACTGATTCAAGTGCTCTCTTTGCACCTGCTCCAGGACTTCTGAGCTCCTTGCTACTCTAGGCCCCTTCTATCTCTTTGCACCTGCTCCAGGACTTCTGAGCTCCTTGCTACTCTAGGCCCCTTCTATTTCCATGTGTGCCTGTCACTGGCCAATGACCATCATCATCACAGGAAAGCTCGTCTTGGGTGCCTTGTGTTTTAAGAAAGTATCATTGAGAAGACATAGATATATCAAGCCCCACCACCACCACCACCACCCCACCCCCCACCCCTGCCTTTCTGGAGCTGGAAGTCCATTCCCAAGGAAGCTGAAATAATAAAAGTTTCTCTCTTTCTCTCCAACCCACCTTCTCTCCCCCTACCCTCCTTATCTGGTTTGGGATGACTGTTAAATAAAGGACCATGTGGAAGAACTGACTCTTTTGTCAGGCTCACTTGAAATCTCAAAGCTGTGATTCACCAGGACTGAAACTACTATTTAATAAGTAAACTTTATTTTACCAATAAATTATTGGTCAGGTTCTACAGGGCTGAAGATTTGTATTATGTCAGGAGAAAAGGGTTATTACTAAACAATGTGAAATTGAATTGGCCAGGCTTAAGGGCCCCACGTTTGTTAATGCGTGCGCCTCTGCAGTAGCTGGCAGTCTACATCACCACAAAGTGGAGCAGACCGTGGTTGACGCTACACACTGGGCCTAATTGGAGAAAGGTTGTGGTTCATGTCTGAATCAAAAAGAACTAGTCAATCCCCTAAATAGAAAGATAGTCTGTATGTATTGGTGGATGACATGGGCACATTCCCTATGTCTGTTTAGGGTCCACTTACACGCCTAGAAATTACCAGTGTTTGATAAGTATGCCCTCTCAGAATAGGAAGGGCAGTGACATCTTAATATACAACATGACAGTAGTCTTTAAAGGACAAAGGCTCATTTCATGACTCAATAAATAGGGATGTATTCAAGGAAGATGCTTCGTCAAAACTAACACTAGCTGACAGTCAGAAACTCATAACAGGGTCATTCACCAGACTGATTTAACATCCTAATAAAAAGATTTAGAGGATTAATTACTCTTCAAAAATATAAAATATGTGTACATATTTGACAATATAGAGAGAATCGTTTCCTCAAAAAATTTTAAATGTTTTTGGATGTAAATGAGAATTCCTGAAAAACATAATTACAATGGATTAAGAGTTTGTGTGTGGCTCCACAAGAAAGTGCATCAAATGAACACACTTATGGAGCGTTTTGAAAAAGATGGAAAATTTTCACAAGCAAAATTATGCTTGCTGCATTCAATTCAAACATTAAGAGTCAAAAAGAAGCCAGGTCTGGGGAGATGGCTCAGAGGTAAGATCCTTACTACACAGGCTTGTGGGCTTGGGTTTCAATCCTCAGCTTCCATGCAAAGCACCGAGGAAAAGTTTGCAGCCAACAAGACAGACTGACTCCAGGTGCCTGAAGGCAGCCAGTCTAGATGAAACTGGGAACTCTGGGTTCAGTGTCAAATCTTGTTTCAAAAAAAAAACATGGTGACGAGCAGTTGAGGAAGACACCTACAGCCCACCTCTGGCCTAGGCACATGCATGCAGAGGTGAGCATACCCAGCCACACATGCACTCACACACAAAGCAGAACAAGATTTCACAGGGGAAGCCCAAGACTGCTCAGGAGAATTTGGTCACTGACATGCAAAGGCTGAATGCCAGCTAGGTCACCTTGCTGCTTGGCAAGCCAAGGCTTGGACACCAGTTCTGGGAGCTTGACTATCTATGCTCCTGCTTTACCAATGCAAGCATCTTTCAACACTACAGGAACCTATCTGCTACTCAGAAGCACAGAGGCAGAGGAGGTGCTTAGGCAGGAAAGCCCAACCTGGTGACTGTAGGACAAGCTACCAGCTATACTTCAAGTTCCAAATTAATTGTCCCAATTCCCCATTCCCCAACATGAAACAAGTTTAACTTCCTTACTACCACCCTGCTTAAATAAATAAAAATAAGACACACAGTGGGGAGGTTGAATGAGAACTGTTGAAGTGCGGGAATGTTTAGTCCTTAGTGGGTAGTGCTGTTTGAGATGATTATGGAATCTGGGGAGGCAGTCTTGCAGGAGGAAACACATGGCTGAGGGTGGGTTTTGAGAGTGTATAGCTTCACCCTACTTCCAGTTCACTATGCTTCCTGTTTGGGTTGAAGATGTGATCTCTCAAGCTTCCTGCTATGGCTACCATGCTGCCACTTCCTGCCATGCCACCCCACCATGATGGACTCCTCCCTCTCTGGAACCATCAGCCCCCCAAAAAACTTTTCCTTAAGTTACTTCTGATTATGTTTTAGCACAGCAACAAAAAGGAACCAACAACATGTTTCCAACTTGATTGTATGAATTATATAATTATAATATGCAATTTTATCAGAGCTTCACGTACATGACACTTATTGTGCTTCTAGGGTCTTGTTTCCTCATATAGTTAAGGTTCTTGCAGATCTTTTTTACGTGACCTATAAGCTCTTCCTTGAGTTTTCTCTGCTGCCCTCAGATCCCCAGATTCCCAACACACATCCAATTTTGCAACATCAACAAACCAGGGAAAGGATGAGACCTTTAGGCAAACAGTTTTTGCATTTTACAATAGACAAGAGAATTTCCTGAATAGTGAATAACACCTCTAGAGTTATAAATGGAAGATTGTAGATATGACATTCTCTCCCACTCAGTAAGGATCCATAACTCACTCCACACTGCCAAGTTGCATAGACTACATTAATGCAAAGCCTAGAGAAAAATGCCAATAGCTCCCTTTGTCTAAAGATTAAAATTCCCACAGGGGAATTTAACCAGGTTCATGCCAAAGCTGCTGAGTTTAGATAGATAAATAAAGAGAAGGAAAGACAGGAACACATAGGCCAAAGTCATAGTAATTTTTTTTTTATCATCTGCACAATGCACTTCTTATCTATCTAATGCATAGTTTGGGTTTCTTAAATTTGGAAACTCTAACCCTTAGGACCCTGACTCAAGTGGCCTCATTCTGCCTAGTGTAAGGTGACTAAAAAGAAGCCGTTGACATCTTACATTCTGCACATTCCTTGAGGTTGCCTGGATTAAGACATTTAGAAATATATTCAGAAATGAGTGGACGGTCACCCCCAAACCTGTCACCTCCATGAAAAGAGAAAACTGATAATTCATTATGTTTTACTCCATCAAGCACTGTGTGAACTCAGTACTCAGGAGTGCCTCTGAGAGGATGCTGCCCAAGTTCAGCATCATAGAATCCACAGGAAATGAAAATGCATGTTCACATAGCATTAATGCAAGTATCCAAAGTTGAGTTACATACCTGCATTTAATAAAGGCAAGTTGTCCTTCCCGCTCACACTTTCTGGCGCTGTACATTCATATGCTAGTGCACACTAGGAATCAATAGAAAAAAATTAATCATGCTTTAAAATAATGAAATGAGAGACTAAATGATTTACTTTTGTTTGTAACAACATGGAGCTCGACATGTGATTTCAAGAGTTTTAAACAAATTGTTTCTAACTTCATCTTGAATGTATTGTTTGCTTAAACTGTGACCATTTGCTCATATCTATATCTAATACACTTGGACTATGTAATTACAGAGTCCACTTTAGTTCTGGTTAAAGGGCACTCAAGGAATAACCAAAAAGAAGAAAATGACTGTTGCTCAGCACAAAAATAAAATATACAACCTTAGGAAAGTGAGTCAAGGACCCAAATATTTACATTCCCTTCACATTGGTGAATTTCAGCATGTCATTACCTATATTTTCAGTAAAGGAAATGTCAAAATAAAACAAAAGCATATTGAATAATCTCACTTATAGGACAAACAGATATTCTTTGTCTCTAGCTCATAAAATAAGAGGTGCACTATTATAAATAACCTGCTTTGCAAAGCTAATGATTGAGAGTTCAGAACATCTGAAACTAAGGATTCTTTAGATAGAAGGAGAAGAAGGCACAGAAGAGGACAGTTACATGTCCCCAGCGACCAAAGCATAGCAGGAAACAGTGTCCCGAACATTTCCTCACTTGTCTTCCTACGAAGCTGTAACTAATAGAAGAAACAAACTTCTTCCAGCCCCAAGAGGCTGGTGAGAGACTAATGTTCCTTCCTCTCCTGCCAAAGAGGAGAGGAAGCAGGGAGAATTTCCACAGCAAGCGTGCCAGATATTAACAGTCAATATAAACAAAACAAATAAAAGGCCTAGAATATTCTTAGGTTGAGAGCATCTAAGGGAAATGATTATCCATCTATAGGTCCCACCAGATGCTTCAGGGAAGCACCTACAGCCTCAGAACCCCATCCCCAGGGAGGTGACCCAGAATTCCTTGGGCTATTTCCTATCTGCTCTAATATGCACCCCTCACCCTCATTTCCACCCCTTCTTCCTTTCCCTAGCGACTGGTCTTTTCTAGAAGCTCAGACACAGAACCTTCATAATAAAGGAATACACATATGCCTGAAACACTTTTGAAGAGGAAGACAAAAATTCCAAGTCTTTGTTAATAGCACTAAATTTTGTCTAGTACTTATGCCTTGACTATGACATTTATCTACAATATGCAGTAAGTTGGCTAATACAGTTTTGCAGTTTCTGTATTGAGTTTACAGAAAAGTTACTACAGACTTTATTCTTTTAAATAATTTTTCTAACCAACTAACCAACTACAAGTCATCTGTGGTCATCTTCCCTTCCCTCACAGGTAGGCTGGAAAGGAACTCTTTTTTTTTTTTTTTTTTTTGGTTTTTCGAGACAGGGTTTCTCTGTGTAGCTTTGGTGCCTGTCCTGGAACTCACTCTGTAGCCCAGGCTGGCCTCGAACTCACAGAGATCTGCCTGCCTCTGCCTCCTGAATGCTGGGATTAAAGGCATGCACCACCACCGCCCAGCTGGAAGGGTACTCTTCAAACCCCTGGAGACCCTTGCAGTGAGACTTGAGTTACTTCAGGCTCATTTCTCCCGTTTCCAATACGTTCTCTTCTCTTTTCAGTTCCCACAAAGCTGTTAAATGATCTCTTAGGAGTACTGTAATCATCATCATATCAGCGTGTGTGTCCACGTGCTGAAGTCAGATCTAAGGGCCTCAGACTGGTGTAGAAACTCTTCCACAGTGTGTGTGTGTGTGTGTGTGTGTGTGTGTGTGTGTGTGTGTGTGACAGCTGTCCATGAAATAATTAGAGACAGTTTTGAGACATCGTCTTTTGAAGAAGCATGCTGTCAACAGAGCATAGCAGAGTGATCTATATGGAACCTTTTTAACAAAATACTGAATTCACAGGGATCAGGGCTGTTCTGAGATACTTTTTTCCTCCATGGAGGCAACACTGGCTTTGTCGTCAAAGACCACTTTACGATTAAATAAAGATGAGGAACGAATAGAAGGTCCTCATCTGTGACAAAGGACACATGGGAATAGGACCTTCCCACCCCACATCTCCCGTCCAAACTGGAAAGCAGATGGTATCATCTCAACTTAATAGCATTCTAATTTTGAATGGACTATTCACAGTTAAATAGAGATTTAGGTCCATGACACAAAATCATACAACATCCCCCACAACTGATTAAATCAACCAATACTGCTCACCAGGAATCAGGTTAAATCAACCAATTCTGCTCACCAGGAATCAAGTTAAATCAACTAATATTGCTCACCAGGAATCAAGTTAAATCAACTAATATTGCTCATCAGGAATCAAGTTACCAAATTGGCATATTGATTTTTAGGTTTATACATTCTAGAACTATAACAAATAAACTTCTGTTTTTTATGTTACCTAGAGCACATACTTTGTTATGGAATCCCAAACTGTCCAATGCAAGTGACAACCTTTTGTAGGTTTCAATACACGTGACATGTGATGCTTCCTGAAACACCAACTACAGCGCTAAGAAAGTTCTACTCTTTCCTTTCAAGTCCATGCAGTTTTCATTTATTGATTTCTTCTCCCTCCTCTGTGTGTGTGTGTGTGTGTGTGTGTGTGTGTGTGTGTGTGTGTGTGTCTCCATATGCACACTGTGGAAGAGAGGGCAGAACTTTGGGTGTTTCTCTCTATCACTCTCATTTCAGTGTCTGGAGAGGCTGTCTCTCACTGAAAGGAAGCTCACCATTTTGGTCAGGCTGGCTAGGCAGCAAGCGCTCAGGATCAGCCTGTCTCTACTCCAGGCCCACAGTGCTGGGCTTACAGGCACTCACAGTCATGCTCAACTTTTTAGTGGGTGCTGGGTTTCAAACGCTTGTTTGGCTAGTGCTATTATCAAATGGGCCATCTCCCCAACCATTCAAAGCCATGTAGACTATAAAGATGGCTATTATTCAGTAGTAACTCCTAGACTAAATCTTTTATCAGTCACCAGCCACATACATTTAGATCAGCTCTGGTGACAGACAGTGTCACACACTTTATAACAATTTTGAGTGGCAAGATCTATGGAGAAGTTTATCCTTGGCCGTTCTAAAAACATGTCGCACAGTGCTGACATAAAATTTATTTTCATGTAATTCATATGAATATTGTATATATGAGAACTTAATATACATTCATCACTTAATTATATTCTTAAGGGTTGGCAGAAGACTGTAAGTTATTTTATAAAAGAGAAAATTGCAAAAACTCAAGATTTGCTGCAAGTCCAAACAGGACCAAGTTTATGTCAACAATGTTTGGCGTATTTATGAGTTCTGTTAACTTCCAGCACACATCTGGGACTGCCAATGTCTATCAAAAACAAAAAATCCATTTCATCTGTTATGAATCCACATTTCTGGCCCATAAAAGTTATGTGGTACTTTGGTGGGGCATCCTGGGTAACAAGTTCTTCAGTTCTGAAAAGAGCATCACTCCAGTTGCAGTTTTGTCACACTACTAAACTAGAGCACAGGGCAGGGGAGCTGTGAGGAGGATCCAGAGGGGGCTCAGGGCAGACCCAGCAGCCCTCAGTCTGCATGACCCAATCATAGCAGTTCACTCAAGTCCGGGGTGGGTAAACAGTTGAGATAAAGCAGACACGTTCTGGAACAGACTTAGCATCCCTCATTTTACAAGGCTTTGTTCAAGTAATGGCCTGGTACCAAGGGGCTGGTCAGTACAGGGCCATCCAGGGACAGGCAGATGAGGAAAAGCGGCTCATCTTTGAAATGGGGGTGATGCTATGGCAGCTGGGGTCCCGGTACACTGTTACAGGTTCAGGCAGGCCTGTCTGCTTACTTCAGTACTTGGTGCCCAGTTTAGAGTTCGAATTGTCTTTTGTCCAAGCTAACGGGAGAATGTGTGTCGTGGTGGCAACGACGAGCTTTACGTGCTCCAGGGATGTGGCTGGAGTGGAAGGACTAAGCCCCAGGCCAGACGTCTCAAATGCACAAAGCCAAAGATCTGCTTCAGAAACTTGTCATGGCCCTACTTTCAAAGGCAGCCTTGGCATACGTCACAGTGTCTGATAAGGCCCCTGGAGAATGGGAGGGAGAATGCATTCGGGGAAAGAGGAAATAGCAGCCTGATCAGGGAAAAGAGAAACAGTTTTTGAAAGACAGAAGTATGTTTTATAAATGTTAGGTAAACATAATCTCCCAAGTAGGTATTTCCCAATGCTCAAACATCAAGCACATTCTATGCTGGCTATTCTTGGTTGTCAGCTTGACTACAACTGGAATCAACTGAGACACAAGCTGAGTGGGCTAGCCTGTGATGGTGTTCCTCAGGCGGATTATAGGAAGCAGGGATATCCATCCTAAATGTGGGCCGTGCCTTCTGGTGGCAGCCCAGAGCTTTCTGGACACAGAAGAAGAAACATTGCTTTTTGTCTGTTGGCCTTTACTCTTGCTGGCAATTCCATCTGTCCTGTGGCTGTGGCATTCCTTCCCTGATGTTAGAACCAACTTCTTTGGCACGCCAACACGAATAAAGACGGAGAGCTCCAGGAACCTCCAGGCCTTTGGCATCCGCTCAGGACCGCAGAGGGATCCAGCCTCACCATGGACTGAACAACTGCTGAATTCTCCACCTCTCCAGTGTGAGGCAGCCATTGTCAGTCTCCCTGGACCACACTCATATAACACACACACACACACACACACACACACACACACACACACACACACACTCTCTATCAGTTTCAGCTCTGCTCCCTTATAGAAACCTGACTAATACATATTCTACGTTAAGGAGCAACAAACTAGAAAATAAGTCACAGCAGGCTTTATCCTTTAAAATGATCATTTAATACAAAGTATAAGTTATAGTATGAAAAAGCATTTTGTTATTAAAATTATAGCATAAAATGTCTTCCTATTAAACTCTTGGAAATTTTTTAAGCCTGAACTGTGTGTCCTAATTGCTTTAATACAATAAAAAATTACATTTGTAAGGAAAAGATTAGGCTGATGTTTATATTGTCTGTTGTTATTGCTGTCGTTACAGAAAGGGGAAAAGAAAGAGAAAGGCCTGAGTAGATCTTCCTCAGGTTCGGACTTCAAAAACACTGTTTTATTTTATTTATTATATTGCTAGCATTGACTGTCCTCCAGACCTATGTCTCGGTTCTATTCTGCTCTCTCCCTCGCTCTCTCCCTCCCCTCTCCTCTCTCTCTGTGCAATTTTATAAAATACAAAGTTCCTGTTAAATATGCCCTCCTTTATATAAAATTCAAATTAGAATTGCATCTCTTTCCAAAGATGTCTTTGGGAATAAAGAGCAGGCTATGCTTGGCAGTCACTTTCCCAGAATCCTCCCTGTGTCTCATGCAGGGTAATCATGGCAGAATGCAACAATGATCTCCACTTTTGTTCCAGCTGAGAAGAGATCATATCAACATGGGGCTGGCACAGAAGAGTAAGGTGTTCTGAATGGCACAAAGCTTTAAGCAGCTCTGGGGAAATGGGTACTCTGCTTCAGAGAGGAAATGCACATATTGGGCCTTGATTCCAGGGATGATTTCTCATTTAGCTTTTGAATAATGAGATTTCAAACCCCACAGGATGTTGGCAACACAGGCTTCTGGCCAAACTTATCATTTCTAATTTAATCTGTGCAATGAGCTGACTGCAATCCTACCTTTTGTCCCTGCACATCTGTCGTGATGTGGTCGGTGTCCCCATCCTCAATCTCCCCCATCTTCACAAGGCTGACTTCTATGGTGCCGACCACTTTGCCACCATCTGAAGTTCTGCAAGTGAAAAATCAATGAAATACTAAGGTAAGTATCCTCTCTCTTATAAGACATCCAGAACACATTTACTTCTGAAAACCAGGGACTGTTATTTAATTTAAACAGATCTGGTCCATGCACCACAAATCACATTGCTAGCACTGTGTCATTTTCGTGAATTCATGAGGTAGGACCATGGATGGCAATGTGAAGATGAACCTCCCAAAGGGCTCTCAGGAGTACCCGCAGAGGAAAGAACACAATGCAAGTGATCAAAACCCTACACTACATTATAAACCCTGGGTTATAAATGAAAATCTCTACCACAGCATAAACTGGTGCCCCTCTATCCCAACCACATGAGATAAAGCTCATGTCTATTACAGAAGTACTGCTGTGTGAAACAAAAAAGAAATATCTAGGTATATTGGTATAGCTGGGCCACTGGCTCCAAAATTTGACTATGTTCCTATTCTTTAATATCTTCTTCTCAAGAGACAATGCAAAGATGTGTCCTAGCAAACCTAAGCGAAGATGCTTGAAGCAGAACCAACAAGCATCTTAGTAGTAGTAGTAGTAGTAGTAGTAGTAGTAGTAGTAGTAATAGTAGTAATAGTAATAGTAGTAGTGGTAATAGAGAATCTTAGACAAAAGTGGGAACCTAAAGCAGAAATGACTCATCCAGGAACAAAGCGGCAATGCTAGGCATCCATCCTCTTAATGTTTATTAGTCATTGAAAGGCTCATCTATATTTAGTGATGATGCTGATTGTACTAGTAAGATTTTCATCATCATAATTTTCATCAGGATAAAATACTATGATTGGTAATAATAAAGCACACTAAAGATAAAATTAACAAACCACAAAGTTTGAAGATTCTCTAGTCTTGTTTTGTTTTTCCCTAGGCAGGAAAATCTGAAGAATAAATGGTTCCATCACACCATGGAAACACCAACATCATGCTACTGAGTTTCCCTTTAGCCTTGTGAAAACAGGGGTTGTGCCATTCCAGAGGTTTGATGTGTTAAAACTTCCTTCTAAGCCCTCGGGTTAGACTAATACTCTTTGCCAGCATTCTATTCTGAAATCTGTCTAACCTTATTCTTGATATTGATGTTGTACATAATTTAACAAGTACCTTCTAAATATCCTTGTTATAAGAGGTGTTAGAAAAAGAAATAAGAAAATTAATGTAGTTCATCAAAATGCTAATTAAAGAATGAGTAAGTGAAAATGATGCTCAATTGTGTTACTAGCTCATGGTGATTTTTCTTCTAATAAAATAAAATGTAGAAATTAAAATGTACAAAAAGAAACTGGAATAGGAAAATCCTGGTGATATTTGTACAACTAAACTCACATTAAAATAAAAATAAATATTTTTCACATAGAAAAAAGTGTGATTTATTGTTAAATAGTATGCCAAATTTCTTACTAAGATATTAAATAAATGCTTCTTATAACTTTAATTCCAATAGTAATTAAAATATCAAGTCCAGTTCTGAAATCAAAATAGAAAAACATTTTTTTCATCAGTTGTTTGTGTGTGTGTGTATGTGTGTGTGTTGTGATTTGTGATCTGTGATAGTGTAGAAAATCACATTAGTGTCAATTCTGAGATAGTTTTAAATAATTCATTTTATCATTTGCTGCTTAAATATGTCAAAACAAGGCGTTACAAGTCATAAAATGGCATATCTCTGAATAACTCTTCAACACCTGTAGTTAAAAGGTTTAATTATGACCTTTATTGGTAGTACGAATCACTGTTTCCTGGAGATGTGCAGACTTTTCCCCTGAAATTGATTACCCATCACAAAAAAAAATCTTTTAATTCTCAAAGAGAAGTATTTGAACATTTTTGCTTGAGCACACTAAGCTAGTCTAATTTTAGGTAATGTAGTCCCTGTGTATAACACGCTGGATCTCTCTCTCAGCTAACACACGCATTGCATCGGATGACTGAAACACCTGGTGGTGAATGAGTCACTCTGTTCTAGTGCTGTGTAATAAAGGGATTTATCCACTGTGTGTACAGATCTGCACCTGAGGACTGGGTTTGCAAGTCATGGGACCTTTTGTTCTCCTCATTTGAACTTAGTCCTTCTTTTCCAGACTAGATTTTGAGAGGTGATGAAGGTTAGGTGTCCAGCCAGTGTCTTACCAAGGTCTCTACTTCCTCTCCACTTGGACCCGGTGCTAGAAGCTGTACAGCGGCCGGCAAGCGGGCATGAATTGGGTCTCCATGGTCATCACATTCAGTGAATTCTCTCCACAATGGTACCGAAGTGGACAGAAAGACTGTGACCAAAGCCTGTGATGCATCTTGGCACCTTTATTTCAGGAGTATTTGGATGCTCACAGCACCCATAGGAGCTTAGTGCTGGTGTGACATTTAAAATCCTAATGGTGGAGAACAGGTCAATCACTATTGCAATGCAAGATATCACCTTCTCAAAATGCTAAGGTAGATTAATAGACAATGCACAAGGATGTGTGTGTGTGTGTGTGTGTGTGTGTGTGTGTGTGTAAATTCTGATTCACTGATCTTTTGTTCCCTTTTAAAGCATCTGGCTGCTTGCTCAATGACTTACCTGTCTTTTGTATTTCCTACATTATCTCCTATATCAGTGGCCCTCAGCCTTCCTAATGTTGTGACACTTTAATACAGTTCCTCATGTTGTGGTGACCCCCAACCATAAAATTACTTTTGTTACTACTTCATAATTGTAATTTTGCTGCTGTTATGAATCATAATGTAAATATCTGTGTTTCTGATGGTTAGATGAACCCTGTGAAAGGGTCATTAGACCCCCCAAAGGGGTCATGACCCAGAGACTGAGAACCACTGCTCTACAGACTTCCATTTAGACACTGAGTAGAATAAAAGGAAGGCTCTTGCTAAAACTACTGATATTAGAATTCTAGCTTTAATTTCCCCTATAATCACTTTCCATAGGCAGCTGTTCAAAGTTCTCAGAAGTGCACGTCCCCATTTGAGATCTGTGACACACAGAGGTGGATCAGGTTAGACACTAAGGAACTGAATCCATAACCCCTCAACCCTGCTTCAGTCCTTTACTGAACTAAACTGTAATGTACATTTGAGGTTATTAGTTGTGCTACAATATTTTTCCACTCAGAGTACAGCCATCAACACACTTCTTAGATGGCAAAGTCACAGTTCATGAACCTAGAGGTCGTTACAAGACCACTTCTGAAAGATTTAGAAATAGATGCTTTAGTTTGTTTTTCAGATTCAGGACTAAACACAAAAGTTCCTTTATTTCAACATGGTAGTCTTAATGCCATTTCATAATGCCTTCCAAAACCAGAAATACTGGCCAGTGTACCAGAATCCATCCTCAGATGATGTTTAACTATGCTTTCAGCTCATCTCTCTTCACATGGAGAATGCTTTAGCAACAATATCTTAACCATTATTCAGCATGAAAGCCCTAGCAGATTTTAATTTTTGAAAATGGATCATTATCTCTACAGAAATATATTGAAGAGAGTTTTGGACTAGGAACCAAGAAACCCGAGTTCTACACCCAGCTCAGTTATGGATTAGCTCCTTGAGTTAAGGCGGACTACTTCTCTGGGTTCAGTTTAATTTACTGGAAAACAGAGTTCAAACTGGTACTGGGAAAAAAAAACCACTCTAGCTCCATGTTCTAGTCATTTCTGTGACCCCCTTATACACATCAGCAGCAAACATGTTGATGCACATGTGAGAACAATGTCAGGCATGATACAGCCTCCCTGCTTTTCCCTCATCCACCTACCCATCTCCATTTACCCCCAAACAAAGCAAATGTCTGCCAAACTTGGGGAGTAACTGAACAACGACTTTGGTTGAAGCAAATGCAAAGGCAATCCTGGTACATCCTAGTGATTCATGTGGCAACGCAGTGAGGTTGAAGTGTTAACACCCCCTGCAACACAAAGAGATGAGGCCATGTGCTCTTACGTGGTGCATTGACAGCCCATTACTACCAGGAAGAGCACAAGAGAATACGCCCCCTGCAGTATTTCCATCAGACCATCAAGTTCCCTTCCCATCATCAAAGGGACCTAAATATTTAATTGTGACAAGTTGTGGAAGGAAAGAATGGGGGATTTCAGCAACACAAATCTATACACCCTTCCTACTTAGGATTTCAGAGATATGAATACAATAGTGATGGGGGTCCTTGGAAGTCTGACTTTAAAATACACCCCCTCGTGCTTCCTAATGAAATATTCACCCTCACAGGCAGAAACATGCATATATTTTTAGAAGATAGAAGGAAATGCAAAAGGCGGAATATGTGTCTTTTAGTGACACACATTCTCTAAGTGTTTTCCTGCCTATTTTGCCGTCCTTTAACAGATCAAAAAGAAAAAGAAAAGAAAAACACTCCCAAAGATGTTAAACATCAAAATGTAAACAACACCTCTCTTCTGGAAATGCCACTGCAATGCAAACCACCAAATGTCTCTGTAAACATCCAGGGGAAAGCCATCATTAGCCCTGTCAGCCTTTGTGAATATCAAGCAGTTCTGGTGTCATACACAGGGATTTGCAGCCGTGAGACATGCTTTGCATCTAAGCCATCGAGACATGCAGCTCAGAAATGAAAATCTCATCCGAACAAGAAAATAAACAAAGGCCATATGTAGCAGACACGGAGAGTCTTTCTGGTGCATATAATTATACTGTTAGATTAACCCAGGGTGCATGGAAGTGAGAAGACCATGTAGGAATAGATAGCTGAGGCCATCCGAATTCTGTACGACATTCATGAGTAATCAAGGCCGAAGAACTCTTCCAAGCCAGCCATTAAACATTAGGTTCCAACAGTCTTAGAGCCCACCCTCCACTGTGTCACCCTTGGGGCTTTTATCTTCCTCTTTAGAAACTCATCCCCAGAAACTCTACAAGATTCAGCCCCTCTTCTATGAAACCCTAACACAATTCAATCCATCCAGCTGGGCCCCCAGCTTCCCCATCTAGAATTCCAAATTCCCTTTCTCCTGACCTCACTATTTTATAGTCTATCATTTTATACCAGACCCTCCTGTCCTCAAATCCAAACTCGTTCACATGAACAGTATTGGTTTCGGAAACCCAAGCCCCAAGTATCCGGTTTCTACCTTTCCTTAGTCCTCCAATCACTAAGCCCCAGTGCCCCCCCCCCCCACGCATCCCAAGCAGCTCCGTCATTTCTCTTGCGTTCTACCCAAAGAACCTGCTTCTTCCCTGAAGTCTTCCTCTCACATCCCATCCACACCAGGTTCTCTGCCCTCACTCTTCCTTTCATTATTTTATTTTGTTTCTCATGTTAAATCTTTAGCCATTGTTCAATCTAAATTACAGAAGCTAAACAATATAGTCTGTCTTTCCAGACCCTATAGCAGGAACTGCTAAAGTTTATGGAAAACTTTGTATTTTGATTTATAATGACTCACCTCATCACTAAGCAATTGTTTAATAATTTAAAAAATTTATTTATTTATGTGTGTATGTGTGCCTAAGTGTATATATACATGTATATATGAGTGTGTGTGTGCACGTGCACGTGCATTGCATGTATGCAGTGCTCTCAAAGGCTGGAGGAGTATACAGGATCCCCTGGAACTATATTTATAAGCAGCTATTAGACAACTGATATGGGTGCTGGGAACCCCTAACCTCTGCAAAAGCAATGTGGGCTCTTACCAACTGAGCATCTCTCAGGCCCTTCTCTATTTTTGAGAGAAGGTCTCATGGATCCCAGGCTTACCTTGGACTCACTATGTAATCAAGGATGGCTGTGACCTTCTGCTCCTCTTGCCTCCTACTCTCAAAGACTGCAACGCGGGGTTATATATTATTATAGAATTATTGGTATAAAGCTTAGGTTACCAAAAAAAAATGCACAGGATGGAACTACTGGCCATCCATGTTTCAGACTCACTGGTTTGGAATTCCTCCTTATTGTTCAAAAAAAAGTGCCAATCAGACATGAGGAATTCCACTCAAATAAATCAACAAAAGCAAATATTACTCTACTAAATTAAAATAAATGATAAATTTTAGTTGAGAAGCTGTTGGTTTGATGATAAGTGTGAAACATAAATGATTTCCTTTAATTAAGGCATATGGATCATCAAGATGAAGAAACAGGTTGACTAATAGAAACACCTTTGTCAGAATTTGAAGCAACTAAGACTACACTGAAGTGAACAGGACACTCTAGTCTGCCAGTTGGATTGCAGCTGTAGACAGCGTGGAAGGCTACTGTGCCATCACACACTGAGTGAGCCACCCAGTCAGTGCAGAAAACATGATCACTGCAGTATTTGAGGACTTGAAAGCAAATAGCAGAGGACATATGAGACGAGAAAGTCAGAATCTCAAATATCAGCGAACCAGCAGCTATGAGAGTCCATTTCCCTTCTGATCTTCCTTGACCTAGACTAAACACAGTCCCAGTCTTAGAGATTATCCTTAGTGTAAACAGGGTCCAGACCTCTGCTGTCAGCTCAGGATACAGAAGTTAGGACTCCTGATACTCCAAGACAAAGGAGTCTCTCTCTGCATTCTCTTGTGCTCTAGATCCCTGTACCCTCATGGTGACAGTGGTGGAGACAGCGATCAAAGTGGACGGAACCAGGCCTCATAGGCTGCTCTGTCATTCACACCTTCCTGTAAACTACGAGAGGAGAGCTTCTCCAGGTGAAGCTACAACCCCAATTGTGTGGGATGGTGCCCTTTACATGTCCATCATTTCTGTTCTCCTCTCATGTGATCCTAGAAAGAGGGTGGGATTACACAGAAAAAAAAAGGCAAATAATAATGATGGAGAACTAACAAGAGAAAGCTGCAGGACACAAAGCAGTGCCAGAGAGGTCATGGGGAAGATGGAAGAAAGGAAAAGGAGCTCCAATGTTGTTAGTGGGCTCCCAGGAACAGGCTGTGGATCTGACGTAGACTCTAAGAAGTGATGTATTAAGACAGATCATCAGGAAGACTTGTGTACTTGAATGATAGATACCAGGATAGATCCAAAGGACACAATGGCTTGGAAAACAGAAATGAGAATACAGGGTTTCTCCAGATAAGAAGTTAGCACACGCCGGGCAGTGGTGGCACACGCCTTTAATCCCAGCACTCGGGAGGCAGAGCCAGGCGAATCTCTGTGAGTTCGAGGCCAGCCTGGGCTACCAAGTGAGTTCCAGGAGAGGCACAAAGCTACACAGAGAAACCCTGTCTCGAATAACCAAAAAAAAATAATAATAATAATAAAAAAAAGAAGTTAGCACACAAACATTTAGCCATAAACAACTGGAAAACAGTTTTAAATATCTTTATAGGAGGTTCAAAAATTGTAAAAGGTAAAATCCTATTAATGTCAATGATACACATAAAGAAAGTCTAGATAAGTAGACACGCGTTGATAAAGGATTAGAAGATACAGAATTATTAAAGCTGTCACCTCTCCCCAAGCTGGTCCACAGATTCTGTATGATATGAACAAAAATCCAAGGACAAATGTTTGGTGACTTCCTTGAACTGATTTCTGGAGTTCAAGGAAAGGAAATAGAATGGACAAAACAACCTTGAGAGAGAAAAAGTGAAATATTTGCTGGAACTGATGCTAGATGTAGTAGAAACCTACAGAAACTATACAGCTAGAAAGAGAGCCCAAATGCATTAGTAAAAGCTAAATAAAAGAAAAGAAAGGCAATATGCCTAATTGGTTTCTGAAAAAGTTATGAGCAAGTCAGTAGAGAAAAGTCTTTTCAGTAAATGGTGCTGAGACAATAAGATCTTTATTTGAAATAATAAAAAAAAAAAACCAACTCTGCTTGAACTTCACAACTTTAGTAAAAGATAAAGCAGTCCATGAACCTAGACTTATAAAAATGATGCAGGGTAAATTCTGGACCAGACTTTAGCAAAGAACACGTGACACCAAATTCATGTCCTACGAAAGAAGAAAAGTGTCAGGATATGGGAGCTAATTATTGTAAAGCCAGCATTTGGGAAATGAAGGTAAGAGGATGGGTAATTCCATGTTAGCCTGGGCTAAATGATATGACTATGTTAAAACATCAAGTGGTGGGCAGAGATCACAGCAAAGAGGGATCAGGAGACAGGGAGAAAGAAGAAAAGAAGAGGAAAGAGCCAGACTGGAACATCGTCAGAATTGACAACTTCAGCACTGGAGAAGACTGTTATAAGAATAAAACATCAGGGGTGGTGGTGGTGGTGGTGGTGGTGGTGGTGGTGGTGGTGGTGGTGGTGGTGGTGCACACACACCTTTAATCCCAGCACTCAGGAGGCAGAGGTAGACAGATCTCTGTGAGTTCAAAGTCTACAAAGTGAGTTCCAGGACAACCAGAGCTGTTACACAGAGAAACCCTGTCTTAAAAAACCAAAATAATAATAATAATAATAATAATAATAATAATAATAATAATAATAATAGTAATAATAATAGGACAAGTATTTAACTAGGAAAAAAATTCTGATGTGGCATGTGTGAAAAAGAATTTGAACTAAAATATACAGAACGCTCTTAGAACTCTGCAATAATGAAACAAGAAAATAACTAACTAATGAATATGTAAAATACTTGAACACTTACATTTGAAAAGGAGGGTGTACAGATGGCACAATCATGTGAGGAGATGATCTACAGCGTGAGAAAATGAAAACCACTATGATATGCTGCTTCGACAACTTAGGCAGCCAGCACGGCTGAACACTGACGGACACTCTCGTATAATGCTGACAGGGAAATAGTTCAGCAGTTTCTCTGAAAGCCAAACACTTACCAGGTAAGCTAGAAGCAAAAATCATAGACATCTATCCTAAGAAACGAAAACTTGGAATCATTTGTAAAAGTACACACAAAAAAAAATTTAACAGCTTTATTCATAATCGCCAGACAATGAAAGCGTCCCAAATGTCACATAATGTGAATTATTCAACCAACTGTAGTATACCCATGGCATGAAATATTATTTATCAAGAAAAAGAAACCTGGCCCCCACAAAAAATTGTATGAATTTTAGGTATTAGACTGAGTGAACGGAGTTGATTTCTATGGTTTAGATATTATTAGATTCCCAATTGTTCAATTTCTATCTTAAAAATTAAAAATCCACTAGAAGGGACAATAGACCCTTTGGGGACAGAACAGAGGTGGCTTTGGGGGGGTGATCAGAGCTCACCAGCAGCAGGAGGGCTTTCCTCGTGGTGATGGCTGGACCATCTGGCCATCTCTGCTTCTGGCCCTGTAATGCACACTTCATTATGTGTTATAATTCACAGAAATATACAAACACTTTTACACTATTAGGTTGTAAAGCTGAATAAATGAGAAGGAAGATAGCAATCTTCTCTGAAAATAAATTAATAAAAAGCAAAACAACAATTTAGTCTGGGAAAGTAAAAAAATCCCCTCATCTTAAAGGGGTTTCTTTTCCATTTCAACCAAATCTAATTTTCAATATTTCCTTGGGATGGCAGACCCAAAGTATGCATTTTATCTCATGCACTTTGCTTTTAAAGTAACTAAAGACATTAGAAATCTCATACATGAAATTTAAAAAAATACCACAATTCATCAAATTGGATAGGAAATTGCTCATTCAAGGACACACAATGAATTTGCCACACCAGTGACCCAGGATCAGGGTCTAAGTCAATCAGTCATCTACTGCAAAGGTATTCACTGAGACAGATATAAAGGAAACTATTGCTAGGCTTTTGCTTTGTTTTATGATGATGACTTGTCAGCATTGATCACTTGAGTTGGGGGAAGGATGGGTGGAGAGGAGGGTTCACATGTGGAAGAGGCCTTTGAAAGAGGAGGGAAGTGGTGTCAAGACTAGGATTGTGCAGGGTTAGTACACAAACAGCCACTAAACTTGAGTAAATGTGGACTTTTTTGAAAGGAAAAAAATGGGGCTGGTGAAATGACTCCCTGAGTAAAGGTGCTTGGTCAGTATGCCTGGTAACTGGGTCAGACTCCTGAAGCCCACACAGAGGAAGGATAGGCCCTATTTTTGAGTGTTGTCCTGAGGTCCACAAGAGTGTTGTGAGATGCACATGTCCGCACAGGCACACACAAACAATGAGAAAACTATAAAAATAAAAAGATTTAAATGAGAAGAATGTACATATCTTTAAGGTTGGGGCAGAGCTTTTGTTCTTTCTACAGAACTTTTTATGTGAATGGCTTTCAAATGTTACAATGCTAATCAAAAGGCACTTGGATACTAAAAACACACACGACAATCATGGAGAATTGGCACACTCAGTTATTAAATGCTGATGATAAGACTGTATTTAATATTAAAATTTTGAGGTACATATTTTTAATCAGACTTTTTTGTGCTTTTGAGTTTTGTGTCAGCTTCTAATAGTAGGAGGGAGTACAAGAGATTTATCAAGAATGCCAGAACCCAAAGGTCAGAATTATGGTGTGCGAAATGATTTTAAAGTATAATGTATTTCCAACCCGTACAGTCAGAAATTCAATGAGTTTTAAATTCTAGGAGACATGTACTTTGAGACTGAACAGCTCTTGTGACCTACATTCTCATGCTTAATTGCTTCTGGATTTGTTTTAAATTCTTCTATGACTCACTAACAAAATCCTTCAGTTTTTCCAAATGACATTTTCTTTTCTCCTTTAATTTAGCATCATCTTCTACCAATAATATTTTGAAATTCATAAAAAAACTATAGAAATATAAAAATAATGTAAAATTAATAGAAAACAGTCATTACTTAAAAACACTTGTTATTTGTATTACTAATCATTGTTCCAGTCACAGGAATGGAACAGAGCAAAGGACAACAATGCTTATCTTTATGGAAATTACATTCTAGAAACAAACAAGCTATATATCAGATGGTCAGAGCCCTGGAGGAAAAACAGTTAGTGGAGAAGGATCGTGAAGTACTGTGTTGAGGTAGTTACTTTGTAATGAGGGATGGACAAAGGTCTCTAAAATGACATTTGAACAAGCACCAAAGGAAGAGAGGCTGAACTGTACATCTCCCTGGAGGAAGAGCATTCCAGGGAGCAGAGCATTCAAAGGTCTTGAAATGAAATGGTGCTGCCATGTTCTAAAAACAGCAAAGCAGAGATGCCAGGTCACTGGAAAAAAAGGACTAAGAGATCCATCCTAGTTTCATGTCTATTTCTATGATCAAATATCCTGACCAAAAGTAACAGTTGGGAGAAATGGTCGATTTGACTAGCAGCTCTAGGTTATTGTTAAGGGGAAGTCACAAACTCAGGACCTTTGGACAGTTAAGAACAGAGAGAAGCTCTATGGTTGTGGCACACACCTTTAATCCAGCACTTAGGAGACAGAGGCAGGTTAATCTTCAGGTTCGAGGCCAGCCTGGTCTACAGAGCAAGTTCCAGGACAGCTAGAACTACAGAGAGAAACCCTGACTCAAAAAAGGGGGTAGGACAAAGAGAAATGAATGCACTAAGGCTGCCTGCTCTCTCTCTCTCTCTCTCTCTCTCTCTCTCTCTCTCTCTCTCTCTCTCTCTCTCTCTCTCTCTCTCTCTCCTCTTTTCATTCTTCCTTGCTAGTAAAGTTAGGATGTAGCCTAGAGAATGTTGCTATCCACAGTGAGCTGGGTCTTTCTATATCAAGTCATGCCACAGACATGTCAACAGCCCAATCTGACCTATTCCTCATTAAGACTCTGCAGGTGGTTCTAGGTTGGGCCAAGCTGAGAGTTAAAATAACCAGCACAAGAAGCACATGTGAATCTTAATACAACCTCGCTTGTTTTCACAGACTTAGTAACTCAAAACAGCACTCTAACTTTCATAGGTTCTATGGTTCAGAAATCATCAGAGTCCTTGAATCAGAGTCTAACCAAGTCGAAGTCAAGATGCAGGCTGGGTATAACAATCTCTTTCACTCATGGAGGCTCTAGGGAAGAACATGCTTCCTATGAGAGCTGGGAGAATGTATTCCCTTGAGGCTATGTTTGATTGAGGTTTCCATTTTCTGTCACATTATCAGTTGGACGTGATGCTCCAGTTCTCTATTCCATAAGACTTTCTCCAAAGAAACTCCAAACACAGTAGTTTGGTTTTTTTTCAGAGCTAACAGTAGGCTTGCCCATGCCCGGTTAGCTAAGACAGTATCTTACATGGTACCCTGGCCACTGATGTATAAAGTATATGATTGGCTACCCACTAGCAGAGGATGAGAGCTGAAACTGATGGGCAAGGCGGTTCCCCTGTCATTTTCCCGGGTTATACCCACACTGAAGGGGAAGGTGTTGTGCAAAGCATTCCTCTAGTGGTGGGGATCATTTGGGACTATCTTAGCATCCTGTCTCTCACTAACAAAGGTTTATGAAAGAGTTTAGACTAGAATTTTACAGGCCACTGTAGGAACTTTCATTTTCCTTCTCACTAGAATAATCAACAGAGCATTTTGAACTGAGGTAAGTTTTGAAGTGAGAACTTGAGTTACAAGTGGAGACATGATGGGTAGATGGGAAAGTAAAGCCCCAGGAAGACAACTGAGAGAGAAAAGGCTAGAGTCGAGGTGGATCAGAGTCTAGTTTAACTATGGTTCAGAAATCATCAGAGTCCTTGAATCAGAGGTCTAACCAAGTCGAAGTCAAAAATGCAGGCTGGGTATAACAATCTCTTTCACTCATGGAGGCTCTAGGGAAGAACATGCTTCCTATGAGAAAATACACTGTGGGAAACTGTCAAATTATTCCAGTGAAGCAGAAACCAAACAAATTAGCTAAGAAAGGAAGAGGCGAGAACGTTTCAAGATTTGAGGAATGGATGTAGCATGAAGCTATGGCCCAGACAGTGAGACTGTGAATGAATCACGGGTTAAATGGTAGTTCTGCACCTGTTATTGAAGATACCCAAGAAATTAGGGTGCATGCTCCCAAATGCAGCCTGTGAACATGGAAGGCAGATGCCTCTACACAGTTGAAGAAATGTAATTGTGAGCTAGGTAAGATAGATAGTGGTTTTAGTTAGATTTATTTGTATCAAAAATAGTAGCTTATAGTTTTAATTCAATGGTTTATTATACTACATTTTGCTCAATAGGAAAGGGGAGACTCAGGAGTTGAGGGCATATGATTTCTAGGAGATGGACCATGAGACCTTAGTTAGGCAAAAGGAGAGGGCACTTGAGGGGGCTGTGAAGGACAAAGATGAGAAGTAGCAGTAGTGACTCCGGGGTCACAGACATACTACTTGGAATGTTCTAGAAAGATCCAAAGCAATATGCTTAAAGTGGAGACTCTGGAGGGATGGGATTAATACCATTTGTCAGGTAGCTAGAAAAGAAACCTTAAGATAAGATGAACTACTAAAGTAGGGTAGAAAAGCCCCAAGAGTTCAATGATTGATAAAGGTCACTGACATGGCTACTGAATCCAATTGTCAGAGAGAAGTCATGCTGAACTGATACTGTGTCAATAGTTAAAACTTCACAGATGGCGGTGACAGATAAAGTTCACCATAGAAAGGGGAGAGGCCAGATGGTAGGAAGCATCAAATTCAGAAGATTCAGATGCTATACAAAGAACGTAAGGTTAGAAACAAAGGTGGCTGGGGAGAGCTGGCAGAGCTGTGAGAGTGGAGCTCAGACACCAGGACTCAGTGAGCGAGCAGAAGCTAGCAGGGGCAGTCAGAGCACCAAAGAGAAAGAAGGATACGACACCAGACAAAGGATGGACAAAGAGCACCAGGAATGCCACATGGTGACTAAACACTGGAGTGAAACACAGACTGAGTTTAGTCAAAGCGTGCGAGGGTAGGCAGTCTTAGGCATAAGGCTAGAATAAAGGCCTTCAAGGACCTGTCTTCTGATTCTAGCTTGTTCCGCCTTATTGTCTGAACTCTGCATTGCTGAACCATTTGGTAAATATTCTCTAAGTCAAATGTGGCTGATTTCACAGCTGAAATGGATTAAATAGAGTCATAAAGATTTAGACAGAATTCTGCTATTTTTGTTGAGGAAGTAGGGTGAGTGTATTGTTTTTATCTGCACCAAATAAGGATATCAGCAAAGACAAATCAACAGCAAAATGAAATCAACTGTCTCCTACCAGTTTTCTATAGAGTACCCAAGAAGGATGTGTCCTCCCTCCTCTACTTCTCCCCTCCAGATGTCATTGCAGATTTCTGACAAGAGCAAGATGCCTCTCTTAGTAATTCTAAGCACACTTCTAAGGGTTCATGTGAGGAAATAAATTTGGCTTTAATCTAGACTGAAGTGCAAACAGGATGAGGAGATAAATGACCAGAGCCATAGAATTAAAATTTATAATTCCAAAAACATTATTATACTCTTCTGTAAATTTTAGGTAACTGGAAGAAATGTGTTCCCAGTAAAAGGATTCACTTGTTTTACCTAACACCGGATTTAGCATTTCTTATCTGTTAATATTAGAAAAGCTCTTAAGTCCTTTGACCATCAGTTCTGACTACAGTGAGTGAATCCTATGGTCCATGCTCACCTTCAGCCTCTCCTGGTTCATCTTGTGGAAACTGAGTCATCAGAAGTACTGATGATTACCTAAGAATCCTAGGGTCAGAAGATTGTCTTGTATTTATTTTAAATGTATTACTGAAAGCCAGAAGAAAAGAGTAGCCTTATTCTGATTTGCAGTGTTCGTGGGAAACAGCGGTGGTTTGGTTCGGTTCTCGGCAGCCTGCTCTTCAGCTCTGAGGAATTTTTCCTTCTGCTATACTAATTGATCTTTCCTCAGAGTAGGCCACGTTTGGGAGGAATTTATCTCTCCTCTTTATTTCCTTCCCTGGGTTTCTTCTCATAGGCTGCATTGTCTACACAGCAGCAGGAGCTCCCGCTCCTGGCTCCTCTGTGCTAGGCTAAGCTGTTCTTTATGTGTAGAGAATGTTTTCTTATAAGCATCTTTATCTTCTTCCAGGAGAGTACACGCATTATCTGCAATGTTCTGGTCCATGGTGTGCTTCCAAATTACTGCTACAGTGAATTTTGCTTCCCAAATGTGACTGTGGAATCGTTCATTATCAAGAAGGATAGACGAACTTCCTTCTATAACTCCCTTCAGAGCCTGTTAAATACTTTATTTCCAGAATATTCCCAGCAAGAAGTGTAAGTGCAAAACATTTTCATATCTTGTGAGGGGAGTTCCGAGGCGTGAGCTGCACAGAATGCCAGGCTCAGTCCCTGTAATGATTAATCCTCACTGTCAGCTTGTCTGGATTTAGAAAGTCCATGGAAATGCACCTTTGGGAGTGTCTATGAAAATGTTTCCAAAAGATTTCAGTCGGTGGGAAAGACCACTCTGCTGGTGAAGGACATCATGCCGTGGCCTGGTGTCAGGAACCGAATAAAGTGAAGAAAGTGAGCTGCATCCCAGCATGCACTTGTCTCTTCTCCCTGACTATGGACACACTGTGAACAGCTCTGTTGTATTCTTTGGTCGTGTCTTCCCTAGGGTGATGGACTGCTCTCAACTGTAAAGCAAAATCACCTCTCCCTTAAGCTGCTTCTGTTAGGCATTGTATCACAGCACCAAAACATAAAGCAAGAAAGACCTAATCCACCCTTTGATGCAGCCATGAACAATCTGGGGTTGCATAAACCATCGTCGTGGGTAAGGATTCAGTGCATTTTTATCCTGGATGACTATGTGTCTTCAAATGCTGACACCTGTTTAACTCTTGCCTTCTTTTAAGCACATTGATGTCTTTAAGTAGACTGTATTCTTCACAACTTCAATGAACTTCCTTCTATGGAACTGAGTATCACATCTGTTGCTTTCAGAAGTCGAGTGATGGTTATGTTTGGGTTTTTACTAGTAATGAGGAAACACATATGATACAGCTAAGGTACTGCCTGAAGGTGTTTAAAAAACTGTAGCAAAATCTAATAACCTTCATTTTAATCCAGAGAAGTAGCAACTAACAACCCCACCACCAACTTGGGTGTTCCAAACTCATCGGTTCCCTCTCTCGGAGTTCTGGAGGCTGGATGTCAGGCTCGGGGTTCTCATGCCGGCTTGCAGGCGGCTGCCTTCAGCTGTGTCCTCACATAGGGCAGAGGGAACAAGTTCTTAGCACGTTGAATGCGAGTGCAAATCCCAGGAAGACCTTTCACCATGAATCCACAAAGCTCTAACCATCTGCCTAAATCGCCATCTTCAAGTTTAACACGTGAATCGGAAAGGAATAGGCTCAGACAGTGAGCCTCTAGCAATCTTCAAACATTTCCATTTCGAAAATTACCAAAAAAATCTTCATTTTGGTCACTAAACATAATTTTTATCTAATGAAAACCTTTAAGTCATATTTTTAGAATCTGGGAAGTTTTATACTGTGGCTTTGAGTACTTGATCTGGTTCACCTTCTTTCAATAACCCTCATCTTGCATTCTGCAAGACTCCGCTGTGTACGAGTTGTCTTCTCTCAACAGAATTGTACCAGGGGCTGACTCAGTTGAAAACATTCTGTAGGCATTTGGCTGAGTTGCTTGTCCATGAGAACTAGTGTTATTACAGGATGTAACCACTGCTTTCTCCCCAGAAGAGAGGGAATGCCTGGACCCACTGGGTGGAATTTTATAGCAAAGTGAACTCAGATAATGCCATATGCATTATTTCCCTAGGATGTGGTGTTTTTTTTTTTTTTTTTTGAGACAGGGTTTCTCTGTGTAGCTTTGCGCCTTTCCTGGAACTCACTTGGTAGCCCAGTCTGGCCTCGAACTCACAGAGATCCGCCTGGCTCTGCCTCCCAAGTGCTGGGATTAAAGGCGTGCGCCACCACCGCCCGGCGGATGTGGTGTTTTTAAGCGATATCTGGTCATACCTGGAGCAAAGAAAAGAGTGTAGGAGTGAAACAGTAAAAGTGACGGTAGCTGTGTACCTGCACCTAGCTGCAATGTGACCATCTACCAAATAGTCCCACCGCCATAACTGGAACCACTCCTGCCACCACAACCTCCCTGCCGTGGTGGACTGTCGCCTTAGACTGACATTTCTGCCTGTCAGTGCAGATCTTATCAACAGAAGTCAAGGATGACGGGAGAGTCCCAGGAAGACACAAGGGCTGGGATTCCAGAGACAAGTTACTATTTTCTTTCTATATGTATCAAACTCTACCACAATGAGTAGACGTAGGAAACACACCACCTAAGAGTAACTATTAAACACACCAGTGTTTGTTGTCCTAGTCAGGAGACACTGATCAATATCGTGTCCCTAAGAACTTACAGAGCAGACATTCAGAAACTCCTTGTAGGACACAAAGGAACTGACATGGTCAGTCCTGTGATGTTCAGTGTTTGCCAGAGCCTCCTGCCTCTGAGGCCCATTCAGAAGAGGCTCACATTCAGGTTCCCTGAAAATGCTCACAAAGATGTAGATTCAGAGAAAAATGCTATGAGGAGCCTTGAGACACTATGCTTCTTGGACAGTCATTACTCTGGCTCGTAATTTTCAAGGGTCACTATGTTGTTAGAGGATATATATATACATATATATATATATATATATACATATACATATACATATATATATAACTTTTTCCTCTATGGACTGATATTCTCACCATGTATAAACAACATGTAGGTAGTGGTGTAGTTCTGTATTTGATTATACTATAAAGCATAATAAATGTCTACTTGAGTAGATAAATCTCTGTGAAAAATTTTAAGTGCATCCAACATGGAAGAATGGTAGCTGGAGGGAAGACCCGGGACAGCTGGCTGTGGAGGACAACAAGAAGGCAGTACTGGAGAGGGTTTGGCTTCGGTTCACTCTGGGATGGAAATTATACTTGTTAGTGCATTAAAATAACATTTCCCCTCTCTTTCTTTTCCATTTTTACTTGCATCTGAAATGAAATAGCATGAGCACCCCACACACCATTATTTTCTGGTACTTCTGCAGAAGGGAGGTAGCCCTAGCAATGCTAGGATTTTAACTCTTTAAATATGACTTGGGTTTGCTGTCAGTCTCAAAGGTTAAATTTTCTTCAGTAGGAAATTACTATTTTTTTTAAAATTTTCATTGTGTGTTTCATGTAAGGCATAGGGTTCATTGATCTCTATAATAGTCTCTCCTGTTATTTTTTTTAATGAATCAATGTGTTACAGACTATTTTTTGTTGTTGTTGTTATTCTTTGGTTGGTTGGTTGGGTTTCTTTTTGTTGTTGTTGTTGTTGTTGTTGTTTTTCTGAGACATGGTTTCTCTGTGCAGCCCTGGCTGTCCTGAAACTCACTCTGTTTACCAGGCTGGTCTCGAACTCACAGAGATCTACCTGCCTCTGCCTCCCAAGTGCTGGGATTAAAGGTGTGCACCATCACCACCAAGTTAATTACAGATCTTTTTTGAAAGCACTGAACAATGCTTTCTAGAATATCCTTTAATCACTGAATGTTAAGGCTTCAGTGATGATTTTTCTCCACTTAATCAGAAATATATGTCCTTGACTATAATTTTAAAGACCTTCCTGGTCTACAGGGAGTGTCATGATTATTTTCATCATTAGTTCGTTATTGCGAACTTCAGTCACTTAAGTGGATACAATTCAGAACTGAGCTCAGAATTGTCTTCTTAAAACTAACTTCCTGTCAGTCTCCAACATCAGCACCAACAGCAGCTCCACAAACCAAACCAACAAAACAAAAACAGCAAAAGCCTTGCTTTCATTTTGTTCTGTCTTTTCTCTCACATCTCACATCCATCCTATTGCCAAATCAAATCCATCCTATCGCCAAACCAAGTTTGTCCTTTTATGGAAAATGAATCCAGAGTGAGATTCTGTCTCACCAACCCTGAACTACCTCCTTATTGCCAGCTCCCAACACTGCTCACATGACCTGATATGGTCACTTCCCACCGGTTCTCATTTTCCCTGCTCCCACTCTTGCCCTCCTCAAGTCTGTCTAATCACAACTTGGAGGTGAATCTTGCATTTGTCTGTTCAGATCCCTATTATAGCTCAACTTTCCTCTGAGTACAAGATGATACGGGCACCATGGCCTTCACCCATCCACCAACTGGATGTTAGTACTTCATTAGTCTCTTCCTTGGTTCTGTGGCTTGCTCAACTCACTCAAACATTTGCTCCACAGGACTCTGCTACTCCTGGTACGCTACAGACAAACTCCTTCCGGAGCTTCATCTGACCTCTGGTTTTCCTGGGAAGAGCATCATCACCATCACCAGTGCCGGGCTTAGATCTGCTAAGTGGTTTTTCTCACTGCTGACTTTGCTCAGATAGTCTTTCTAATGAAATTTGCGCTGAAGTCTCAAGACTCAAGTGATAATATGTGAGGACAGTGTAGGACAAAAGCAAGAAGGCATTAGTCAGCCTAGGGTTGTTTAAGTCCCGTTTGACAAAAACAAAACAAAACAAAACAAAAAACGAAAACAAGTGTGGTCTTGGTGTTATGGATACTTGATGTTTGTGACAGCAATAGTGAATAGTGGCCAGTGTTCATTACGGACTATGGAACAGGCACTATTTCAACTGCATTGCATGTGTTATTAAAAAATTACAAACTACATGCTATTCTTAGCTCTATTTCCAGGTAATATTTGTGAGACTTCCAGAGAACCCGAACTAGAGCCTCTCTTTCTCCTTCCTAAAACTTATGTAAAGGAACCAACTGGCAGCCCTACACTTTGCCACAGACCCTCATGACTCGCAAGGATGTGGTGACTGAGTACAGAGGACTCAAAAATTAAAGGGAAAACTCAGAGTGACTCTTCATGTATTATTATAAAACACTGCTTTGTTCTCTGGTTCCGGGCTCTCTAACAATTTCATGAGTGACCCAGATCCTGCTTAAAACCAATTACACTTAATGTAGCTTGAAAAGTTCTCAGCCTCCTTTCCAACTCACCTCCCTGCAGGAGAGCACAGGACAGAAAGTGTGCAAGGCTCCCTTTGAAGACAGTTCCACAAGGTGTAAAAATGGGAAAACTCTACAGGGACGGCATGTATCCCCATTTTTAGTAACCCTGATCAGGAAATTCAAATAAAACTCTTTTGTATCATTTTATTTTCATGACTGGGCATTTTCAAATTTAAAGAATTCAAAGACATGACAAGGACAATCTTTTAGGAAATACTATAATTCCATAATAAATATTATAAAAGCAGTTATGTGCATTTCTAACATTTTCCTCTTCCCACAGCCTTCATGCAGCTTACAGTTTCTCTTGGTCTATTCTTCAAGTGATCATTTGAGTAGAATTTGCTTCATGATGTAGTGAAGGTGTTGGGGACTGAGAGATGACATGGAGAAGAGGAGGCAGAAAATCCTTGTAATCAAATGATAGCATAATTTACTTTAAACCTGGCATTGGAGTTTATAATTTACCTCTTCTTATTGGTGTTATTCTCACCACTCGACAGGTTGGGAAATTTAAGCAAAGTAATTAGTTCCTGATGACAGTGACTTCTTTCATTATAGTCTCAGCTGATCCTTTCATGTTCTTAAAGGCCAATGCACTTATGCCCTGCAGAAATCCATCTGTACTGGAACTGGTGACAAATCTCAACAGCCAAGACATTTAGTGTCAGTGGGCAATTTGCCCAATAAGCAAACACAAGGCCCCTTGGAGACCATCTCTTCCATTTACCATGCAAGCCACTGAGAAATCTTCAATTTGATTTTAGATAAGAAAACAGGATTTTTCATGCAAATCTAATAAGTTCCAAGTACTCCAATCAGGGAATCCAGTGACTCACTCACCAAATTATTGGCTGGTCTAAAGACAAATGTCTCCCACTGTACACAGCATTGAGGAAAACAACCCTGATACACTGGTTTTAATTGTGTTTATTTACACATATATTTATTTTGTTGTGCTGAGGATGGAACACAGGGCCTGTGCACACTAAACAAGCACCTTGTGCCTGAGTGGGGGAGCAATGCAATGACTCAGAAAGGACAATTTGCTGGAGCTGCTTTCTTCTTTCCAGCGTGTGGGGCCATACAATGAAACTTAGGTTGCCGGGTTTAGCGGCAAGCCCCTTCACCCACTGAGCCAGCTCACTAGCCTCTGAGCTATGATTCTACTGTGAGATAGTCAGACTGCATTCCACAGCAGCAGGACTCGCTGAATTCCACTAAGTGAGTCAACACAGAGGTCCTGAACCCCAGAGCTTGCCAAAGGAAACCCTCTACAAGGAAGGAAAGTTTTCCCTCTGCTCCCAGGCAGCACTTTCGATTGCTCTCACATACGGCTATTAAATAGGACTGATAATCTATCAACAGAAAATCCAAAGATAGCCTCACCATTAGGAGCTAATGGCCTTCTTTGGCCATTCAGACTCTATTAGCTGGACTAGGAATGATGGACTCAATGGAAAGACAAGAAGAAATTCATTGGTCAAAGGAAACTGAGGAGTCAGTGGGAAGCCATGGACATCGGGTGGTGACTTGACCTTCCTGAGAACGTGCCTGGATTGTTTCGGGTTTTCTAGGGGGATAAGAGAATTTGGGGGTGAGGGATATGAAATGATTACCAGACTAGTGAAGCAGTTAAGCTGCATGCCAGCACACACAGACATGACCATGCTCTCATCTAACCTGAGCTCAGAGACCATGAGACAAAGGGCTAGCCCAGGAATGTAAGAACTCTGAGCCCACACAGACATGACCATGCTCTCATGTAAACTGAGCTCAGAGACCATGAGACAAAGGGCTAGCCCAGGAATGTAAGAACTCTAATCCCACACAGACATGACCATGCTCTCATGTAAACTGAGCTCAGAGACCATGAGACAAAGGGCTAGCCCAGGAATGTAAGAACTCTGAGGCCACACTAGGACAGTGTTTGGTGACCCTACACCAAGCAAATGTGAGGGGAGAGTAATGGTTGAAGTGACAGATGGAGCTAACGTGAGACTGAAATGCTACCTGGCTAAGGTGGAGAAGCTGCGGTGCCTGCCTGAAGATTCTGTGTTCCTGTGTGCCTGGTTCTGCTCACTGTGGAGAGGAGGCCTTAGGTGGGGCAGGAGGAGCAATACGTGAAGTTCTAAGAAGAAAAACACATAATCAGATATGAATTTCAGGAAGAGAGAGTTGCAAATGATGCTGAGATTCCTATATCTTTTGGGCTGCATTTAAAATAACTGCAAATGTTTCATTTTATCAAGAAAGGGACAGAGCTAACAGGAGGAGCTCTCAAAAAAGAGAGTAAAGTTTACTTTGTCATGGTTAAAACAAGCAGTCATCGTGGAATGTGCATGTTCTGTGTATCCAAGCTTTGAAAAATTTGCCATGACCTCAACCCTTGATAAAGAATTAGAGGTAAGTAAGGAAAGCTGAGAGAAGGAGAAATAGTCTTCCCAGGGAAGAGCAGCCCAGTTGGTTATCCAATATCAAGTGGTCCTACCTGAGGACGGGCATGCAAAGAACATTATTCAGACCAAGCAGGTTTATTTATGTATTAGGAATGCTCATACACACAGATTAACAATACTCAAAGAAAAGGAGGTGATGAATTTGAAAGAAAGCAAGGGGTAAGGAACATGGAAGTATTTGGAGGATGAAAAGGAAGGGGTTAAAGATGTAATTACATTACAATCTTAAAAAAATCAAAAGACCATGGAAGAAAGAGATAGCAGACAATTTGAAAGTCTTTCCTTGAACATTTTGTATGACTTGCAGAAATTGAGATCTACACAGTCCAGTGGTGTAGCTGTAAGTGTTCTGGGACTCTGAAAGCCTCCACGGGGAAATGGGGGAAGAACAGTTTGATATGTGAGTTGAAAGTGAATGTCCATTTGATAAAGTCCCACACACCAATCTACTCAAGTGCGTGCTAAAGAATATGCTATGGTAGAAGCTCATACGTAAAAGTAGACAGTGCATCTTCTATTTTCCTATAAAATTCTGGGTTTTTTTTTTTACTACTGCTATGAAGGAGGATTTTCTAAACTACATAAGTATATTGAGCCATGGATTTAACTAGCTGTTAACAAATGGTCTGTGAAGAAATTGGCTCATAGTCAACCCAAATAAAGTTGTCGTCATGACATGTGTCCTATGAGTCTCCCAAAGTGCCTTGGAGGGTTAGTGAAGACCGAGAAGTCATTTAAAAACAAAGCTTGCCTTTCTTTTCTTTACAATGTAGCAGCTTCAAATATATTTCACCATCGAATTCCTTTCCTTGAATATATACCAATAACAACTGTGATAACTAGTAATACAAAAATCACCATTTGCACAGAGATGATATAAATGCAAGAGAGAGCAGAAACATGGTGATAATGGTGAACATGACTCTGGTAAGTAGGAGAACATCTAATACAAAATGTTCAAGTTGAATGTAATTCTTTTCAGGCTAGTCATTCCTGAAAATTATCTTCACAGGTAAATTAGGTCTCAGATTTCTTAAGCAGGTACGTCTTTGTGTACAGAGAGTAACTTCATGCAATTCACATTTTAAAAGAGGAAAGACTTCAAGCCTTTCTGTAAAAATTGAGTAGCTATTGAATGTACTCTAGGCATGTGCTGTCCCGTCAGTGTCTGAGAACTCTAAACCAATTTACAATATGATGGATTCCACATCTTTTGAACAATGCAGAGGAAGGAAGTGCTAATTGGCTTCCATGGCCTTATCTTCAGTCATGAAAATGACTTAGGGCCATAAATAAAGGTGCAGAATAAATACCTGCACAGATATCTAAGAAGTAATGAAAGCCTAGCTGGATGCAAGGGAAAATACCATGTTGATACAATATGATAGTATTATTGTCAGTTAAGCAGTGGGTGGCTGAGGAGAACCTGTGTCATCTACTCTTTCAGCCAGACTGCATACAGAATGCCTAATCTAGTCCTATAAAGAAAACAGAAAACTCTCTAAAGATACCAACAAAGAAAAATATCACATATAATTATTAGCATTCTCTGTGCTGGGCATCATTATAAACATTTCATGTTAGTGATTCACACAATCCTTATAACAAGCCTGTGAGGGAGACAGTACTGGAATCCACCCAGAACCACCCACCTCAGAAAAGAACTCTTTACAACTTTCATTAGCAGACATTAGAGAGGGAGAGCGAGCAGCCTGACCCCAGTGACTTGAGTGGTCACAGGACAAGGACTTGAGCTCAAGTCCTCCTGCTACCTCAGCGCTCCCTGATAAGAATACTTAGGGTTGGGTAGAAAAGATGCTTTCAAAAGCATCAGAGAGCAGGGAAACTTCTACTCAACTCCGGAAAGATGAGTTGAAGTTTGGGAGAAAGTACAAATACTTTTCCAATACCAGGCCTGTCTGTAAATGGAGAGAGCATCAAGTATCAGTACCTCGTCACTAGCGGGGTCCAAGAAGGACATCAAATGCCAGTTTGAAGGTCCCTTCCCATCCTCAAAATAACTGAGTGCTAACACGCTAAGAATGATAATGCACATGCTCTGGGGAGTCCTTGGTGGACAATATCCAGTCTTCCTCCTGCAGCAGCTGTGGAAATTTAGGAAATCAAGCTGCTGTTCTAATATTTGCTCATCCATAAAACAGGAAAAATATCATTATTTATCCCGTTAGAAAATGAAATAACACAAAAGATGAAAAAACGCTACCTCTGTGGAGATCTATGTAAGTGTCAGAGCTGCAGCAAAAACCTCCTGTAAAGTTCCCGCAAACAGGTCAAAGGTCAGCAAGGGAGGGGGAGGGGGAGACTCCTGGGAGTGCACCATGGAGTCAGTGCTCTGGGATACAGCTCTTCCAAGCAGAGCCTCTGGTTCATCCTGCTGTGGGGCTGTCGCTGACTCATACACACTCCTGCACGCTCACTTCCTGTGATAAGGATGCAGCATCTTGATGTACTGCTTTTGGGCACTAGTACCGTGATTTATACTTTTGTTGCCAAAATAACAACGAAGTACATGCCGTCCCTGTCATCTACATCTCCGCAGATGTGTTCCACAATATTCAATACTATTCTCCTTTAAAGTTAAGCAGAGATGTGCTACTCTCCACAAAAGTGGGTGTTTCGGATGACAGTTCATTTATATTAACATTTTTTTAACACAGAAAACATTTTAGACATACATAACACTTAGTTTTGTGGGACCAGCAGGTAGTTCTGTCATAATCATCATTTATGCTCCAGTAAGAAAGCTGACTTAAAGGCTAATGAAACAGAGAGCCTAGGGAGATGGCTCAGTGGATAAAGCTCATATTATACAAGTGTGGGGACCGGAGTTCAGATCCCCAGAACCCACATGAAAGTCAGACAGGCATGGCAGGATGTGTTAGGATGAGCTGAAAGAGTCTGTGATAAGGGAGGAAAAGGATGAGGGTACTGAGGTCTACATTGAAATAAATGTAAATCTTAACCCGGAATTTAGCTTCTCAAGGAGACTGCAATCTATTCCTCGCTACTGTCCTGCGATTTACTTCTCTTGCTCCTGGACAGATACTGGGTGAGAAACAAGACAGGGAGGAAAGGTTTATGTTGGCTTACAGTTGAGGGGCTCTGTCCATCACAGCAGAGAAGGCAGGCAGCAGGAGATGGAGACAGTTGTTTACCAAGCATTCCCTTAGGAAGCAGGGAGTGGATAGGCAATGAGTCTGGCTATGAAGATTCAAGATCCTCCCCTAGTGGCCCCTGTCCTCCAGCAGGGCTCCACCTCCGAACGTTTACACAGCAATCCAAAACAGCTCCACGGACTGGGAAGCACATGTTCAAACACACGAGCCTAGGGGGTACATTTCACATTCCAACAGTAACATACAGATAATCTTATGCTTAGACAATCATATTCACTGACTTATATGGAATCTACCTAGAAATAAATTCTTGGTACTAGTCTTACATAAAGCAATTAAAAGATATATACAAGGAAGCCATCATCAAAATAAATTTCCAACTGAAATTCATTCACTGAAGCTATGCTTTGCTTCAGGCATACAAAATTGAACTTGATGATGGAACATCAAGAAATTAAGACTCCCCAAACTGTCCAAATGGTGGAGTAGCTGCCAGAGAAATAAGTAAGGATTTTAGTAAGGCTGTGAGCTTCCTACAAGGTATAAACTAGAAAGTGAACAAATTAAAGAATTAACATAGTTCTACCGTTCTATGGATAGCCAGCAGCCACAGGATCTCAATCAAGCTAATGCCAAACAGAAATGGTGTCGCAGGAATTCAGCAAGTTGGTGCATAAAAAGGATCAAACACAGTGCTTGCACAGAGTATTGCTTAATAGATCATTCATTAAACACACTCTCAGTATCAACTGCAAAATAGTTACCGCTGTTATGTTCTGAAGAACCCATCACTGTCCTTAGTACGTACAAAACCTTAGTATTTGCTAACTGAATATGTGCTGAATGGAAGTTCACTGTGAGGAAAACGAACAACAAAGCCCAGGGAAGTTGGAAACACTCCTCTCTCTCTCTCCCTTTGAGGATTTTCTAGTAGAAAAGTTTAACCGTTTTTGTTGCTTCACGTGGTTGTTGGTTTGCCAAAGTGTAGTACAAACAATGGGTTTGTTCTCTTGCTTGCTAGCCTACTCAGTAACAGACCTTTGAATTTTCCACTCTGTTATTGAATAGTACAAAATACTATAGCTCTCCTAAGTACCACTTGGATGGCCTCAGAGGTTTGAGACAGGCTAGAAGAGCATATGAATGCCAGGTACTTGGGTGGCAAACCATGTCCAGTTGCTTCAGGTGGCCACATCTCTGAAGCTGGTTGGAACAATTTTCATTGTTTCCCTCAATAGTTTGAACTTGGTTCCCACTCTGGCACCATAGTGAACATACCCGAGTTCCCCACAGCACACTGATACTCATTTACTTCTTCCCTATTGTAAAACTAGGTGCTGTGAGGAAATCTGAAAAACACAAACCAGTGAAGAAATGGCCCTGTATCCAAGTCCTTGCTGTCACTCAGCCACCAAGCATACATGGCAGGTGACATTTCATACTGGAAGCCAGCAGTCTCTTGCTGAGTTGTTGAAATGAACAACTCTCCAGTCAGAAGAGTATAAGTTTAGATCAATTCTTTCTTATTTAAGAACATGATAATCTTGGAAAAAATGCTAAATTCTTTCCACTGCTGTTTGATTTATAGGATGGGTTAAATAGCATTGTTGGTAAGTTTGATAAAGATCAAATGAGCTACATCCAATAGACTCTCAGAGCAGAGCACACGATGTGCTGTTGGTGGTGTGTTTTCTTCTAACTTCAGTTACTAATGTAAGAATCCTCAATATCTGCACAATTAAAATCACAATCAGTCGTATGGTAGTGCGGAAGTCAGGACAGTACAGCAGTAAACTGCACAACCCCACAGAGAACAGAGTTAACATACGACAGAAGTGGGGGATGGGCACACATATGAACCAACAAAACCAAGTCAATTAACAAAAAATGATAGAGGTCACTACTAAATGAGGACACCAAGTCCATTTGGGAAGCTGGAACACTCAGAACTGGTGACATGTGGGTAGGAACCAGGTTATATATTAGAGGCCTTTCTCCAAATATATGTAAACAAATGTTATCCTACAATTTTAAAAGATATACACATGAAATTTGAGTCTAAATCTACAAATTATATGCACGTTTCTTTCTCCTTTAAGTTTTCTGTAAGAAAAAAAAATATCCGATGCACTTGATGTCCAGTTTCAAGTGTGTGAGAAGAGCCACACTGAACACAGGCTCCTCTTCTAGGGGACTAGATGGAGGATTGGAATTTGAGTTTCTTGTTAGCTCCCGAAGGGTCAGAACCCACAGTCTGAACCTTCAGGTTTGGGGAACGTGAAACAAATGGGCCATAAAAACACCAGTGCCTGGAGGGACGTCTACCAACATGCCCTCATTTCTATGGATGGGTTCATTCTATGGTTTAAAAACCACAGCTGGAGCATAGAAAGGATAACAGTCATGGATAACCACATGAAGATAAAAAGCAAAGGACAACAAAATTGTTCCTTAACCCTGAATTACTGTATTCCAATGCAGAACCCCACAGACAGTGCATCAGAAGAAGATAAATTATATCAAAAACAAAAGCAAACCAATTACAGGTCATGTGCCGGAAATGCACAGGCTAAGGTAAGCTTATAATCTGCCTGGATCAAGGGAAAGAATGCCATGGTTTGTTGCAGTTAGTATTTTTCATACAATCAAAATCAAATGACTATGAATTAGAGACATTTAGATCAAAATAGGAAACTTATTTCTATTTCATGTAATTCTAGAGATTTTATACTGCTTTTTTTTTTCTCCTCAGTATTTTAAACTGGACCCTCCTTACACACTTTCAAAGGCAGTCTGTGTGTTCACTAATTTTTATCTCACTGAAGAGTTCTTAATTCTATCCTTTAAGAAAGAAAGCAGGAGGATCCAGGCAAGTCTGAGGGCCACCTGGTCTACATAGCAAGTCCCTTGGGCCAGCCAAGGCTATCCAGTTAAAGCCTGTCTTCAAAATACAAAGCTGGTTTCTGTTTCAGCCCCTAAGTGCTGCATCAGTGTACAGCATGCTGCAGGTGCAGATGAGAGAGTCAATAAGATGAGGAATGAAAGTTCCTTAATTGCTCGTGGGCAAGCCAGGCATAGTACTGCCCAGTCTGCAATCCCTGTTTGAAAGGCTGAGGCAGGCAAACTGAGAGTTTAAGGCCAGAGCAGGCAAGACCCTATCTTAAAAAAAGAGAAATAAATAAATAAGCATGCACGCAGGCTGATAATTTTAAGTGAGTTCAGTGTTTGATATCTTCAGCCACCGATCCGGGGTCTTGGGGGTAGCCTCAGCTTCAAGCACCATGCTAGGCTGATAGATTCCAGAGTGATTGCTAGTTTTGTAGCTGGCCCATCCATAACCCAAACCCAAAACCACAGCAAAATTTATTGAGGAAAACATTACAACCCTAGAAAGCGTTTTATGTCTTCCCAGATAAAATATACTACCATACCATGTTTATAGAAACTCTCTGACAGAAGCTAGAAAGACTAGGGTTGCCTTTCAGAACTCGCATTCTGCTACCTATAGAGTATTTATTAGCATAATTGTATAATATAACATAATAGTTCAGAATAAAAATGCAGACTCATGAAGATCAGGGAAATTAAGTAAGAAAAAAACATGAATACAGATTCTACCAAGAGACACGGAATACTTAAGGAAATACATCAGATGAAAACTAATTGCTTAAGTTTAATGAAATAAATTGTGGCTCCAAGTGGTTCTTTGGAAAGAGAAAGTATAACAAATTTAGGACATTAGACCCTGAAAATAACCTCATCAGAACAAGAGCTTTGTGAGATTAATGAACAACTGTATATACAATTCTGTATCCATTCACGTGACGTAATTGCAGAGTGGTGTTCTTTACATACATTATGTCATAAAATTTGTTATACACTAGAAATAATAAACTATTTTCAAATTTATTGCCAGTTTAAAAAAAACTCATTCTATATCCTTTCTAGTACGAATATGCCACTTTGTAAGGCTGTTCATCTGATATCAAAATAAATTAGGCTCAGAATTAGCTAGGACCCATTGATCCACTTAAATGTCTCATTGTCTTAGGATTAATACAGTAGTGACAGCATAGAAAAAGTCAGCTCCCTTTTCGTATCATAAAGCTACCACTTTGCACCAAGCATAAAAACTTGCCCATCGATACAGTGGCATTTTTATTAGAGAAAGTTATTTCACAGCATGACCATAGTTTGTAGTTGTTTTATTCCAAAGACTGTTATCACCTTACTGCTGGCACAACTGTTTTCCTAACACAGACTAATAATTCAGCCTCGAGCAGTTGCCTATGAGAACGGGACTCCTTCAGTGTGGCAGCCAGCCACACCCTGGCTGTTAACTCTGCAAACAAAGAGACTCACCTCAGGCTCAGCGACAGCAGTTGCTCCTTGGACCTCAGCAGCTCCCCAACTTTAAAACTGGCCCAGCCCAGGAAGCTCCTCTGAAAATGAGGGAGAATGTTTTCATCAACTCCTGTGATTCTCTCTATGTTTTTGTTCGCACACCAATTACACAGAATTAGCTTTGAAAAGAACAAAATACTGAATCAATTAGCCCCCAAATATTTTACTGACAGAAATACCATGCTTAACTTGGTTAAAGACAGACATTGACGGCATGGGAAATAACAAGAAGTAAAAGCCAGCGGTCAGGACTTCCCACTAACTATAGTTTCCTCCCCCCAAGAAAACCAGGGTCAAAGAAGATGCTAAACTTTCAACAGTTACCAAGATATCCACTTACTAGAATGCCTCAAATCACTGGCAACAGCAACTCTGTTGAAGATAATGAGAAAATCTGCCTCTGGGAGCTATTTTTACATGGGGCTCTGTGTGAGTTATAAATAGAAAGACAATATTTCTCTCCATCACAGAAGCATTTCGAAGCATTTGCTTCCTTTGTTGGTTTTTACTAGCCTGGGACAATTTCATCCCAAACACACAAATAAATCATACTTCTATTATATTTTCTCAAATTAGTTTTTAAACATCTCACAACTGGGCATCATGTTTACCAGTAAACATTAGCTGTCTACTCTTTTCAACTCAATGTAAAGAATAAAACTGAAAATTGTTCTTTCCTGGTCTCAGGATTGCAGTCTATTGATGGTTCTGGTTACTTCTGGTTTGAATGTGACAACATTATGGCATAAACACCATAGAGAGAATTTCTTCTCCCCTTCCTCGAGGGTAATGACCGAACACAGAAGTGTCAAGCCCATGGAGTCACCTACGCCACTGCTGATGGGCAGCATGTGATGCCCATAAGAGGCCAACAGCACTTCTTCCAAACTTCCTCTGGCACAGCTCTGCTGCCAGACTATGCTTGATGAGAAGCTGGGGTAAAGAGCCTGAGACAGTGGAATGTTTTCAGAAGAAAATAGAAAATCACTCCATACATCAAAAAGGGCAGTGTGTGTGTGTATGTATATGTATATGTATGTGTATACTGAGTTATTCCTGAAAGAAAAAATCTGGTCGGAATTTTGTATTAATATGTATGTATATTACCTGTGTATGTTTTTGTGCTTAGGAGTGAGCAAGGAAGCCAAGATGAGGAATCAGATTCACTGGAATTAGAGCTACAAACAATTGTGACCTGCCCCATGGGTGTTGGGAACCAAAACCAGGTCCTTTGCAAGAGCAGCAAGTGTTAACTGCTGAGCCGTCTCTCCAGCCCCAAGTTGTAGCCAAAAAAAATAAATAAATAAAAAATAAAAACAAAAAACAAACAAAAAAAAAACCCCTTTCTTTTCTTTTCTTTTTTTTTTTTTTTTTTTTTTTTTTGTCTGTACCAGCAAAAGCTATATCCACCATGCACCGTACTGCAAGGCTTAGAGATGCCACTGTATACAGTGACAGGAATCAACCATGCTGCACTCAAGCCCATACGCTGTGAACCGGCACACTGTAGCTCAAGTCCACACACCAAGGCGTCTGTGTTCCTTGGCGTCTCTATATCTCGACTGGTAGGAGATGAAGTAGAAAGCTGGTTTTGTCTCTGTTACTGTATGTTTGGGGATGGGTGTATTAATGTGCATTCAGGCCTCCCTGGAAAGCTGGATTCCTGTGAAGTCGGAGTTACAGTTGTGAGCTGCCAAGTGGATGCTGGAAATCAAACCCGGGTCCTCTGAAAGAGGAGCAGGTGCTCTTAACCTCTGAGCCATCTCTCCAGACCACACTATAAACTTAAAAAAAACATATCCGGTTCACCTTCTCTTTCATTGATAATTAGGAGTTTTAACTTAAATTCCTATATCCCATTCCATTCATTATTTACCTTCCAATAAAATTCTCAACAGCCTGTGAATTTCATGAATCCCCTGACTTTCTAAGCTTGTTTGATGCACCCTTGAAAATCATGTAGGTCTGGAGGAATGTAGAATAAAAGAACACATATATAATACCATGGTGGCCTTTAAGCCATAAAGCAGCAATTGCCCCAGACTTGAATTCTGCCACTAGAGACAGGTGGAATGGCTAATCTTAGGTATGAGCTATGGCCACATCATAAGGCACAGCTGCAAGGAAGGTTGGTGACCGCAACAAGGACTGTCCTGTCTTCTGCACCAGGGCCCCTTCCAGCAGCAGAGCTGCAGCTGGTCAGTCTCAGAGACACCCGGGGCTGGAAACAGAGGGGCGTGCGCCGTGCATTATGCTCTACAGTGAGCATACACAGTGTGCCACGGCCGATGGCCTGAAGCAAGCACTCCCGTCCGAACTGCCAGCCCAGGCTTGATCCCACACTTCAGAGCCTTCCAAAATAAGACACATTAAAAAGTAGTGCTGGTAAAGGCCTGAGAGCATGCCTGCCAAATGAGATGAGAAGTTACTTACTTAAATAGTTTATTTTATTCAGTACCTAATTTTACCTAGGGACTTGATGTTGGATGAAATGAACTATCGGAAGGCCCAATTTTGTTAAATTGTCTTTATTTACTCACATTCTAATTAAAATATAATTATGTCACTCCCCCCAGATCCCTCCACATCCCTTCCCTCTAAGCCCTTCCATGCTGTACCACTCTCAAACTGATAGCTCATTTTTCCTTATCGTTGTCCATATGTATGTGTGTATGTATGTATCTACATGCACATGCACATAAACATGTAACTACCCATGGAGAGGGGAAAAACAACACACAATGCTAATGTAAAACCATAGTGATACAGAGTTATATTTGTCCTTATATATGTGTGCATATATATATACATATATATGTATATATGTATATATATATATATGTTCTGTTATAACACTGTAACACCAAATAAGAGAATATATGTAAACACAATAAATTTCACAAGGTCCCTAACTTTGTTCAACGTGTGTATGAAATTGTGTAGATCTGAGTGACTCTGGAATAAAGCAAACTGAACATGCCGTGACATTATGGCAGTCTCTTTAGCCATCAATTAGCAATTGCCATATATACTCATGCATTTATTATTATGTATTTGTGTATTATATATAATATATAAGCAAATTCATAAATACAGTTTTATGTGTAAATATAATGTGTGTGTGCTGAGTTTATTTTTATTGTTTGTATGCATATGGTTTCAGGGCTGACCACTTTGCAATGGATTCTCCAGTCAGGGTGCTCATCTCTGGAAAGGGCTAATTCTCCCTCTCTCAGTGATCATCAGCTGTCTGTAAACTCTCTGTCGAGGGGTGGGGGTCTGTGAGATCTCCCCCTTTCACTATAGCAAGCCTGCTGATCTGTGTCATTGTTCAGGTCTTCTTCTGGAACATTTCTAAGACAGGCAGTCGCACAGCAGACTTCCTGGTCCTCTGGCTCTTACAGTCTTTCTGCCCCTCTTCCATGATGTTCCCTAAGGTTCCATTTTCAAAATAGGATATTATTGTTTTACAGTGTAACACCAAACAGGAGAATTGCCTATACATTTACATTCCTGTATGTTTCTGTTGTCGTTATTTGTGTTCCTTTTACCTCATCATAAGCCAACATAGGATCCTCCTGACCCCCAGCCCCCAGATAGAAACAAACTGTCCACCTATGTGAACACTGACTGGACACACTGAAAGAGAATAAATTAGGGAAAAATCAGTTTTCTTTCTTTCTGAGATCTGAATAGCCACAGAGAGGGGACAAGCAGCACACAATGTTCATGTAAAACAACGATATAGAGCATTATTTCAAGCATAAAGTAATCCAGACAGAACACTAGCAGCTGTGTGAGGAGAGCAGATCATGCATTATGGACACTGACCCAGGGACTGAGATGACACACCCACGGGTCTACTGCCTTAGAGGGGTCTCCTGACCACCCAATGGAAAAGATAGAGTATTTGAAGAAAGAGGGGAGGAAGATGATGGTGAAGGGGAAGAAGGGGGATGAAGAGTGGGAGGACTAGGGGGAGAAGGAGAGGAGGAAGGGGAGAGAGTAAAGAAGCAAGAGAAAGACAAGGGGAAGATGGAGGGGGAGAGAGAGAAGGTGAGGAGGAGAAGGCTTATTTATTATTTAGTTGAAAAGCATCTGTAATACAGAAAGAAAAATATATATGCAAAAGTAAAAATTGGATTCAGGTGAAATCTAATGAGAAGGAATCTAAATATGATAAAAATAGAAGATATAAAGGTTATGATGTCCTATGCAGTTACTACTGTTGAGAAATATTACGCATGACAATTTGCTCACATTTGTGTTAGCACATGTGAAATATTTATAGGCACTGTCTATAGGCAGAGGGAATTGCTGGGGTCCACAAGAATAATCCGTCTTGCACACAGCCACAGTAATTCAGGTTCAGGAAACCATGTTACACCAGCATCTGTTCATCCACAGTACGCTGTGCCTAGATTCCAGGGCAATTCCCTATCCTGATAGACTCTTTGTTTGTACAGTTCATAGCTCTGACCGCCCTTGCCTGCTCCTGACAATAGAGCACTCCCAAGTATCATCCTGGGGAAGACGATCATTTCAGCACACCATTTGAGTCATTCACTGGCTGGAGAAAATAGCCAGGTGAAAAAGAGGTCATCAATGGCTCTTCCTGGAATCTCCACATAAGGAATGTGAGGCCAAAAGTTTATCCTGCTGCACTCTGTAGGGACACGGAGCATGTTGTAGATAGACCAACAGCTCACAAGACTTGAGACCTCATGCTATAAGTCCACAGCGGCTTCCTTGCTCAGTATTAAGGATGCTGGCTGAGATATAGAACCACCCACAGTGCCACAAGACGGCAAACCTCCATCATGAAGGCTTCTCACAGCCTTAACTTGGACGATTGTCCTTTATACTACTATTTACATGGTTCTCCTCAAAATATTTCAAGTACTGTACAGAGCTGTGTTACACAAATGGATTAGTTACTAGTTTAATAGCTTAAAATGTGACTACTCCATGTAGAGGGATCAATAAAACTTAAAATGTCCACTGGGTTTAGAAAACTCAGCATGGCAAATAGAAACATGGACTACAACTTTGTATTATATTGAGCATATTTTAAAAATATATTATTTTGCGTATACTGAGTTAAAGAAAAATAAATTAATTTAGTTAGTCTGTTTCTTTAAACTATTTAAAAACCTAGCTACTGAACATTTTTAAATGACACAAAAAATAAAAAAAAATAAAAATTACATGTGGCAACTCTTATATGTTACTCATTTAATTTTGACTGAACACTGCTACATTGCAGATTAAATGAGCTGACCTTTCTTATAAAGCCATATGTATATGTATTTATAATTATATAATATATACATAATATGTACATATACATAATCATAGAATAAAAAATTTTATAGCCTGAGAATTTGTCTTCACTGTCAACCATAATGAATTTGGTTGCATGGTGTCTCACTCTACAATAAGAACTGTTAATATTGATAACAGCATCATAAAGAAAAAATGGAGGCTAACTATTAGGAGTTTATGAATAACCTCCAAACTAAAGAGTATTTTATGATGGGTCATCTACGAAAAAATTGTGTATTTGTTATAAATACGGTTCAGAAGGTCTAAGGGCACAAATTGGTATCTATTTGACTAAATCCTGGGAAAGGTTTGGATACATCCAGTAAATGTTGCTGAAGTATGCTCAGAAATAAATGGAACACAATTGTAGGAATCAGCTTGTGTTGGGATGAGGGTTCTTAGTACATCATAAGGACGGAGCCGCTATCAGCACTGAGTTCTTGACCAATAGCATCAACTTTCAAACCCATTAGTAGCATTCAAGGAAATATTCTGAAAATTGATGGGATATGTATTAAACAGTGGTCCTTCACAAGCGCTCAACATGTGTTAAATCTTCACTATGCAGAATAACATGACTTAGTCTGTCAGAAATTCAAGCTATGTTGACTCATCCTTATTTAAGGTAATTCTTTCTGTGTGTAAGATTGATTTAATGATCCCATTTAACAATTGATTGGAGTGCTGATGTCATAAAACATGCTCAGTTTTCTCATGTTAGTATGATCATTTCTAGACTCTCCTCTGCTTTGTCTGTGATTTGTCCTCTTATGGCTCTAAAAACAATGGAAAGTAGTTAGTAGACCAAAAGGAATGCTCTTTGATTATTTTATCAAGAGTCTACGTAGACTAGAGTGAACCAAGTCAAGAAGTCTTTTTTTTGCCACAAGTACAGTGCCTAGAAGTGTGCAAATATTACAGAAATCTAATACCCAAATTTTCATTACTAGTAGAGTTTTATTCCTTGCTGTTGTTTAGGCAGGAACTATTTCTAGATGCTTCTGGAAGGACTCAGTTTTTCTCAATGACATGTAAAGGGCAGAATACCAAGCAGGAATTCCCAGACAGTTTATGTTTTCTAAACCTGAAGGAGCATAGTGACCTGAATTTAATATCTTACTCTTCCAAATAGGAAGATGAGGAATATGTTATCTGATGTTGTGGTCAGAATGCACAATACCATATGAAAAGAAGCAGAAAATGGACAGTCTGGTGTTCAAATTCCTTTTGTGTGCTTATGATACTGGGAACATTTCTCAAGATTAAACAAACAAACAAAAAAACCACTAACCAATTCCTTTTAAGTCAGTTTGTCATTTCCTGTACTCTGAATGGCTGACTGGTTCAACAGTCATGTCACAGAATCTCAACTAAGACTTCTATTTGGGACCAGGAATTGTAGCTGAGTTTTGTCAAAGAAGGGACACAGTATCAAAGGCACCCCATCTCAGGTCCAGGGAACCTCCATTAGGAGCGGGACCCATAGTGCTGGGAATAAAGTGCTGAGAGGACAAAAGTTTCACAGAACTGGCCGATCATCCACCCTCAAGACCTCCCATTAACAAAAATGTAGGGTTATGGTAAAGAAGGCTGGAGTTTCAGGTATACTGCCTAGGTGCTGGGTCTCTCTCCTAATTGTTCTCTAAGAAAATATTTCTATGCCCAAGGCCAGTAGAGTTTTGTCCTAAACAAAAGATTGAAGGCATCAAAACCATCTTCCTTCTTTAAGGCTGTAGGATGGTCTTCTTTGGGAATCATGGATAATCTAATGCTGAACGTCATTGGGTCCCATACAAAGGCACAGTAGAGAGGTGCCTGAACCTGAGAGAGGACACACCAGTGAAGATGCCTGTGGGGCTTAGGTGTGACCCAGTAGATTTACAGGGGTTCACTTGGGTCAAGCTTGTGACACAGAATGTGGCTCACTGGCATCCATGTGCTTAGATGGAATCTTGGCAGAAAGAGTGCAGGGTAGGAATGGGGCTGGACAGTGAAAGAGCTGACCCTGAGCCACATCCTCCACGGTAGGGAAGTAAACAGTAGGAAAAAACACACAGAGTCCCTTGGATCAAATCCACAGGGCAGCTAGACTTTCTGTCTTGGCCATACTGAGGACTCTGACAGGCGTCAGAACCACAAAAAAGGCTACGCCCTCACCCTGCAAATGCAGAGCAGTCTCTGTCCCTACCCCTCTATGTCACGGCCTGAGCAATAAAAAGGGCACAGACATGTGAAACTCTTTGCAATGGATGGTGTTACAGAGATGTGATTGTCATGGAAAAGGATGGGAAGATGGGGCAAAATAAAATAAAATCAGAGACTCAAATTTTAAATAAATAAAATGAATCGCCAATAAATTGATTAAAAAAAAATAAAAGTTCACACATTTAAGCCAAGATACTATTAAGTCAAAAACAAGTGGGCAATTGAAAACGAGCAACTTGGGGGACAGAGAATTAGAGTAGAAAATGAAACCAACTCATTCCTTGAACTCAATAAATAAGTGGAACTCTTTAATAAAAGACTGTATTGGTTATATCCTGGGTTAAAATTCTCTAGAGTTCTGGGGTTTTACAAAGGCAGTCTAGGTGTGATGAGGGCATGCCCTGCAGACTGGTTTGCAGGAGGCCGTGGTTGGTGGCCGGATGGTGACTGTGGAACAGAGGCAAGACAGAACAAGTGCAGAGTAGCACCAGGGTCAGCAAAGGCCTCGGCTGTGGATCTTCCTCGGCTGGGAGGAACTTGCTGGGCCCTTTGCGAACTAGAGTACAAAGAGCGTGTGTGGCCTGAGGACCCACCAAGACCAGTGCTGGAAGAGCCGTGATAGGAGCACGTACAGGCAGAAAACCAGCAGTGGAGATGCCTTTGTCTCTGGAAGACTTTCCTCCCTGTTCTGAGAAGAAGCCCGACGATCTGGTGGGGAATAAGGGAGAAGGACGCCCCAGCCTGCCTCCCTTCTCTGTACCAGCAGATGCTCTGTGAACTGTCATTCTGCTCAGGCAACTTGCACTTCAGCGTGTGCTTTTGAAAGATCCCCTTGGTACAATGGCAAGCGGCCACTTTCAATGAGAGGAATTGAATAGCACCTTGTCCCTCGCGCCTCGTGCAGTGGAAGAAGGCTGGCAGGTTCCTGAAAGATCTCTAGATGAGCTCTCAGTCACCTACTTTACTCCTGAGTGTAGAGGCCTTGGGAATTCTGCTGTGGGGCTGTTTGTTCAGATTCTGCCATGGCCAACTCTGGCTTGATCTGAGCAGAAAACACTGGTATCTTGCACAGGTTGCAGATGCAGTTCTCCAGCTGTGTCAGGCAACCCTCAGTGGGTGCTCGATGCTGCACTAAACAGACATGGTAGCCTGCTGCTTGATTCGCATCCTAGGAAGCAGGAAGAGGCATCCTGTCCTGACTAGCTCTCTGCCACTCTGCTGTGATGCTGCAGCTCACACCGGCGATTTCCCTAGCCCCCCACGAGTCCAGGAGTGCTAGCTGACAGTTGCAATTCTGCAGGACAGTGTCTAGGCTCACCTCTCCCCATCTAAACTACATAAAAAACTCCTTTGAGAATGGATTATTTTCAAGAGACAAGAGATGAATTCTGCTCAACTCAGCAACAAAACACGGTTGACTCCTCAAATAGTCACACCCTGGTAACTTAATTGCTTTTGGCAGCTCTTAGGCAGACAGGAAGTCAGAGAAAATCCAAAGCATTAATTTACAAACGATATGTGTACCTTTGGAGTTATAAGAAGCACCTACCCCAACTTCTGGCGGGGGATCCTTGCGCTCCGGAAGGACACTGGTTCGAATCTATGGAGAAAAACAAACATTTCCTATGTGACTTCTGAATAGAAACTTGGGCAGAAGTTTCACACAGTCCTGGGCCTCTGTTCTCTTCTTCTAATGTCAATTCAAACTTGTGAGTTAATCATCAATGAAAACACCTGCCCTCAATGTCCACTGCAGGGCAATAAAGCTGTCTTTTTACAGTCCTAAAGCTTCCCGGCTTTTGGAGAAGACAGAGCTCCTTGACCTTCACTCATTTCGTCCTTGTCAGAAGCAGACATCCAGGACTTAAGTGAATCACCTTTTATCTCCTCCAAAACCAACTTTCATTCACTGTCCCAAAGGAATGATAGAATGGGAGAGAGAAAGTAATTCCATGCATGCTGGACAACTGTTCTCTGAACGAGAGAGCCAATGCCCAAGCTCCTTCTAGGAGATTCCTTCCCTGTGAAAACACTGGGCCATAGGATAGGGCAGTCACATCTGAATTAATTTCAAAACTAAGTCTCACGCAGTGGTAAAAGGATCAAACACCAGTCACCAGGAGAAGCATGCCACATGAATATTCCCAGTGAACATGAACCCTTTGGATAATTAGACATGCACATTTTACTGAGGGGTGGTTATCTACCCTTGTTTTTAACTAGAGCTCTGGGGATATTTTCAAATTATTTGTGTTCATCCTTGCTCCTGGATTTTCTGAGTCTGGTATGTAGCTACTGAGCCTAGTTCTCCTAAAGACAATTAAAAATTCCAAGTGGGAGAGAGAGATTACCTTTCTCACGTAAGAGAAAAGGAAGCAAGAACAAAGAAGGCAGGCATGACAGCCTTTGAAATAAAATGGGATGATCCAGTTGAATGGATGCAGGGCAATATGAAACTGTGACCTGTTTAACTGGAGAGCAAAAGTCATCAGGCATGAGAATGGATGCACAGACAAGAAGTAGGCCGTGGAAAATGTTTCTTGAGGTCATTCTAAAAAAAAACCGTTTAGAAGCACAGCCTGTGAGTCCCTGAGGTTCTGATACACCTGAGTATTAACAGGCCAATGGTCCCAAGAAGAAGGGGTGGCTACAATATCCCTGGTATGTCAAAGGCTTCATCCAGCTTTTATGGCCTGTGGCTCTTTAACACAGTCTCCATGTCAGAATAAATTCATGTGCTACGGCAGAACATGCCTTAAGGCTCTTCATTTCTTATGACAGATCCAGTTCAATCACTGCACAACTTCTCAGTCATTATACTGCCAAGGTGTTTACCAGTGAGCAAAAGCAACACCAGGAAGGATGCCTAGAGTGTGAACAACACAATGTACGGCAGGTGCTCAGCTCAGAATGCACGAGGGAAGGCTGCCTTGCTGAGTGTTTGGTAGCTTGGTAGCTGCTCGAATGTTCTTTGGCCAAGTTCGCTGTTATGTCTCATTATCTGAGAAGAGTCAGCTATCCTCAGAACGATGAGGAAAATATAGAAATATTGAGCTGTTACAGATCATGGAGAGCGTGCACACGCGTGAGCATACACACACACACACACACACACACACACACACACACACACATACACACACACACAGAACAGAAGTAATTGTCCATAAGTACAGCCTTGTTCCTTGTTCCTTTCTTCAAAGTTAGCAGACTCTGAAGACTACATATCATAGGTATGTACATATATATGCAACCCATGCACATATACACACATGCTATTCGCATTCTTTTTCAAACTATTGACTACCAACATCACTTTCAAAAGGGAAATACTTGTGTGGAAAATACAATGAAGAGTGACCGAAAGTGGTGAGGCTCACCATGCACAGGACTGATAAAACAGTTGATTTAGGGAATATTATGTGCGTACAGAGAGACAAAGTTAGAATAATATTAACAATTCCAACACGGCCCATTAAACTCTGATATTCATCTGATTTTTATGATTCCTCATAAATATGAATAAGCTATAGAAGAAAGAAGATTCTTTATCTCAAGTCATATGCATAAAAAATTAAAGGTATCACGGACTGGTTTGCTCTATTCTCTGTATGTGTATTTTTATGTATGTAGGGGAGGGAGAGGAGGAGTAGGAGAAGACACAAAAAATGAACTTAATATTTATTTTGAATAGTAGGAGGTTAAGTACAGGTTTGCACAGTGTTAAAATGTTGGAGTTGATACTGTTGATGTCCAGGTACAGCTTTCCTTACATGCCATGTGTCCTATTGTGCATCTCCATTGCTGCATGGAGAACAGTGGTTTGCCAGTGAATAGGGCCTGTCCTCTCTGGGGTTTCACTGTCTAGTGGCTGTGACAAATATAAAATGTCCGCATACGATAGAGCAAGTACTACAATAGAAATGACCGCACTGGCTATCAGTGTTTAGACAGAAGACTAAAGATTCGCCCTGTGGCTATCAGGGGAGGCTGCACAGCAGAGGTGCTCAGGGTCTTGAGAAATGGGTAGGAGTTCTCAGCAAGGAAGAGCACAAGGGAACATGAAGGGTGTAAGGTGGTAGGTATGCACCATATAGCTACTGAAGCCCAAATGCCTTTGCAAAGTCTTTCTTCCTGAGGATGCTTCAGGGAGCCTGTAAGGAAGAGACTTGATTTAAACAAGTTTGGAGAAGTAGATTGGGCCCCCAAATGTATAAGGCCATGATGTTATATAACTGGAACCTTTTTATTTATATACTTCTCCCAGGCAACAGAAAGCCGGAGAAGGCTTTGGGGGCAAGCATTTGAATCATCCCGAGTCCTTCTGAGAGCTCTGAGCCTCTGCCCTTCTGCCTTTGTGTTGGCTTGTGAGATTAGTGTAGGTCACTGTACTGTATCCTTTTCAGCCCTTGGAGCTGTCCTGGGCTAGAGAGAGGAGGTAAGGACTGAGAGGAAAACTAAGGGAGTGGAATAAACGAGGCAGGAAAGGGGTAAGGTGGGAGAAAAACAGGCAGAAGACAGAGGGGAGAGAACAGAGTAACTGGAATATGGGAGAGGGCGGGAGTGTGTGACTCACGACACAGTTCTGAACAAAACTGGATGTGGCCTCTAGGCTTCCAGCGGAAGAAGATATGGAGCCACGGCTGTTAGTAAAGTATTTGGAATGTTCTGGTTCCTCACCATGTCATGCCTCCTGAGAATTAATGGCCTTCTTTGGGAATTCATTTTTCCCTTTTTCAGTCTTATTTACATTTTTTTCTCGTGTCTTCAATGTGCTTCTCCCAGAATTTTCCCAGAACAATAACAACAAAAAATGTGTACCCAGCTATACAATCCAAGCCCTCATGGCTTTGGTCTAGAGTTTCATGACAGCAAATGAATCAGGGTGGACCAGGTGATGTGTGTGACCTGATGCATGCTCACACTCTGAGTGTCATTGTCTTATCCCCTAAGTTCATGTAAATCAAATTGCTTTCCTGTCATTTCTTACCCTCTGTCAACCCCAGAAGTTCAAGGTTCACATGTGTTAACTTTGAAATGATAAATATGGGTAGTTAACTTTGATATAATAACCACATGCTAGCAGGTAGGGAGTCATCCTGACTCTCTCATCAACTCCCTGCAGAATACTTTGCTAACTTCCAAAGCTTTAAGGAACTGCCAGAATATGACTCCAATAGGTGAACACAGCACATTCAAGCTCAAATCCACAGAGGAAAACTCCGGAAGCAAGTGAATCTTATTATACAGAACATGGATGCTGCTGTCCCTGGGGTAAAGACTGCTGCATTTTCACTGATGAGTAAGTAACTGAGCATGTGGCAATGGGCTGTGCTGGAGATCCAGAGCCAGCCAAGGAGAAGGCCATGCTATCAAGAGTCTATGTTTCTGGCTGCATTCCCTAGACCTCTGGTTGTCCATTTCTGCACCGGTAGACAAGGAAGGAGCAACCTCCTCTAGATAGACACAGATGAAGTGGAGGGGAAGTTGGAGATCATCTGGGAGGAATACCCATGAAAGAGCCTCCATCCTCCACCAAGAATGTGGTCTAAACTGGTAATGTATTTGGAAGTGAATTGCATATAGAATCAGTCTTTATTTCTTAATATAAATGTTGCTCTAGACCTCTGTGCGTGTTGACATTGGCTTGCTCCACTTTGATGAGAAATGCACCTACCTTGATATTGAAATATGAAACCACGATGGGGACAACATATCTACTTCCTTCTGTAATATGAACATTCTGTAAGGAAGTGTCTCAGGACTCCCTTCACTCAGGTATGACCCTGTGACTCAATCCCACGCGTCACAGTGTATGTCAGGAATAGCTGTTGCATTCACAGTGGGGTTTCTCAAGAGGCTACAGTATGTCGTCTTAGTTGTCTCTTTGTTCTAGTGGCCAGTAGTCAGGTCACCCAATTATCTGGTAGTAGACAAGCTGCAGACTTAGAGAGCCAAGTCTCACCACCAGAGCAAATGATCAACCAAGAGCCACTAACCAGCATGTCTCTATATTAACTGGATGTAGAATTTTTACTGATGTGTAACAAGCTTAACTGCCTAAAACAATGTGCACTAATTTGTTCGCAGGTCTGTGGGGACTCAGGATGTGGAAAGAATGGTTCCCCGGGCAGATCCAAAGGCTGCAGCCCAGAGCAAGCTGCCCATGCCCTCACTTAGAGACTCCACCAGGGAAGACCTGCCTCCAAAGTCCCACAGGCTGTGAGTATAACTGAGTAGCCCACAGATCGAAAACAGAGGTCCTCATTTTCTAGATGATTGTCAGCTGAGACAAATGAAAATGTCACAGGCCTCATATCTGCACTCTGCTGTGTGGCCTCCTCCATGTTCAAGTCAAGCACTAGAAAATTCTTTGTGAAAAGAGATCCATATGCAGGCCCGGGGCTGACTTCCCCTGGATCCGAGGAGGAAGCTAATTCCTTCCCAGTGCCGTGATGGACCAAATGGGGCAAAGAGACTCCTCCGCAGGCCCGCTCGGGCTTTGAGGAGAATGCACGGGCAACCTGGCACCTTGTGGCTCCAAGCAGACAGGGCACTATTATGGTGAGCAAATGTATGGGGGGGGGGGGGGAGAGAGAGAGAGAGAGAGAGAGAGAGAGAGAGAGAGAGAGAGAGAGAGAGAGAGAGAGAGGGAGAGGGAGAGGGAGAGGGAGAGGGAGAGAGAGAAACAGAAGGGTTCATTTCCTGTGGACAGAGGCATATTTGAAGAGATGAAGCAGTGAGGAGCAGGATGAGATGGGAGGCTTCACTGCCACCCAGGCCCATGGTGATGTTTGGGCCTGGGCTGCTGCTGTGGCACATGTCTAGGTTCATAGCCCTGATGCAGCTACAGTCTGTGCTGCTGATGTTCCAGGTTCCCGAGACCACCAAAGTCAGAGAGGATAGGACTGTACAGAGTGGGCCCCGCCCCTCACTGGCTGCAACACTAGGGAGAACGGGTTCAAGTACTCAGGAGAGCGGGTCCAACACCTCACCTGGGCGGCACAATAGAGCTGACCCTGTTCATAGGGGCACGGGCGAGCTGGCCCTGAGGGCATGAGAATAGGAGAGCAAATGGCGCCCCTCTCATCTGCCACGAGGTGGCACGGGTGAGGGAAAAATGCCCTCCTCTCCTTACCCTTAGACACATGTAGCAGGTGGGGGACCAGACCCAAGCCCTCACCAGCTGGAGCACTTGGGAGAACAAGCCCTGTGCCTCACCTCGGCAAGATAGTAGAACTGACCCTGTAGACACTGGTGAGCCAGCCCTGAGGGCATGAGAAGGGCATTGTTGGTACCACTTCCTTTGTCTGCTGTGTGGTGGTGGAAATGATGGAAAGCTGCGCTCCCCCCTCTCCCCTACCGCCTCCAGAGGGCGAGGGAACCGACCCTCCCCTTTACCAGCTGCAGCTCTCTGGAAAGCAAAGCGGGCCTGCTCATCATCTGGGCAGCACAGCAGAGCTGACCCTGTGATGGGAGCCACAGATGAGCCAGCCCAAGAACCGACTGTGGGAGATCTGGCCCCGCCCCTCATCTGCCTTATGGCAGCATGGGGTGGGGGAGGGAGATGCCCTCCTCCCCGCCCCTCAATGCCTGAGGCAGGTGGGAGAGCTGCTCCTGCCCCCACAGCTGCAGCACTCCAGGGAGCAACCCCCCCTTCCTCCCCCCACCCCCTCTCCCCCGCACCTAGCCGGGGCAGCACAATAGAGTCAACCCTGTTGGTGGAGGTGTGGGTGAGCCAGCCCTGAGGCTGTGAGTGTGGGAGAACTGTCCCCACTGCTTGTCTGGCATAGGGTGGTGTGGGTGGGGAAGACATGCCCTTCTTACCCCTCCACCCTAACAGCCTGCAGCAGACAGGGAGTTGACCCTTGCCCTTACCAGCTGCAGCACTCAGGAAAGCAGGCCTGCTCCTAGCATGGGTGGCACAGTAGAGCTGACCCTGGTGGCAGAGGCAGCTGGCCCTGAGGGTGTGAGAGTGGGATAGCTGGCCACACCCCCCTCTTCTGACTTGGTGGTGAGGGCAAGGGAAAGATGCCCCACCCCCTTGTTCCTGCCACCTGTGGTGGATGAGGGAGCTGACCTTCCCACTTACCATCTGCAGCCCTAGGAAAGTGGACCCAGCACCTCACACCTATTGACCAAGGTGTGTGTGAACCATCCTGAGAACATGAGCATGTAAGATAAGGCCCCACTTCTCATCTGCCATATGGTGGTGTAGGTGGGGGAGAGATACCCTCCCCTCACCTCCTTCAGTCCATCAATGTCTGAGGCAGGTGGGAGAGCTGACCCTGAAGTCATGAGAACGGGAGAGCTGTTCCTGCTCCTCACCAGCTGTAGCACTTAAGATAGTGTCCCCTACACCTCACCCTGGTAACAGTAGAGAGGGCCCTGAAGGTGGAGGTGTGGGAGATCCAAACCTGAGGACAGGAAAGGGCAGGAGAACTGGCCCTGCTCCTTGCTCCTTGCTGCAAGGAATGAACTCACAAGGAAAATGCTGGAGCGATCACCTTGGTGGTGAAGACAGGGTCAGCTGGCTGGCTGACCAACCCTGTAACTACCCAGGCCAGAACCAGGGTTATGAGTTGGCCCACCCCAGCATCACCCTGTATGTGATCTCCTGGAGCACGTGAAGGGACCAGTCCTGCAGACTGAAAGCGGCAGGATCTCCATAACACAGGGCAACAACAAGATGACCAAGAGAAGTCCTAGTGAGGGCCCAGCATCGATGGTGGAGCAGAAACCAGAGGCCTTGAACCAGACCAATGACTCTTTGCGAGGATCACTTGCACATAAAGATACATGGACAAAAGTGTTTACTTTGTGACTCACTGTGTCACACTGCAGCTTCCATGATGAGATTTTCCCTTTTTTCTTTCTCTTTTTTTCTCTTAAATTTTATTTTATTTTATTGTGGGGCGGGTTGCAAGGGCAGAGGGTGGTTAGGAAGGGGTGGGAATGAATGGGATGGAGATGCGTGATGTGAAAGACACAAAGAGTAAATAAAAAGAAATTAAGAAAAAAAACAAAATTCTTTGTACCAAATTCTTCTCACACAGTAGATCTTTGTCTTCAGAAAAAAATCTATTCCCTCTTACAATCTTACTTGAGCAGGTCAGGGTGTCCTCAGAACACCTCTCTTTTCTCTCTAATTTAAAACAGACATTAAAACCGATTAGAAATTATAAATATAAACACATATATGAATACCAATTTGGATCACATGATATTTTGGCATATGTATGTATTACTATATTGCATACTGTTTGTGGTACTGGGGACGTACTGCAGGATTTCCTCACACTAGGTAAGAACTGTGCTACTGAATCACAACCAGCCCTACATGGTGCTCAAAATCAAGTTAACACTGCCATCTCCCCGAACACATCTCATTTCTTTATCATGGAAACGTTAAAAATCCTTCTCCTTTTGAAATCTATAATATCTAATTGCTGCATGTAGCCACTCTATTATGCAGTACCCACTGGGATGTCCCACCTCCATGTCAATCTCCCCTCCCTGTGGCCACCTGAATTCTCCCTGACATGCTGTAACCACCATTTTCTTCTCAGCGTCTGTGACATGGTCTCTCTCATAAAGGGAGCCGTGAAGACTGATGGGACCATGGAACTAATGCTATCAAGTCATAGTTCTGGGAGTTATTCTGGATTGTGTGGCATAGAAGGAGGATCAAACAGCCCACTTTAAGATTCTGCCTCCCACAGTGACCACTCAACGAGCTTTCAGCGTAAGACACAAGGGTGATGTTCATAACTGTCTCAGAAGCCAGCAGAATTTACAGTTCTCATTTGTTTCAAATGGAAGTTTACAGTCAGATTGTAGGTAGGATGAAATGAAGCAAAATAGTTTATGCTAAATCGTTGTTTCCTACTTAAATCTCACCAAACCTATGGCAAGCACTTAGTATGGTCCAACCACCATTAAACATATTGTAGTTCTCAGAAAGTTAAAGGTTAATAAAACAAAGTTTGTTTTTCATGTTGTTTTTTTTGTGTGTGTGGGGGGGTGCTTTTTGAGGGAGGGTTGTTGTTTTGGGGTTATTTTGTTTTTTGTTTATTTTGTCTTGTCTTGTTTTGGTTTTTGTTTGCTTGTCTATCTACAGGCAATAAAAATGACCTGGATAATTAAGAGTCAAACGTCCAAACATAAGTGATAATAATTTTTAATTTTCTAAAACTCATCAGTGAGTCTGGGCTAGTACATGATTCCACTATTGCTCAATTTTTTATAGTAGAGAACGTGTGACACATGTAAGCATAAGTGATTTTGACAACAAAATGAACCTTGCAATGTGGAAATATGGTTCTCAATATTCTAGAGCCATACTTAGAATTTCTGAATCCTGAATACCTCTAGTTCACTAGCTCATTTGTGAAGATCGTAAAGCCATTGTAACAAACCCGGGGGCAAGAGACAGGTTTGCTCTGTGTGGTTGTTTGGATAAGAATGGCCCCCATAGGCTCATATATTTGAAAGCTTGGTCTTTAGGTAGTGGCACTACTCCAAGAGGTGTGGACTGTTGGAGGAAGTGTGTCACTGGGGGTGGGCTTTGGGGTTCAGACGCTCAAGCTAGGCTCAGTGACTCTCTTCCTGCTGCCTGCCAATCTGGATCTAGAATTCTCAGCTACCTCTCCGGCACCATGTCTGCCTGCATGCTGCCATGTTTCCTGCCCTGACGATAATGGACTAAACCTCTAAAACTGTAAGCCACCCCAGTTAAATGCTTTCCCTTAATAAGAGTTGCTGTGGTCATGGTGTCTCTTCACAGCAATAGAACATTGATTAAAACACTCCATGAAAGGTATGTTCTTGATATGAGATAATAGAAATTGCATAAGACTGTAAAACATGAAAATCATGTTCAGCAGTCTATAAAGCAGGTATTATCAACATATAAGTCTTGAAGGGTAACTTAATATATAAATTATAACATCCAGCTCTAAATAATTCTGAAATTCCTAAGATCCCTTCCAATATGAAAAATGAGTAAATCCTAATTCTTTTGTGAAAATTTTATTAGTAATATTTACTTGATTTTCTCAGGGGCATACCATGTTTAAATAAAAAAAAAATACCTGGGTCAAAGTAGGCATACTTTTAGTGAAAATCATCTCAAAACTGATTATCTAAAATGATTGTTATTAATGTGTTAGTAATTGTTCTGTTGCTGGAAAAAAAAAAAAAACCTGAGCGAATCAACTTGAAAAGGAGATAATGTTTAATTGGGCTCCTGGTCCATGTTGTCCTGTCCTGTGTCTCTGGGCCTGAGGCAGAACACTATACCACAGTGGAGAGTGGAGTAAAGAAGGTCTGTTTATGTCAGAAAAGGGGAAAAGGCAGATGCCGAGGTCCTAAAATCCCATTCAAGGGCATGTTCCAATGACTCAACTTCCTTCCACCAGGATCTGCCTCCCGGGGTTCCATCACCACAGGCTGGCAGCCAAGGTTTTAGCACATAGTTCTTGGAGGGCAGTTAATGGCCAAGCTGTAACATAAACCTTGACGCACATTAGAATTAACCATTACCACATATTCTTCGCACATTATAATTAACTATTACCGACATATTCTTCGCACTTTAGAATTGACCAATACCGACATATTCTTGTTTCTATGCTCATTTCTATGCCAATTCATCATTGTGCCCTAGTATAGTTAAATCAAAAAGTACCATGAAAGGACCCAGGCATCAGGATGTTTTCAAGGCTCACTCTCCTTGTGGTTCTAATGTACATTCATAAATAAAAAAGGAATGTAGCATGAGAAATTTTAAAAATAGTGTATCTTTCTTTTAAGTATGTGTATATGCGGGGAGTATGGGCATGAGTATCTGAGGAAGCCAGAAGAGAGTTGGAGTTACAGGGAGTTATAAAGATACCAAACATGGATGCTGGGACCAAACTCAGGTCCTCTGTAAGAGCAGCAAACCTTCAACCAATGAGCCATCTCTCCAGTGCCAGGACTTCTTTTTTAAACAATATTAAGGGATTAGTGATTACTTTAAATGTCAAGGAACTACAGAACTCATCATGTGCCTTCTAGCAGACAACTTGCATTTGCCCTTTGCTAAGAAAATGTTTATGGTGGAGATGGCTGATCAATTAAGTCAAAGACTGAACTGGGACAGAAAGGAGCAGGAGTTTGTTTTCCTCCAAATTCATACGATGATGCCTTCCTTTCTTCTCAGTACCTCTGAGAATGACCGTGTTTGAAGACAGGACTGGACCACTAGTAAAGTGACGAGGTTAAAGGGAGGACCACAGACCTACAGACCAGCAATTAGTCTAACAGCTGTAAGAAAAAATGCTGGGAAAGCTCATGTGCAGAAGACAGCAGGGGAGCGGCTACTCCAGGCCAAGAGGAGAGTCTTAGAAGAAGCCAACCGTGCCAGCGTCTGTACGTTGCACTTCCTAACTATAGGACTACAAAAACATCTCAGTTTCTATTATGTCAATATCAATTCTGTGGTGTTTCTCCTGAGCACCTTGGTAATGACACTGGGTTTGTGTTGTATGACTTTCCAAGATTTAACTAAGATCACGGTTAGTCTTTGGTTCTCAACCCCCGAAGAGCCCACAATTATCTTACAGGGTTCCTGTGTACCTCTTTAAAAGCATTATACCTTGCACTGCCTCAAAATCTGGCAAATTTCTTTAGCATAAGACTAGCCTGGAATTTGAGTCCTTTTTTGATCTCCAAGTTTGACACTTCAGCTACACACGCAATCCAGAATCTTTGTAGAGTTTTGATTGCCAGCATCTCTGTTCTGTTCAGTGAAACCTTGATATTTCAGACTTTCAGTTCCAGCAGGATCCGTGGATGCCTCGTGGTGAGAAATGGCCCTTTTGTCCTTCTGTATCAACTCACTCCCTCTGTGATTCTCAACTGTCCTGCTTTTTGTCCTTTTCCCTAGTTTCCAAAGCACTGTGGAACTGAGGGAAATTCTGTTCTACTCCCCACCCCCATCCTTTGCCTGGTCCCTTAGCCTCCCATCTTTCCAGGAATTCAGTAGATCAGTTTTGAACTAATGAAAACAAAGCTCCTCAACGAAAACCTTAATGTCTCCATTTTTCACTTAACCCAATACAAAGACTGAAAGCCTCACTGATTTGTCTTCCTCTATGCAGGCAGAGATTCTTAATGTATAAAATTTTCCATAGATGAAATTTCCTCTATCTGGTCATTTCTGCTCACACAGCTGGATGATATGTTCAAATACATAGATTTTGTCATCTGTCTGGCTCTTATTCTAAGTGTAGTCAGAGTATTTCTTACTCATATCATACTCCAACAGAATTTGAATGCACGTTGCGTGTGCATATGTGTGTGTGTGTGTGTGTGTGTGTGTGTGTGTGTGTGTGTGTGTATGTGTGTGTGTCTGGAGATTGAACCCAGGGTCTCATGCATACTGTGCTGCATGTCTTCTAGTATGAAGCAATACCCTAATCTCTGAACTTCTTAATATGCAGAAGTTGTTGGAAAGCTAGTGAATCTTCGCAACATTTGACTAAAGGATGAAAAGCTAACCTTTAATAGAGGTCATTAAGTGTGATTGCAATGGTAAATAAAATGATGTCCTTATATGTTAGTTTGTTCATTGAGAAGTTTCTGAAAAAAAATTTACAAATGCCTATTTATAAATGGCTTTTCTAGTAAATAGCATTTGTTCCAAAGCCTAAATATTATCCAAAAATGATGCAGTAATTATTGACAATGATTGGCTATCTTGGTTGATACTAGGTAAATGCAATCATCTTTCAAATGCCAAAACACGTTTTACCAAATTGTACACATAAAAATATTCTATAGACTTCAAAGAAAAATATGAATAAAAGCAAATGTAAGCACAGTTTTAGTTTGGATGCATCCCATGTACCTAAGATGGTTTTCGTTTCTCCAAGGCAGTGATTTTCACACCACAGATCTCTAGTCACATGGGTCCCCTTACATTGAATAGCTGGCTCTTTAAGACTTCTAATTTCTCTCTATGAACATGCTATGATACTGAAGTCTGGTGAGCACACAGGAGGCTTGTGGTTCTTCAGGTTAATGGTGACTGTGATGGGGCTCCTGAGTCCCATAACTCTCAGTATGCCTGCCATTACCTCCATCTTATTCCATGTCCCTTTCCAATGATAAAAGGATCTTTGCACACAGGTGAAAGAATAAGGAACGATAAAAATGTCTGTCTATTTTCTTTCTTTTGCAGGCTGTGTCTGGAAGACTCACATTCTGCTGAAAATAAGAGCTGTCAAAAGAAAAGGTTCAGTTCTGTGGGTAAAAGACTTCTTTCTTCAGCAGTTCTACTCTGCTCTCCATACCGTTTATTTCTGTATCTTTCCAAACCCAACACCAGGCAAGGAAAGTGAGCATCCTCCAGACATAGATGAGTCCTGCCCTATGCATTTACCTAAAGTAAAAAGAACAAATCTCCCAAGAGTGGTGCAGTTGAAAACAACAGGTTTTTCCTTAAGTACTAAGAAATGTTTAAATATTTCAAGTAGAAATAAAGTACAATGCTTCTTTGCAATACAAACACATATTCTAAAGTTGGTATCCATAGGTGCTGAAGACAAGAGCTGGATCTGTTCTCTGGGTGTGAACTCCCATCCTGCTGATTCACTACTGTAGTCTGTGCCTGTAATGTCCACCTGTCCATCAAGGGTGTGGTGCCCAGCTTGGCTCTGTGAGGATGCAGTGGAAACTTCAGGAGGTGAGCCTTAGTGGGATGGTTTGAGGTGGCCGGGGGTGTGCACTTGAAGGGGAGAGTGAATCTGGTCCCTTCTTTTCCCTCCTATTTTCTATCACGCAGCTGTGAATTGGGCAGCTCTGTTTCTCCATATGCTCCTGCCAGATCCACTACCTCACCAAAGACCAAAGCCAACAGCACTGATGAGTCGTTGATGTAAACATAGGAACTGGAAATCCAAAACAGCCTTTCTTTGTAAGTTGATTTTCTATGGTATTTTCATGGTGATAGAAAACTAGCATGCCCCCTCCCCCAAACTCATGCATGCCTCTTATTAGTATGTAAAGTATTTCTAGATCCCAGTTCACTTCCATATATTCTACATCAAGAGTTTGTCAGGTCAGACCTCCATAGTAAGTAAGTCCCTCGGCCTCCCTGTCCTTTTCCAGCATCTTAATATACAAAATAATTGTGTCATTATTCTGAAAAGTGAGAAGAAAGTCATTAAGGCTGATTCACTAATCTCACACTAGACCTGGTGGATCTATGTATTTCTAAGAACTTTCTACCTTCAAAAGACATAATTGAAAGCTTGGGGTTGGTGAATAAGATAGTGAAAGCAAAGTAAAAAAACAAAAATAAAAAATAAAATTAGGCTCAGGTTTAATTATTTCAGGGATGCATGTGCTAATTTTAACTCAAGGTCACCTCAGATCTGTATTGCATTATTATTGCCCATTTTGCAGGTAAGAAAACTGAGTTTTAGAAAATGAAAGGAGTTCCTCCACATCACTTCATTAACAAGAAGCAGGGTTGACATCAGACGGTCCGGTTTGGAGCCTATGCCTCATGGCAGTCTCTTCAGAGCCAGGGCTGAGGGTGACTCTAATGGGCTGCCCTAGGGTTGCTTAATGAAACATTGTAAAACTAAAACTCTATTAGCCTCCAGGAATAGAAACATAAAGAACTGATCACACTACTAGATTCAAAACCACCATTGTTACATATTAACCGTCCCACAATTAAGACCACAGTCATGAGTCAATGAACAAGCCATTAGACAGAAAACAGTAATATCAACACAAGCACACGTCTATTAATCTGTTGCTCCCTGGAAGTCATTATCTCCAATAACTTAAGGCTAAATAATTTCTAGGCAGAATCAAAACAAATGTGGTATTGTCCAAATATTCCAGAAGGTCATTTACAACTTAGAGTTTGTTTATTCTTCTCAAGAGATTATACAACCCTGTTGAGAAATCGTTTATATAGTATACCTTTAAAGCCAACTTTTTTCATGAACTAGAAAATGGAAGGTTAATATGAGGCATGGGATGTAACGGCCAATGCATCTATTCAACAAATATTGCCTTCCTTTCCAGGCAAAAAGGAGATGGTGATTCCAGTAGGCAGATTCTACTATCACAATAGATTCCTTCCCCATGAAAATTTTACCAAAGTCTCTAATACTTTGGCTCATAAGTCTCAACACAGATCCTGATTTGAATTACCTGTAAAGTTTTAAAATATGCTTATACCAGGGTCTTTTTCCTCACTGCTTTAAATTTTTAGATCACTCTAAGCACCGAATTTTCCTTCATAGCTCTTTGTTGCAAATATGTGTTGGGAAAGAAAATGAGGCTCCAACTTTAACTTTCATCTTGCAAGAAAACAAAACTCAAAGTAGCTTTTCCACCAAGACATATGAGTGATGAGTGGAGAGATTAGCATTTCAACATAAATTTGCTGTTTCCTAAGGCAATGCTTAGGCCTTAGGCCTGCGATCATGTAGAAAGTGACAGCATACCATCTACCTGCAATTCTTGACATTTTGGTTGTGAGCCTAGCCTTTAAGGCTAAACTATCTTTCTAGCCCATCCCTGCAGCTCTTATCCAAACCACAGGTCTGCAGTCCTCAGTGTGATCCAGTAAGGGGCAGGTATGGTCAAAACTGTGTCCATAGTGATGCTCGGGTAATAGTCTCCTTTTAAATTCTCATCCTTTGCCCAGGACACAGTAGAGTATTCCAAAGATTGTATGGCCTATGATATCACAAAAGATTACACACAGAACACACATTGTCTTTCCTTATTGATCAGAACTTAATGAGATTTATGAATATAAAATAGTGCTACCTTCTTAGGACAGGTTTTGATTTCTTATAACAAGACTCAAAATTATGTTTAATTTAACTTACAATATATTATTTGTGACTTTATATAAATCTGGACTTTGAAAGTTTCTAAGTTTTGATTTCTAATAAGGGAAATGTCCATGGCTAGTACAACACATGTAAACAAAAGTGCCCAAGACTTTCAAGAATTTTTAAGATCCTAAAGTGTCTGAGACCCAATGATTCAGAAATACTGTTGCAAGTGGGCTTCAGTTTTGGGTCAATCTCACCATTTTATAGAAGCTTCATAATGTCAAAGTCTCTGTCAGAGGTGGATGGATATTTTCACAGGCACATAATACCCCAGGTACTTAATATCCTAGGCTGCCCTGTGCCACAGTGCTTCCCTGGCCTTGGTTGCTGTCTTTGCCTCTAGTGTCTTCATACATGTTGAGGAAAGGCAACACAGTCGTGAACAAGGAGCAATCTCTTCAGGGATCACATTTGAACATTGGGAAGAGATGGAAAACATCAAAATAGGGAAAGTGTATACAATAGTGAATCCACATCATGCTCTGAATTGTACCTAACTGAAGTTATGTCACCAGCTCTAGTGAAGCTAGTTTGCTCTGATTCTGACTTTAAGTCATTGCTAGTGAGAATATCGCAACTCAGTGGAAACTCAGAAAGAATAGCATCTCAGCAGGCCAAGGAAACAGTAAGTGCAGAGGCTCTGAAGCCAGAGTGACTGACAATCCAGAGAGAAGAAGAGGGAAGAAGTGAGAAGAAGGTCAAAGGAAGGCAGGACTCCAGTAACACTGGTTCATACTGTAATTGCCATAGGAAACTCTGGTAGGGTTCTGAGCCAAGAAATGGTGTGACTTTTTTCATGCTTCAAAAATAGCATCCAGTCTGTGGAGAACAGATGGCAAGAGGTCAGCAATGGAAGATGAGATGGGAGCCATTTACAAATGAGAGTCGGAGGACAGTGATTCTCCTTTTTCTAGAGTCAGGAACAAGCTAGGCATGCAAGTTTGAGGGAACTCATCATTGGGTTCCCTTAAGTCACTTGTTTTTGAATATTTATACAAAGCAGATTGGTATTGACAGAAAACAACACAAGTGTGAAAATTCCCTTGAGTGTTATTGCATTCATCCTTGAGGAAAATAATGTTCAAGGGTCACAAACTTATTTGTGGGTTAATCATTATTTAAGTAATTTTAGCACTAAATAATGATTGATAAGTTGTTCATAGCCCATTTATATCGCAGCTATTAAATAATAGCACAGCTCTTGAAATATAGGAATAGTTAGAAGAATGTAACCTAGAGAAAGAAGTTTTACAAAAAAAGTATACGCACTGAGACAATCATACCATTACAATTACCTGTGGAAGCCTGTAATGAGTGTGTCAGTGGAAGGACATGTGCATTCTGGCAGGAACCTAGAGCAGTGCTGAGCAGCAAATGCCTGTTGCTTCTTTCTGCACGGGGACCGTATCAGCAAGCAAGGGCTCAAAGATGGGCTACTGGCCAATGGTGATGCATGTGGAAAGACACAGAAGGAAAGGACAGAGCCCACAGGCTTAAAAGAAACTCCTCTTTCTAGTACCAACAGTCATATTAACAGGACTCGGTGAAAATGTGTGGACACAGTAGTATGCCTGGTGGTATCTGTATCTGGCTTTGTCATTGAAGTAAGAAGGCATGCTTCATCTGCCTTAAAGCATTAGCCCTGTGACATGATTCTTTCTTTGTCTACTGAGCAGTTTCCTTCATGTTTTACAAAGCAACAGTCTCTCTCTCTCTCTCTCTCTCTCTCTCTCTCTCTCTTTCTCTCTCTCTCTCTCTCTCTCACACACACACACACACACACACACACACACACACACACACACAGAGAGAGAGAGAGAGAGAGAGAGAGAGAGAGAGAGAGAGAGAGAGAGGAATATTCTACAAAGCAGATCAATTTCAGTGAACCACATTTATCAAATGCCCAAAATAGACCTGTATATTCAAACCATAAAATTTTATAAAATGTATCTTCTCATGTGCTTAAGGATTTTTACTATCTCAAAGAAACTACATTTTAAATCAGAAGCTTAAATGTCGGAGGATCTCTGTCATGGGTCTCTTTGTGCTTGAGTTGAGTTTAAACTCAATGTTCTTGCTGCCTCAGAGCTGACGAACCGTAGGTAATGAGTTCAGGCATCTTAGAGAGTTCTAGAATCCAATGTACTAAGCAATGTCCACTCATAAGAGAAATAAGAAACCTTGTCACAAACTCATCTTGACACAGATATGCTTTTTATCTGTCATTTCCTAAGGTGAATTCCCTATGATGCAGTCAAGAAGAAACTAAAACATCTCACCTAATGATGTTCCTCATTGTCACAGGGTAGATGAAGCCACAGAGAGCAATGGATTTAATCCAAACTGGTTTTCTCCTTTCCTTTCCCTGTTTTAATGTTCTGTTTCATTTTGTTTTTACTAGTACTTTGAAAGTTTTAATTTTTGAGCTTTCAATATTTTATTCAGGTTTTAAGTAATGTTAATTACAGCATTTGAAGTGGAGAAGCTGATTCTACACAAAATAGAAAACTACACACTGTATGGAGAAGACTCTACACTGTACCTACTAGAGTGCCGAAAACACGAGTGTTGAAGCTATCACAGAGTCCAGGTTAGACCCTCATGTTGTCATGGTGACTGCAGTCAACTGCCCAGTCAGAGCTGGAGATCCTGGAGATTTCATACTCTGTGCAATGGGAATCAAGGGAACTAAAAAGAAGAGGAGGAGGAGGAGGAAAGAAAAAACCACACCACAACACAAGGAAGAATTAAGTCCTGAATGAATGTCTCCATTATTACCCAACCTCTCCACCCTAAAATGACACAAAAGAAATAGCTAGCCATACCCTAAAGACTACTCTTGGTGTAAACCAGGTAACTGATGGGACAGAGATGGGAACAGGGCACGGAGATCTGTCTGAAAAGTCCCTTTCACACAGGTGTGCACACGTTTCTCAGCAGTGAGCATTAGGACGCCAAGACTCAACGTCAGGAAGCCACAGTTCCATGTGTGGACTCACACAGGTTTACAAAGGGCCAGCACGTTCCCAGCTTCCATTTGCAGGAAGCCACAGTTCCATGTGTGGACTCACACAGGTTTACAAAGGGCCAGCACATTCCCAGCTTCCATTTGCAGGAAGCCACAGTTCCATGTGTGGACTCACACAGGTTTACAAAGGGCCAGCACATTCCCAGCTTCCATTTGCAGCCTGCCATCTAGAGGGGATCCTCCCCAACCCACATCTACAGCTAAAAGGACCTTGTCTAGACTGGAGTTTCTTCTGTACATCCCAAACAGTAGCACTTTAAAGCTGAGCCATCCCTAGCCTAGAAATCTAAGGTGGTATTTATCAGTTCTTGTATCTCCAACATACAACATTAAAAGGTACCCTAAATTCTGAAGGTAGCTATGCTGCAAAATAGTTTAAAATTAATGATTGTACAGTATTCATTTCTGCTTTAAATTCCAGTCCTAGACCAGGCTTGTAGCCTCCAGCACTGACATCCTTGCCATCTGGCAGAGCTGACATCATCAGTTTGATATCTGGCTTTATGGTCTGAGTGTACCCTAAGCCGATCAGGCATCAAGGCTGACCTGATACTTGGCTGCTATTCCAAAGTGAGTGTACTGTTTCCTGATAACCAGGAGAGACTGAAAGCAATCTCCAACTTCTTATTCACCTTCTGGTAAATAGGAGCCTCCAAACTCTGGTCGTTCACATTGGTATGAACCTGGAATTTGCCATCTTGTAGTCAATTATGAAGTTGCTTTGGGTCACTTGGGACTTCGAGGTCTCAAAATTCATCTGATAGCCAGCCAGCCATCATAACCAAGCACCAGGTCGCCTGGGACAGAGGGCCCAGCAGTGTCAAAGTTCACATCACAACATAGGTTAATATGCTCCCTCTTGTACCATCTTGATTTTAGCATTCCTCCCTCCCCTCTTTGTTAAGTAAGAAGAATGAATCAAAGGTCAGCTTCAGTGCATGTGGGGATGGTCTTCCACAGTGACCTCGGTGCCCAAGGCACGGTCTATGTCCACTTCTCTGTAAATACCTGACAGTACTCAGTCAATCTGTACTTGGTTTCCAGGCTGCCACTCACTTTAATGGTCTCTGTGTTGGAGGAGCCTGAGCTGGTAAATTCCAATCCACTCTCCGTCTCGTTTTCAAACCACGTTTTACAAAGTCAAGCTGTAGTCCTTGGTGAAGACATCCCTGGCGGGCTTGGCTTGCCAGCATAGGTGAAAGACACAGCCATTGTCTCTGAGGAGGTGATGGCAGGAGTATCGGCTGCTACCTTGAGGCTCAGTTCTTTGAAAGTTTTAAACAAGATGTTTTGGTCACATTTAGCCCTTCTCCCCCAGCTTCTGAAGACTGTAAGCTCCTGAGGCAGCGGATGACCACAAGGAAGCTACCACATACAAACTCCTAGAAGCTGTGACACCGTGTACAAATCCTGTGCACTGGGCAGCCCAAGCAGACCAAATCCCAGGTAGGGGAGAGGAGCTGGGCAAACAATCTCACCCCAAGCCATGGAGTTACCAGAGACTGACAGCTGCTGGGAAGGGAGAGACGATTTCCCATAACAGTGTAGCTCCCAAACATTTTTATTTTTTAAGAACAGTGGTATGCAGTAAATGTTTAACTGTTGACTCTCAGAAGCTAGGGGTGGAATACTCTGAGCTATCTGCGGCATAAACATCTCAACTAGAGATACCATACTATTGACTTGAGATTACCAACTATAGACTCGGTAGAGATGGGAGTGACCAGCTCTTTAGGGCTATGACAAACAGATTCTAATACCCTATATTATAGGATCACTGAGGTCCAGTGGTGGAGATGTCTGTGGGACCTATCCCTTGAGATTCTGGTGTATTACGAGACTGGCTACAGCTACCACAGGCTTTAACAAGAAAAAAATTAGCATGCAACGATATTTTAATGTATAATCCTTTCATCTTATGTGTTACAAGATAAGATCATGTCTCTGAAACCAATAATTTTAATTAAGAGTCAGTAGAGTCTAGATGCCTAGCTAAGATGAACCCAGAGCTATCTGCTCAAACAGATTCCTAATTGAAAAATCTTTTAAAACCAATGGAAACTTTGGTCATGGGAAAGACACACACACACTCCAGGAATCTGGCTTACTAGAACTGATCTCATGACATATCTGGGCCCCAGGGTCAGTGTTAAGTGCTCTGGCAGTAAGTACTGGATGCTTCAAAATTTTCTCTATCTTTGGAGTATCTAACTGCGATCTTTGTAGACCACAGATCATGTTCTATACCCATGTTTAGAAAAGTAATATCACTCAAGGTCGCAGAAAACAAGAGAAAAAAAACCAGACTCTGCCAGTCTGTAATGGGTCATAGTTTCTAGGTAAAAGTCAACCCATAGAAAAACCTCCCATTAAGGAATTTTAAAATATTTTTCTAATTAATAAGAGGGTTTTATTTTGCTTTAGTTTTTTTAGTATATTGACCATACTAATAATATCATCTCTAGAAGAAACGGTAAGTTCTTCTGGCTTCTTTATATTAGTATAATTGCATCGTTTTGTCTCACTCAAGCTCTATAATATGGCAAATTTTGCTTTGTTACCATGTTTTGGGGACATTAAATTATTTTATTGATGATAGAGGAAGAACATTTATAACCCATAACGAGATCCTTTATTTTTGGCTTTTCTTGAAATAAAACAGAAGGGGTTAACTGTCAGTAAGCATCTAGAACAGCTTTTGTAAGGATTGTTAAATCAGTAGCCTTCGTGGGGTATACCGATCTTCATGAAAAGAACAAGGGGAGAGAAGAGTACTAAATGCTAATTTTAAAAGAGCTAAACTGATCCTCAACAAGCCTTGGGAAATGAACAGCCAACTTGACTAAAGAGGAATAGCATGAATCCGGTGATGAAAGAGAAAGAAAAGAAACAGGATAGCTTTGTCATGAAAACCCAAGTGACAGCAGGACGGTGCACCTGTGAACAGATGGATGTTCATGAGCAAATGGTTATGAAGACTAGACAGGGCCAAGGAAGGAATTCAACCCTGCAATTTCTTCTTCCCAAGAACAAAATTGTGTGTAGACTCAATGTTTTCTTTTCTACTCCATTTTTCATTTAGTACCTTTTAAAGCCACAGGCACAGACTCACAAGGTAACCTGAAAAACATAAAACCTGGAGGTATCAAAGAAGCTATGCACGTGCATCCTGAGCACAGGTGCTGAGAAGGGACATGCCAAGTGTGCCCGCTCTGGTTAGCAAGTGTCATAGGTCTGTCCTCTCTAGTCTCACTAATCTAAGTGAAGTCTGTGGGTGGCAGTCCCAGAATTACCTGGGAACTTGTTAGAAATGCAGACTCCTTTGGTCCCATGTTGGTTGGATTACAGCATTATACTCTGTGTGTTGCAGGGTGGTCCTTAAGTACATGAAAGTCTGAGAAAGCCTGGAGTAAAGAACTCATTCATTCAAAATGGAGGAGTTTGCTAAACAAAGTGATCACCCCTTCCTACCTTATCTGTATTATGGAAGTCAGGAAGATGGAAACATAACAGAGTATTTAGTAAGACATATGTTTAAAATATTCAGGGTACTCCATCATAGTAAGGTTTAAACATCATAAAAGTCAACTGTAGAAGTTGATTGCATCATCTTGTCTTTATGACCGATACCATATTTTCCTTTTTTGATTTACTTTTGTACATACTGCATTTACAGCACTGATCTTCTGCCTTTATTTACCTTGGCTTTGTTGATGTACACTTGACAATATGGATTGAATTGAATACACATATTGTGTACAACATGATGTTTGGGTATGCACGGATTCTGAAATGATGATGACAAGCTCATTAACCTTTTAGTCAGAGAGATTTCTTCATGGACATCTGAGATCTGCTCTCCTAATAAGTTCAAATAAACAGTCTAGAATAGTTAGTTGTAGTTACTACACTGCACTTGAGACCCTCACAACATTCTTATAACTGAACATTTGTGCCTTTGGCCAACATTTCCCCACTTCTCCTTCCCCTGCCTGTAATGACCACTCTTCTAATTCTTCTGTCTGTTCTATGAATTTGATGTTTAGAGATTGCACAGGTAAGTGAGATCATCCAGTCTCCCTCTGCCTGATTTATTTTAATGTATACACATATATATTGTATGTGTGTATATACATCATAGTATGTGCATGTGTGTATAGACATATATTGTATGTGTGTATATACATTATATATAAATATTTATTATATGTATACATACATATATTGCCATTCAGGCTTACCCGTGTTACATTCCTCCCAGCAATGTGTGGTTATGTTCCTTCCCAGTATCCCCACCAACATTTGTTTCCCTGTCTTTCTGAAAATAAACACTTTTACAGGTATGAATAGATCTGTCCTCTGGTTTTGTGTACATTCTTTTATGACTAGTGAAGTTGAACACCTGTTCCTTCTGCAATCATCCTTGCAGAGATGTTTATTTGAGTCTTTTAAAAAAATAGTTAGCTTTATGTGTGTGTGTGTGTGTGTGTGTGTGTGTGTGTGTGTGTGTGTGTGTTCACACGTATGAACACCTGAGTGGAGGTCAGAGAGCAATTTGTAGGAGTTGGTTCTCTCCACCATGAGTCCTGAATACTCAGCTCAGTCAGTCAGCAAGCTCTTTACCCTCTGAACCATCCTGCCAACACCCTCTGTCCATTTCTAGATTAGATTACTTGTTTTTTGCTATTGTTATGTCTTTTCCTTTATACATTTCTTACATATTTTGCTTATTTACTCCCTGTTATACACACACACACACACACACACACACACACACACACACCCCAAATATTTTCTTCCACTCTATATATTGCCTTTTCATTTTCTTTTTTTAATTCTATAATATTTACTAAAATATTATCTTTTTTAGGGGTATTGGAATTTATTAAGATATGTTAGGGAAATACTCTCATGAAATACAGATTTTCTTAATTATATATCTTTAAATACTACATACAAACAATTTAAGGAGTTACTATACATTTAACAAACACAAGCTGCCCAGTTAGAATTTTGTACTGTAATACCTCCCAAGAATAGTGCTCACAATTCAGGCAGCTTCCTGGGAAAGAATGCAGGAGACAGTATGTCTTTCTGAAGATCTGCAAACTCCCAAAGCAGCAGGAGAAGTTATAAAAAGAAAGGCATTCGACCATTTCCATGGGAACATCCTCATGACTCCCGTTATCTTTATTAAGTAAGAAAAAAATCTAGTGAACAGCTATCTAACATTCGTATGGGACAAAGGGTTCTTTCTTTCCTAACTTCTGATACAGCGTGCTGTGCATGTGTGTGTGTGTGCATGTGTGTGTGTGTGTGTGTGTGTGTGGTTTGTGTGTGCATGTCTGTTTTGTGCATGTGTGTGTAAGCTTGCAAGTGTGGTGTGTATTGTGAATGTAGGGATTTTTTTTTTTGTGTGTATGTGTTTGTATGTACCTATATGTGTGTCTGCATGTGTATGTGTGTGTAGTATGTGAGAATGTATGTAATTGTGTATGTGTGTACATGGTTGTCTGTGTATGTCTAGGTGTGTGCATGGATGTATGTATGTGCCTGTTGTGTGCTTGTGTCTAGTGGACAGATTTGTACAGCTGGTTTTCTCCTTCTGTCTTTACATGTTCTTCATAAGTTCCAGCCATTGAGCTCAAGGCAGCAGTCTTGTGACTTCCTTTACCCACTGAGCCTTCCTGCAGGCCCACTGTGTGCTGACACATGTCAAGGAGCAAACTCTGCAGTTTGATCACTGCAGTAGCTGTAGGTTTTACCCCTCAGACCCACTGTATCCATTAAGCTCGTGAGAAATTCACTCTCCGTGTACCAAAGAAACAGTGCTACAAACTGAATGGACAATAATCATGTATTCACTCATCCTATAAGTGCCTGATATTCTAAATTCTCCAGTACTAGAATGAAATCTGCGATATAAAAACAATGCCACTACATCCCTGAAAGACAGGCAGAATTAATGGTGAAACTACAGGATGTGAACAGGAGAATCAATGACTTTTAAAGTATTTGATATATATTTATGGGATGGAAAACTGCATAATTGTTTAGGTGCAGTTTAATGACTGTGACTTATCAACCTAGTGAAACTACTACCTGGGGAAAAACAATACAGCTTGGCCAGTAACCCGTCGCAGGCTTTTCCCCATATGACTTCTGCCTCTGCCGCAGAGACAATCACGTCCTGCGCTCAGCTTCCCTTTCTTTTCCTTAAAGTATGATCATGAAAGAATATGCCAGAGGCTACAGTGTCCATGTCTCCTGCTTACTTTCATGTCTAGCTGAAAGCACATAAATACTGTCCATATTCTCTTGTTCATACATCTTTTGAAAGTTACTCACATTATTCCTTATTATTGCCAGATGTTAGTTGTTTTGTTTTGTTTTTCTTTCTGTGACTATACATATACAGTGTTCCATCCCTATTACTCTCAGTGGATATTTGGTTCATTTCACTGTATTATTGGGTTGCAATAAAAATAACCTGCCGTTATGAAATTCTTCTGCACGGGCCTGATGACCATGTGTAAATCACATTCCAATGCACAGACTCAAATCAGTAACTGCTACATATCTTTAGCCACCACACCTGCGCCTGACTCACATGGTTTTTCACCCTGGATGCCTTCGTGACCCCAGTAACGTGAAAGTTTCAGGGCTTGATCTGTTCTGGAAATGGTTAGAATGTGTTTTGACTCTCACTGTAGTTTTAATGAGGCTGTTTGCTGCCATGTGTTTGCTGGCATTTGAGATTTCCCTTTTGTGACCTGTGGGCTTAAGTCTCCTGCTCTCTATGCCCACGGTTGACTTGCTTGTGCTCACTTATAGGGGTCTTGGACATGTGTTACTGATCCATGTTTCTTTGTCCTTTGTAGCTTATATTTGTTGTAAAAGGTTCCTCATTCCTCTTCTTTTGACCCCTTGTGGTGCCTTTTCCACCTGACTCAGAAATTTGAGTTTGACAACATTATGATAAAGCAAAACAAACCAACAAACAAAAACAAACAGCAATGGGCCACTCATGTTATACCTTTAAAGGATCACTTCTTGAAAATGTGTCCAGTGTCATCCTCCCTGATTCTCTGTCCTAGCAGTGATCCATTAGTACTTACACAGCTGACTGAAGTCATATTAGCTCAGAATTGTCTTTGTAAATGCTTTTCAGTTTTTCATGTGTCTGAAAGTTTCTCTCCCATGAAACCTCACCACCGGTCTTAACCAACATCCAACAAATTAGTTTTTTAAAATCCAGTTGATGGGAGACTAACTTTCCAATTTCTCTAGCAGTTTGCAATTAAAGGCAACTCACAAAGAGAATAAGATAGATTGTGTATGGAAATCTCAATGGAAGTCTCACTGTTCACCTCGGCATACAGTCCCAGCTAATAAGTGAGTCAGATTTTTTTCTTCCTTTCAAATTCAACACCACAAGTTTCTTGAAGCCTAAATTCCTCATAAACACCAAGAACTTGTGGCTTTACCTAGCATGAAGAACTCTACGTACTTCCAGGCTCTAATTCCCACACCCTGGAAGTAGTGTTCAAAAGACCCAATCTTCCATGTGCCTCTCCAGATCCCTGGCCTGCCCTTCTCTGTCCTGACGTTGGTGCCTGGAGGCTGAGCCTTAGACTCTACCAAAGGAATTTCTTCTGCTCCACCTTCCTAAGGTGTCTGACCAGTAAGGACCATGACACGAGAACAGAGCACCCAGAGGGGAGCTTGAGGTTGAGATGCAGGCTGCCCTGTCTTCCTTCCTGCTAGGGGCCTTCTGACTGGCTGTGTGCCTTATTCACACTGATACTCTCTGCTCAGTTCTGTCTCTGTGTTTCCTGGGAACTCTTCCCTTTGAACCTGGGAGTGCTGATGGTTCTACAATTACCAAGCCATGTTACTGCATTGCTCTGAGCTTCTGCTTGCAAACAGTCCCTTCGTAAATAAACTCTCCTGGAATTATTCTCATTTGCAAGTGCCATCTGTTTCCTGTTGGGACACTGACTGATACAGATTTAATAACCAGGCCATGCATGTGTGCAAAAAGAGAACCCAAACAAAGTATTAAGGCACATTACTGTAAGAGCTGCTCTCTCAGGCTCATGGATAAAGCACAGAGAGGCACACTTGTTTTTTTTTTTCCTGAGGATCTCAGGGAATGATGAAGGAGCACACTCACTATGTGGAGCTTTGAAGATGTATGAAATAATGAACATGAGATTATCTGTCTCTCTGAAGGACAGGTGCTCTCTCCCAGGACTGGATTGTAGACCTCAGGCATTGACTGACAGCTGGATTTCACGCTGTAGGGTATGAAAAGCATTGTCTCTGTACAGTCCCTTCCATCTTCTTGTTAACTCATTAATAGTCACGACCACACTTTGAAACTAAAATGAGACATTACTGTAATACACTTTATTCGTGAGCCAATGAATCCCAGCTATGAACTGAATTCACAAATTTTCTCCCTTACTATTTTTTCTTTCTTCCCTTTGTCCAAAAATGACAAGGCAGATACTTTTGATACTTATTCATTGATTTCATATTCTATATTCTATTACTCTTTTATCTTCTTAAGCTTTGAATATTAAAAATTAAAATACCCCCTATTTGGTAGTTCACATTAATCCTGAAAAGTAAAATAATTATGAGAATGTGAATAAATGTATGTCAGGATGCTTTAAGAAAAGACTACTTCTCAGATCCAGGATGGTTTTTTATAGACAAGCGTCATTATCTATGGACCACAGGAAGAAATGTGTGCACACTAACATGCATTTAACACTGCAGGAAAAGCACTTCAATCTGTGGAGCCTGTTAGCTGAAATCACCAGTTGAAAATACGCAGGGTATCTGGACAGGGGAAGAGCTGTGGGGCGCTCTCCCACTCTGGCCCCTATAGAAACTGTGGCCTAGCTGTGCTGTGACAGGTGAGGAGTGATTGGCCTGAGGTCCCCCTGTTCCCCAGTGCACTCACTTTTGCTGCTTATGGAACAGACAACAGGAAAGTGAGGGCCACCCACCCTCCCCACCCCACCCCCAGTGCATCATGGTTTCTCCCTTCCTTTAGCTGACAGTGGTGAGGAAGCTCAGGCTTTGTACTGCTTTGTAAGTAGCAGATCATACAGTTCATTAGCTGGTGATCTGAACACCCCGAAAACACACACAATCTTTTACTAACAGGCCATCAAATGCTGTCTGTATTAACACTCGGCTCTTCTGCTTCTGAGACAGGACCAGACAACTAAACCTTCACAACTGGAGCACTGCACCCTAAGAACTGAAACTGCAGCCCACTGAACCTTCACAGCTGGAGCACTGAACCCTAAGAACTTAAACAACAGCCCAGAGCACATACCACCACTATTTACTGATGATTCTGATGGTAAAAATTAAGTTACATTTTTAACAGAAAAGTACCACAAATTCTATGGTACTTAATAGTGAATATTTAAGTATACTTATTTACAGAAAAGCTACTTTGGCTACTCTTTTGGTAATATTTAACACTTTATAAAAAAGCAAAAGTGGGTCTCTATGTTAATGCTAGTTGATGTCTAAACTCAACCGCATGTTTATATTTTTAAACATAAGATGTGATACAAAACATGGATATTTTTTTCAGGGGATAATTTCGATTGGAAAAAAAAAAACATTCACCTATAGAAGTTTTATCACTTACATTCTATTTTTTCAGTCTATCAGAATATGAACAGATAATAGCCTTACATAGTTGTACTGGATTTACTTGTGTTCCGTGGAGATGGAAGAATACAGTGAGTAATGTATTGTGTTGCATGTTACTTTTCTCATCAATGTGAGAAACACCAAAAGCAATATAACGGAGGATGGGTTTGTTTGGGTTTATAACTTGAGGGATGCCGCCCATGGTAGAAGGCATGGCAGCTGAAGTAGAGGGAAGGGGCTGATGGTCACATTGCATCAGCAGCCCAGAGGCAAAGAAAGAGAACAAAGGGTTGTTGTAGTATAAAACCTCAAGGCCTGTCCCTCAATAACCTATTTCCTCCAGAAAGACCCCACTTCATAAGCTTCTCCAGCTTTCCAAAGCAGTGTTACCAGCTGGGGACCAAATGTCCCAACACATGAGCCTATAAGAAGTATTTTGTTTTCAAACTACAACTTGCAAGTACATTTAATTCCATGAGATTTAGCTGTAGTCTGATCTCTGTGGCTATGATTAAGTCATAGTGTCAAAGGTAGACCAGATGTCTTATGATCCCTATATCACGTAAGCCTCTCAAATCCTCAGTATCCTTGGCCCATGTAATTTCTTTGCCTTGAGTGTGAACAAGCCTTGAGGCTTGCTCCTAACCTAGGCAATGACAAAGGTAATGGACTATGGCTACATTAGTGGTCATACCACATGGAAACTGTGATGATATCGTCTTCATGGATCTTTATATCGTCGTTATGGATGATTTAGCATAATGGGCCTAAAGGCTGTCTTTACACACTCAGAGAGGTTCACATTCCAAGAAACTGCAAGTAGCCTCTAACATCTGAGATGACCTCAAGTGTAAAGGTAGCAGAAGCTGGGGTTCTTATGCAGCTGAAAGACACAAAGTTCTGCCCACAACAGGACTGATCAAAGAAAAGAAAGAAAGAAAAAGAAAAACAGTGTTCCTGCCCAAGTTTGTTCCAAGATCAGAAGAACATGTGTTCAATACTTTGACTCTGTCCTCTGAGACCATGGGCAGAGAACTCAACGAGGGCAAAGTTACTGGACCCAGAGTAACTAGGAGACAGTAAATATGCGAGGTGGTAAGCTACTAAACTGAGTTATTATACATTTCTCTACCCTCAGTTCTTTAACATATAAAATAGAAATGTTGAATCTCCTAGATTAGCTGTGGGCACTAAGGGCCTTAGTGATTTCATCACACACACACACACACACACACACACACACACACATTCCTGGACCCGATTCTGGGAAAATCTCAATTATTTCTACTGCAACGATGTGAGATAATTACATTTCCAAAGAGTAAATATAATTGTCTTAGGAAGATGTGAACTCAACTAAGGTCAATAGTGAAAATGAAATCAAGAATACTTATTAACCAAGAACTTGACAAACTTAATTGTATTATATTTGACTTTTCAAACAATCCAAAACAAAATTGAAAGCCAGGAGAAATTGCCTCAAAGCATGCTCCCTTGTCCTTTCAAGCTTTCTCTCCATCCTTGCCATAATATCCTCTGGCCTCCAAGGCACAGTTTCCCTTAGTAACTCTGTATGGTGGAAAGAAGAAATCTATTTTAAACTTATAATAGCTCACGCCATGCTTAGAACATAATGGCCTCTTCTGCCAAAATGTAAGAATTACTCCATATTTGTACAAGAGGATAAATTAAAATTATAGAGAAATATTTATAACAAAAACAATTCCATAACACATAAAAACTCAAAACAGACTTCATCCACTTAAAATTGATAAATCCCATGGCTAAAGCCTTCCTTTTCTTTAATAGCCACCCAAACTGGCTAGCTTTTAGCCTGAATCTCTGAAAGTGAGCTTTATTTATTACTCTCATTTTGATTTCAGATCATTTTAATTACCAATAAAAAGCAAGCACCAATACAGAATGGGATGTTTATGGAATGTTACTTATGTGGATGTTTTTAAAGCTAGAATAGATAGTGGCCTCATTCCAAAGGCTCTATAAAACACTTTTATAAGTGAATGCTGATCATCAAAATTTTGTAAAATCCCTTTTACTAGTAGAGAAAATGAAAAACAGAGAATGGCTAGTGTCTTAAAGTGTGCCACATACAAGTCTGAATATTTTAGCTAACTCCGTAAAGTGTCACCCATGCCTCAATTCTGTTATCAGAATTATCACTGCCAATATGAAGGATTGCCTTTGTATACTTTCAGTGCAGACGCATGAGAGGGCATTTGAATATTACCAGCAGCAGAGCTGATGTGCAACAATCTGTGGTCCTACTTATCACTCTGAAACCAGAGGGCACTTCGCAATACAAGCAGCTGGACAAGAACTGGTAAAGTGGTATGCTGCTCGGTGAAGTCAACAGGCATCTCAATAGCCGACTAGAATTTCTAGCCCATCCTGTTTTATGATGAAGAAGATATCAATGTTCTAGAGATGGAGGAAGAGCCAGGAGCAGAACATTTATCTAATGGATAATCAGAATATCTTTTGCTTCTGAGTTCACATAAATTCCCATATCTGTGAAAGCTTTAAAAAAATCCTGAAAGTTTATAATAAATCACACTAATATAAATTGGCCTTTCACAAAACTTGGAAACTGGAGTTTTGCCTATCTTTTTAATAATGAATTCTACAGGCAGAGCTACTGGCTGCTCTGTCAGAAAAAAGTGACCAAGAACTCCAAGTCACCCAAAATGCCTTTTATGCCCATTTTATCTACCCTACAATCTGATTTATATACTTTCTCATCAACTGAAATGCTAACAAAATTCAACTATTTGCTGCTTTTGATAGCTCAGCCATTAACTGCTTGTAAATTTGGTCCAACTATTTAATGTTTTTGACCCTTTGTCTCTACAAACAGCAAGGAATAATGTCCTTCATCCTTTTCCCTGAGGGAGGGGAGGCTCCAAAGCAATACAGTGTGAGTGCACCTTAAAAATAGCAAGATACTATGTAAATACAACACAATATTACCATTAATATTAATATAGCATTTCTAGCCCATTGGATGTGACTGCTGCTAATTCATAAACTGAATTTCGCAGCATTTATTAGCAATGGCATTTTGGTGCTTTCATGACATCACCATTTAGTAGTCGACAGACTTTGCCTGTCTTTTCTACTAATGGCTACAAATCAATTTCATTCATACTTTATAAAATAGCCTCTCTCTTGCAGCTAATGGGGACCAACTACAGGAATAGCATCTTGTCATTTCCTTCTTCCACAAAGGTGTCTTAAGCAGCTGACTGTTCCCGCCAGATCAGGAATGTAAAGGAATGTAAACAAAGTGACAATGGGATGGACACACACACACACACACACACACACAAATGCAGAATCAAAGCAAAGATAACCAATTCATTTAGATTCCCAACAGAACAACAGTAGCCTACATTTGAATTATTTTAAAATCACTAAAAGAGCTAGAATTAGCAAAGAAATATGTTCTTTGCTCTACTGATAGGAGGAACAATAACTGTCCACGCCCCACATTCCCCAGTAGTTCCCTTTCTACGGTGTACAACTCACTTGACAAGCTAACCTCTGGACTGTGGTTCCCAGATCTCTATTTTTTCATTATGAGATTATGGTAATTCAGACAAACTTTCATCTCAAGCGCCCTCCTCTGTTTACTGACACAGGCAAACAGCTATCCATCTTTCTCAGGAAGTCATGAAGGCATAGTCACAACAACAGGAAAATGAGCCCTAACTCATCACATGTCATTAGTGTCAAAAGATGTGCGGACCTGGGCACTCAGTTCACATAGACACAGTCTCTGCACCCTACAAGTTTATGAAGTAGGAATCAACAGCACTTCCTTATTCCCTTCCAGGAGAATCTGCCCCGCAGACACCTTAATTATTAAACCCACATCAACGCTCTAAAACAAAATGGTCATTAGCTTGGATCCATTTCACTTTCCATCTTTTTGTCTCTTGCCTTCTGTTACTCAAGACTTTAAGGAGATTTGTGAGAATGAAAGAACATACAAATAGAATCAAAACGCAAAATATTTTCAAATACAAAATGCCATGAAATAATCAATGCTGAAATGAGACCACAAAGAGTGGCATACTGATGAGGTGAGAAAGGATAAACAAACAAACAAACAAAAAAAAAACAAAAGCAATTACCCTTATAAACCAAATGAGAAGCCAAATAAACAGGAGGAGAGAAATTTTATCTGGGTGAATAATGATAATCAACACTGTAGATTGAAGCCCAGAAGGGAGAAGAATGAGGATTTTTGTTTTCAAAACATTAAAAGGCAGATTTTGGATCTGTTAAAATAAAATGTATTTTCCTAAGTATGATTTCTTCTCTAGCTACTCAGAAAAATAAAACAGATTAGAATACTGTCAAGTCAAGCCTCTCCTATCTAGATCACTATTTGGTTTAAATCAGGGCCCACATTTTAAGTCATAAAGTGATAATACTGAGTAGCTTCGGTGCTGGATTAGGACAATTCAAGAGGAGAACACGTTCCATAAATTGGAGTCTTCTGAATTTAAAACGGCTCAGGGAAGGGCATCTGGAGCCATTTATTCTCCCAGTGACCAGGTTCAATTTCACAGCTCATCTGGATTTCATTAGATGGCAGGCTTACTTGGAAATCTGCAATTGCTTTAATTTCCATTTCACTTCTTGAAAACGAAGCCCAGTCCACCCTTGTAGAAATATTGAAACAACCTATCTACGACTAATGTCTGAAAGTGCCTTGATAAGCAACTAATCTTCAGTCTGATAAAAGGAGGTAGAGCCGTGATGGTTCCTGTCATTGGACTCCGTCACAGGAATGCCAGCCATTGCAAACTTCTACGGCAAATAATGAGGTCTTTCTTCTCAACAAGCCAAATGGAAGATATATAAAAATTCACATCATTTACATTTCAAATTTAATAAATAGTCAACAAATAAATATTGAATATCTACTATATTCCTGAGTTTTGGAATGAAAATTCTTCAACTTTCTGCTTATAGATGTAAAATGAAAGTTGTAAAGAATTAGAACATGTATGATTTCAGTTTTCAGATGAAAGCACTACATATATTCAAAATATTTGATTATTATTATCTGGCTACTGCTCTGAGAAAAACCCTAGACCATTATCACTATGGAGCAAAATACTACAGCACAGCTAATGTACTTGGAATATGCACTGTTCTCCAAAGACCCACGTGTTAAAGACATGGTCCTCAGCTTTGTTCTACGAAAGGCAGCAGAATCTTCAGGGTGAGGCCTGTTGCTAAGTCTCAGGTCACCGAGACAGTGTCCTCAAACAAGATTACAATGGGGTGATCCTTCTGCCCCCCTTCTTACATCCCAGCCACCGTGAGCTGCACATGTGTGTTCTGGCATGTCCCCAACCACGCCGTGTCTATCACCACAGACCAAGAAGCCGCGGAACCAATTCACTATGGACTGAAATCTATGAGAACAGGAGTCAACGAAAGCGTTTTCTCTTTTTAAGCTGGTTCCCTCAGGTGTTCTGCAATAGTGGCAGAAAGCTGTCTGACACACAAATAAAGATTGGAGAAAGCCAATGAAATATTTACTTGAGCATCTGCCTGGGGTAGGGATGTGTCTAATATCTAACAAAGTAACTTTCTTACTGTTATACACATTAACAAAGATGCCAGTATTTTCATTTAACTGGCAACTTGAGAAAATCGAAATGAAAGATAGTAAATTTCAATAAAATATTATTAAAATGATCCAATGATGAAAATATCCGAGCAAATAAAGCCCGTATGAAGGTTGGTGACATCTTCCGGTGTCATGGACATAGATGACTGCAACAGAAATACAAGGCATTAGGAGATTTGGGAAGACTTCAGCAGGTGAATATTTTCTCCTAGATTTAACTATACTTCTAACAAGGGTGGTTCATAAAAATGGGATTACCTTGCAGAAACGGGAGGGGAAACAGGGTTCCAGGTCCCAGTGTGAGATGCAATATTCTCATTCTAAGTAAAAATTATTTATTAATATTTTGAAAGAAATAAAAGACAGAGTGTGGTGATAAATTTTCATGAAAGCATCACTTGGATTCTAAGAAACTGGAACTTTTGCTGGACCTCACAGCCAGAGTTAATAATACACCTCGAGATCACTTAAGACTTATTATTCCACTGTGTACTTAGTAGTTTGTTTAACCCAATATTAAGAGAACAATAGAATAGACAACCCCACTTGTCTTGGATTCCCTTGTTTAGTGAGCTTTTATAACCTAAGCTAAGTCTAGTTTTCATCTTAAATTACGTACTCTTTTACACCCCAACCCAAAGCTGTGTGTGTGTGTGTGTGTGTGTGTGTGTGTGTGTGTGTCTGTGGGCAATAATTTGCTGAAAACAGCAAGCAGGGTGAAAGAGACCTTACACAACAAATATCTACCATAAATGTTGGAAGCAGCCTATTGCTTGGTGACAGTATGCTTGCAGTAGTGAATTCTTTGGGGTCAGGTGAAGCGAATAATTTAATCCTTTGTTAAAACAACCTCTTGAAGCTTTCTCATTCCTTTTCCATGTGATATTTTCTACACTGTCCAGTAAGGATAGAGCGAAGTTTTTCTTAGGGACACACACTGGTAGGAATAGAGACACTTTCAAATCAGACAAACACAGATGACAGGTAGGTCAGCTACAAACTACAGCCAGACAGAAAGCACACGGAGTGAAGTGGGGAATTCAACCTTGGGCTCACTATCGGGCAAATCACTCAGGAGGAAGTCTGTGATTTCGTTCCTGAATTTAACATGGAGGCAACAGAGAACTGTGATTATAAGAAGCATACCAGAATGGGAGAATAACATAACTCCAAATGCTACCCTGTAATTATGAAACAAGACATCATCACGTGACTGCAAAAGACCATGAAAATCAAAGATACTCTTAGTTCTATATCAGGAATGATATCCTTTCATCCTCAAGCCTTTGCTTATGCTACAGCAGTGGGTTGAAACCAACCCTACCCTGCTTTCCCAGGAGGCTACCAGACAGCCTGTGCACTCATCAACCCCTAAGTCAATTATCTCACTATTAATTAATTAATTGGCAGAAGGCAATATATATACATATGGCAAATATTGCCTACTTAGTGAACTCAAGGCATTCAGCATTCAGATACACCAATATCAGGTCTCATTGAAAAAAATTATTTTATTTCCGGAATATTTTACTTTACCGACTAAATCACTAGTCACTTAGGAATTAAAATCAGGCTTGCATCCATCATCTGCCTAGAATGCTCTATCAAGGAGAAGCTCAAAATCAACACATGGAAGGCCTTTTGAACAGCTTTCTCTTTCTTACTTCCTTTGCTTTGTTGGATTCAAACCCAGAGTCTTAGGCATAAGAGAAAAACAGGGCCCTGTCCGTGTAAGTCACAAGTGTAGATCTAGGATATAAAGAGTAAAAATTTAACCTTTCTGAACAGGAGTTTGGTGATGGGCTAAATCAAGTAGAAGAACTTCCATTTTGCAGACAAGAACTGGCCTAACTCAGGGCAATGGCCGTGTAAACCATCCCTGGTAAGGAGTCTACAGGAAGGGCAGTTCCTTCTAAAGCCATGACAGGTCACCAGAGCAAAGCTGTACTGTCCCACAAGCCTGTTGGTGCCCAGAGTGGCTTGAAGGCATTCGCAGTGGGCCGGATTCGGCAAGCTGAAAGGCTTCTGAAGAAGCTGGTATTTAGTGCTTAGCCTTGCCAGCACCAGGGAAAGAAGCAGCTGTGAGTTTTCTAGAGTTTTTATAGCTCCTTCCCCTCGGCAAGAAAGATTTGTTGTTTCTCTGCCAGACTCCTACTACATTTGTCTGTTTATTAGCGTCTGCGGCATTCTCTGTCTAGTAGCCAAGATCGTCATGGTGATAGCCACTTATTTACAATCTGTGCTTAGATGAATTAACTCCGAGTCAATTATCAGCTACATATCTTTATTCAGATAGAAACTCTGGCATCACTGAAGACAAGCCACTCTCGGGGAAGCAAACCCCAGAGAGGAAGGATGGCAGCAGATGAGATGAAAGGGGCATTGCAGAACCGTTCCCGAACCAGAGGGAAGTCTGCCCTGCTCTCTCTCTCTCTGCAAGCAAGATTGTTAGGAATCCAGATCTACTTTTTCACAGTAACTTAGCACCACATGAACCTCTCAGGGAGGGAAAGTCAAAGAACTGTCAGCAAACTGCTCAGAAAGGCGGCTTGATTTAGACCAGCAGAATCTTTTTGTTTCTTGCAGAGACAAAAAAGGTTTCTCTAAAAATGTTAAGCACAGGTTCCTTTACAGCATCAATTGTTTCTGAAAATATTCGATAAAGATTCCTTATATAGCACCAAAATGTCTTTGAAGAAAAAGATGTATGGAAAAGGGAGAAATACAGGAATATGTCCATCAATTTGGTGTTAAGAATGGCTTTCCATACATGCTACATCTTTAGGTTCTTCCTGCTTCTGAAGGAACCAAGGGATCACAGATTCCATTGGGGTTACTTCTATTTTCTTGTAGCACTGAGGATGAGACCCCGGGCCTCTGTCAGGAGAGGCAGGTGCCCACGGCTGAGCTACAAGGCCCCCGCTGCTACACTGTCTTCAGGCACCTTGTAGAAGCAGACAAAATGAAAGCTTGGTGCACAAATAGTTTCAGGTCTTCTTGGACTCTATCTACGGTAGGTAAGCTTTGAATTAAAGCCATCATCGCCATGTGAATCTGTTCATTCCTTTTAAGTAAGACACAGTTGAAAGCAAACAAATAAACCACAGACACTGGACTTGTTCTGAATGTGGTCCTGCTTCAGGACAACAAACCACAGATACTGGACTTGTTCTGAAAGTGGTCCTGCTGGAGGACTTGGAGCATCACTGCCACATTGAACGTGGTCCCTGAGCCCTCAGATGCATACAAGGAAAGCTGCCCTGAGCTTGCAATGCTGAGGAATACGGGCTGGATTGAGTTTCCATTGTGGAAAATGCGCATCTCCATCCTGCTTTCTCTGTACATCACAGATATGGGCTGTGAGTTTAGCCCAAGCATACAGGCCATGCTCTTTCTCAATGAAGGCAAAATAATAAGAGCAGAATCTTTGTTGTTACATTCCCAGATCAATACTGGCTATCCCTGTTTCAACTGTAATTTTCATAGGACAATTTAAAGATAAAACACGGGATGTATGACTTCCCTTCTAGCTATTTTCCTTGGCAAAACCAATAAGAACGTAAACCCTAAACCAATTTTTCTTACACATCACTAATATAGATGCAACTACAGTTCTCGGCACATTCTGTCTTACTCGGGTTAATTCCATTCCTCATTAATGTTTTTAGCATTACTTTATGATAGTGGAATAAGTATATTACTCATAAGCCATTGCGCCTCAATCAGAAGGAGACCTCACGTGATGTAAACATTGGTTAAAAGCCCTGCTACTGGGAATCTATCTGATAATGCTGAAGTCATTTAAGAATATTTATCCTGTTATTGTTGAAGGTTTAAAAGAGCCAGAATGTTAACACTTACACAATTCTGTTTTTACTTTGCAAAATTAAATTTGTATTTCTTATCCCAAAGCACTTTCTCGATCTAAGCTCAAGTCCTGGTTCTTTGTATTTGCTTTGTAAACTAGGACCTGAGACTCCCCAGATGATCTTTCTGTTATTTCAGCTGGTTCTCCCTCAGGCTTTCCTAACAGGGAGTTTCTTACAAAGACTGAAAGATGCTCTCCCTCACTGAATCGCCCACGGGCTGTCTTTTCCCCAGGGCTAGTGGAACCACCTGGCACTATTTCCAGCAAAACAGCACTATTGCAAACCTTCCGGGACCACCAGGGCCAGCCACCCTGCTCCCTCTGAGGAGTATTTGCTCTCAGACCTCAGCCAGGGTTCCTGCCCCCACTCATCAGATGCCAGTTCACTTCAACTCCACTGGTCATTTCCTTCAAAAGACCAAGTGTTAATTATTCCTGTTTGCCTATTGTCTCCCCAGATCTAGGGGAGGAAGCTGCCTTCTGCCTCTGGCACTTTCCTGACAATTCAGAGGGCTCTTTTGGCACTTTCCAGAGTCAGGAAAGCTTCCAGCCTAATAAATGACCCCTTAAATACTGTGTTCAATAGGCTGTGTGGGTTGTCATCTGACTGGGCCCTGAGGAATGTGATAAGTCTCTGAGACAGTTAAGGTAAGGGTCACTGCCCCTGCCTTGCATAGGTAACATTTTGCTAATCACTTGTTGGGTAGGAGGAGACCCTGAACTTGAACTCAGTTCCAACTTCAATGTGAGTAAATTCCTGGAGAAACTGCTTGTGCTCATAAAGGGAACAAAGTATTTGTATACTTTCACTGTCCATCAAAACTTATATAAATAGTTAAAGCAGATCTTCTGTATTATGTAAATCCAAAGCTAATTTTCACATCATGATTCTCCATTCGCAATTATTGCTGGAAATAGGTTGAGATGTACACCATTAAAGCAGTGATTTTCCACGAAATGTGAACTTGCTGAAAATGTCCTAACCAACCTATGCACTTATTGTTTCCTTTAAAGCCAGGGAAGCAAAGTGTCCAGGGAAATGGCTCTCGTCTCCCATTTGGTACTTCCAGGCACTCTTAAACATACACACAGACACACAGACCATGGAAGTGACTGGTAAACTTCTAAGTAGTGTCTATTTCCTGACAGGTACTCGGTACAGCTTTCCAGACAGGAGTATCCTTACTGTAGTCAGCCAACTCATGTGTTTCCCTTTCTTCTTGACTGCTCAGTGGCTCTGCTTCTATAGGCTGCTTTGTGTGCCCATAAATCACAGGAATTCCTGCCCAGCACAATGGGAGACACCAGCCAAAGTCTAATCAAGTTTATAAAAGTGTTACAAATACTTCCCCAGTGGCCGCCTGCTACTGGTGGCCTTAAGACAAGAAAGGAAAGTGAAGACAGAGGCGCCAAACCTTTCTCCTCTTCCCCCAATGTCAGAACTGAAACAGGAAAAAACAAAGTTGCAATATATTTGTATTCCTTGTGCTGTATGAATATGCTAAGACATGTTCTGTATGCTATGAATACAAATTTTTATTTTAAAATCTTATATGTGCATATATTTACATATGTGCTCTATACTATACTATCAGTTTTCTCCAAGCGTATGTCTATGACTCACCAAGAACTGAATAAATTTATTTCTTTAACGTTTTCTTCTTTCCTGTGTGTTTGTATGTATGTATGTGGGGATCCTTGTGCCATGGTCCATATGTGAATGTCAGAAGACAAATTACAGGAGTCGGTTCTCTCCTTCGATCATGTAGGTCCTAGGGATTGAACTCAGGCGGTCAGGTGGCAAGTGCATCTGCATGCCGCGCCTCTTTGCCTGCCCTAAAGACTGCAACAGTCTCCGTCCTACTTAAATGAGATGAGACTTAAACTGCCTTGTGGTAGCGGCACACAATGAGCAGAAGTCAAAGGAAGATACAAAGAACAAATCAAACAAATATTTCCACCTCTCTGTTTATTTGTTTTTGATGAGATGCCTGAAAGTGTAAACTTCTGATTTTAAGACCCAATGTTATCAGGATGTATCATTGAGAAGCTAACAGCAAATGACAGTTTCCAAAGTGCCTCTGTGTATTGGTGAACACGATCTCCTGCAAGGGGCAGCTTACCACAACAGTCGTGGGCTCAGTTATGCGTGGCAGCTTTTGCTGACAAGCAGCCTATTGAGCTATGAATGCTCTTTCTGAGAAATCCATAGGCTGATGTCTCCCCAGACCATCACTCAGATAATTAACTTTATCACTACTCTTCAGAGAGTTTCTGTACTTTGAATCACTAATGCCTGTGGTGCTACCTAAGAACATATACTAAAAAGTTAAGAGTAGAGTCAGGGGAGATGACTCAGTTGGTAAAGCGTCTGCTGCGGAAGCATAAGGACCTGAGTTCGCATCCCCAGAACTCATGTAACAAGGCCTGTGTGGTGATCTGTGACTATAATCCTAGTGGAGGGGGCTGAGAGAGGCAGATCACTGCAGCTCACTTAAGAGGCCAGAAATGATGTGCTTCAGGTCAGTGAGAGACTCTCAAAACATAAAGAAGAAAGACACTAGACATTGACAGCCAACCGCCACAAGCTTGCATGCGCACCACTTGCTTCCACAAGCTCACATGTACATGTGCGCGCGCGCGCGCGCGCGCGCGCGCGCACACACACACACACACACACACACACGTTACTAAATACAATTACATTAAGCATAATAGAAACAATATCTACACCTTTAATATTTTATGAAAGAGTTGAAATTGTGTATATTCTAACTTTATCCCTCAAAATGTGTGAGGGTATTAGAGATCACACTAGCATATTCAGCAGCAAATTGTCAAGGCTAGAAACACCAAGACTGCTACATTACAGTGTCGTTAATCTGCAACTGTGTGTGTGTGTTGGCCTCTAGGGGGAGCGCCATGCTCTTCTCTCACTGTTCCTGATCAGATGTCAGGACACTGTAGGAACTGTGTTTTCAGGACTGGGACTTTTAGAAGCATTGAGAGGTCAGTATAGTATCACAAGTAAGACTCACAGTCTCCATTCCTTCAATGTGGCAAGCCGACATAGTCTGTCTCTGTCTCTGTCTCTCTCTGTCCCTCTGTCTCTCTATCTCTGCCTGTCTGTCTCTCTCTCTCTCTCTCTCTCTCTCTCTCTCTCTCTCTCTCTCTCTCACACACACACACACACACACACACACAGACACTTTTGGCATTTTGGGTGAACTGGCTGTAATACTGAAGCACATTAGTTCTTTTTTCTGGCTTCTAATAGTACATGATGATATTATAGAGATGATTTGTTAACTTCATGGAAAATCAACTAGTTCTGTGACTTTAATTGTATCCCATTGCTCTCTGAATCCCACTTTCCTTACTAGATGGTTTCTGCTGCACCCCTAACCACACAACTCTGTGCATCTTTATTTGTCAAAATTTATTCTCAATGGCATTTCTTCCCAAATGAAACTGTGATCAATAACTCTTGGCAGTCTAAGGCATTTCTCCACTGTGTGATTTAATTGGCATATTATTCCTAAGGTCACAGAACAAGAACTAAACCATACAGTAAGCACATAAGAACTCAGGAGAGATGCACACAATTTTTCAGAAGCAGAAATCTGACACAGAACAGCCCCAAACCACCTAAATAGAAACCTCACCAGCAAAGTCACATCTACCAAAATGTAATCTATCTCATTGTGCACCACATGCCACCCCAGCCTTGCCAGAGCCATAGGACTTGGGCTCAGCAAATGTGCACACTGATCCTCACACCTACAAATTCAGAGGGTATGCAGACTCCCCGCCCCGCAGAAACCATTGTTCTGCCTGAGTAGCAGGTCTTCTACAACTATGGCAGTTCAGGCACATGTATGGAGGGCACACAGCTCATCCTGTGGAAAAGTGCTGTGGATATCTGCATGCTGTGAAATGTTGCTCTGATTGATTAATAAATAAAATGCTGATTGGCCAGTGGTCAGGCAGGAAGTATAGTGTAGGCAGGACAAGCAGAGAGGAGAATTCTGGGAAGTAGAAGGCTGAGTCAGGAGATGCTGCCAGCCACAGCCATGACAAGCAACATGAAAGATACTGGTAAGCCACAAGCCATGTGGCAAGATATGGATGTACAGAAATGGGTTAATTTAAGATGTAGGATCTAGCTAGCAAGAAGCCTGAGCCATTAGGCCAAACAGTTTAAAAAATATGAGTCTGTGTGTTTATTTGGATCTGAGTGGCTGCAGGCCTGGGCGGGACTGGAGATTTCCCCAGCTACAGAAAAGGAACAGGACTTTCACAGAAAAAAACATGTGGGATTCCTCATCCCTCCCTTGCATATAGTAAGTTCTCACTTATTACAATTTGTATGTGTGTGTGTGTGTGTGTGTGTGTGTGTGTGTGTGTGTATGCATTTGTGCATGCATGTGCAGGCACACCTATCTGTGTGGATATGCATACACATATGTACACGTGGAAGCCACAGGAAAGCATTGTATATTATTCCCCAGGAGATGTCTCACAGGGTTTCTCATTTCCCTGGAGCTTGACAGGATAGGATAGCTAGCCAGTAAATCCCAGGCCCTTACTGTCTCCATCTTCCCACCACTGGAATTGCAAGCACATCAACATTTTATATGTATTCTGGGCATCAAATTCAAGTTCCCCATGTTTTACAAGACTTGCTATTTACTGAGGAGCCGTTTCTCTAGCCCTCCAATTCTACCCTTTATGTATTTAGGGTACTCAAGGAATAAACTGGGCAGATCAATTAAGGTAAAGGACAGAGAGGAGAATTAGAATTGTGAATTCCAACCCTTCTAAAGAATTCATCTGAACAAGAGTGAGTTGGAATTATGGAAGAGAGGAAAAAAACATCTTAAATTGCATTTAGCCTGTTAACCTAAATTTTCAAATTAAGAAACCGAAAGAAGAAAGAACCGAAAGAAACTCAATACTTCACTAAAATGAACTTTATTTGGGCTCACCTCAGGTATTATTATGTTACTTTCCATATGGCATATGGGCAATCAACTTCTGGCCACACTAGAGTTTAGGGACTCTGGTTAAAATATACTTGAAACACAATTTACCAGTCCGTTGTTATCTGTTTAGAAACTCTCTTTAACACTTTTATTTATTTATTTATTTATTTATTTATTTATTTATTTATTTATTTATTTATTGTCTGGGTGTCTGTGTGTGGGCATATGCACACCACGGTGTGTGTATGGAGGCCAGAGGACAACACAGAGCTGCTGGTTCTGTTCTTACACCATGTAGGTCCTGGGAATAGAACTCATGCTGTCGGGATTGGAGGCTGCTGATTTACCTACTGACCATCCTGTCTCTAGTTACCTACTGGCTGAATGATGTTCTGTCATTCCTCACATGTTGTGAGCTGACTAAGCAGCTGTGTCTGGCTCACTCAGGCATTGGACGAGCTACTGGCTAGGCTGGAGCCAGATGCCCTAAGAGAGCAAATCACATGCCTGGATCCTCAACCAAGATGGTTGCAATAGCTGTCACATCTGGGACTCACTCCTTTAGCCATCCTTCATCTGAGCTTTTATTCGATGCTGGAAGTCTCCCAGGAGGGCAAAGGTAGAACCTGGAGTGCCTCTTAAGTTAGAGGACCAGAAGCCATCGTACACCACTTCTGCGGCAGCCTGCCTGTCACAGCACAGGAGAGGGAAGAAGGGACCTAAAAGGTGGGAGATTAGACTCCGCCCCTTTATAAAAGAAGAGTCTAAGAATCTTCCAGGACATCTGACCAAACACATAAACACAAAAGAGAGGATCCGGGAGGTTGGATAAGAAATGAGATGTAGACCCGTTTCTTTCAACAGAATGTGTACTTACGAACAGATGAGGAACCGGAGGACATTGGCATATTTCTCAGAGTAATTATTTTGAATTCTAACAAATAGGAGTCATGCCAATGCTGTGCTTGCGCACCTCATGATTCAGGCTCAGCAAATCCTCACTCCACAACAGTGGGGACAGAAGTAGAAGTGAGACTTTCACAGAAACTCAGCTGTGCCTTGTCAGTTTATTTACCAGGTACATATTCATTCTTATCTGCTATGAAAAACCATGGCCTTCTCAGCCAAGGGAAGCAATTACTTTAGCACAGAGAATTGTTATGTAACAACAAAAGAGATTCGGAAGTCACCGGTTTCAGGCAAGACTAACACGTTCAAAGCAGCCACTGTTTAATCACAGAAACCTCCTGGAGCAGTTCAGCTTATCAGAGCATGAGGCTAATGAAGTCAAAGCTTTGATCCCCAGATAGGCCAATTAATTTCAAGGGGAGAAATCCTTCTGTACAGAAGGATCGCCTCAACCGCACCCCTTCCTGCTGAGTCCTGTCATAACCTCAAGAAAAATGGACAATAGAATTCAATAGGAAGCATCTATTTTTGTGAATACCACATATGCTGCTAGATGCTGATAGGGCTACAAAAGTATGACCTATATAACTATGTTTCCAGAAATTTTCAGATTTGTGAAGGAAAAAATAGGACAATTCAAACATCTAATAGCTAGCAGGTGTGTCCAAACTGTGGCCTGAGCCATAAACCCAGGTGTTCTGTGTAGCCATGAATGTGACAGGACATACTTTATAAAAGTCACAATGTCTAACTACTGGAAAGTCTTCTTTCCTGTGTCTAAAATGAGTAAAAGCTGGATGAGAGGTGCAGGAGAAAGGTACTTTTTTAAAAGGAGTATAAACAATGTACAAAGGGCTGGGGGATGGCTCTGTATCAAGAGAACTGATTGCTCTTCCAGAGGACCTAAGTCTGATTCCCAGTCCTCTCCTGGCGTCTCACAATCATCTGTAACTCCAGTTTCAGAAGATCTGATACTCGCTTCTGGCCTCTATGGAATAGGGTACACATGTGGTATATGGACACACGTGTAAATAAAACATTCATACACATAAAATAAAATTCTTTTACATGTACAAAAGTAGTGATATTCACACTACACATTTAAATATGAATCGAATGGTCCAAGAGGAGAAAGTAGCATTCTGGATTTTCAAAAGGGGCTTGGGGAAGGGAGAACAGCGAAGCTTAAAAAATTGAGTTGTATGTGCATGTTAATCTAAAAGGAGACTAAGACAATGACTATGGATGCTAGTGAGGTGGGATAATTTGGAACTGTGGGAGGTGATACATGCAAGCAATCCCCGAAATTAAGAGGGGAGGGATGCAGTTTGAGGTCTGCCTGTGCTGAGAGAACCTGTCCTTGAAGAAAAATCAAGAAGAAAGTCAGAAAAGACGACGACGACGAGAGGAAGGCAGGGAGTAGGAGGTAGCCAGAGAGAAAAAAAAAAAAAGCAGAAAAAGAATCTACATTGTTTGAGAAAGTATTAGAAAACAACTGTAGGTCATTGAGCAATGAAAGAAATAAACGAAGTATTTTTGGAAGCTTATTCTGGCCACAGAGAATATGGTTGCGTGCAGAGGAAATGAATGGTCAGGAAGGAGACAGTAGTTACCCGATACAATAAATTACATGAGTACACAAAAGGCCAACACCATGTGGAAAACATCCAGAGCCCCAATGGACAGGTCACATCTCCAGGGTGAAGTGTGGTTGATTCACTGTGCTCAGAAAAGAGTTAAGTGAAAAAGAGAAAATGGAAATTTTATATAATGTTTGATAAAAGAGAAAGTGTGAAGAAAACCTGCACAGCCTCAGAGTCTTCTACTAATGACTCTGCAGCTTCTAGACAATGGCCAAAGGCTTTACTGGGACCACCCATTAAGTCTGGGGACTTCTTGATTTGTGTGTTAGGGTGGTGACCAGTTATGAGACAAAAGGTTGTGGGCAGTGTCAGGAGAATAGCTGAGGTGAGGGTTGGTGAATCTGATGTTAAATTCTCTTCAGCCACACTTAGTGTCCTAAGAAAAATGAAAGTAACTGGACAGTGGAACTTATCCAGGCTGGAAACCCAGAAGCTGCAGGAAATGTTTTAATGAAGACATCTGAAACAATCCCATCATATGGCTGTGGCTAAGGAAAGGAAGCCATGTTAAGTAAGCAAGACTGACAGGCCTGGTTAAAAAAGAGGAGGAGGAGGAGGAGGAGGAGGAGGAGGAGGAGGAGGAGGAGGAGGAGGAGGAGGAGGAGAGGAAGAGGAAGAGGAAGAGGAAGAGGAAGAAGAAGTAGAAGAAGAAGAAGAAGAAGAAGAAGAAGAAGAAGAAGAAGAAGAAGAAGAAGAAGAAGAAGAAGACGACGACGACTTGGATCCTTAGTGGAAAAAAGGAAAGACTGATATAAGACTTCCTAACTGTTAGGAGACAACACAGGAAAATATTTCAAGATACAAAAAAGGCAGGGACTTTCTAAAAAAGACAAACAGGACTGCATGGGATTAGAAAGGTTCTAGAGAAAAACAAATAACAGAATAGAGAGACATCCTAAAAAATGGGAGGTAAAACCTTTGTAGCGATTCATATAACAGGGAATTGGCACCTAGAATGTGTAAAGGTCTCACAAAGTCAGGAGCACAAATAAATGGTCATGCCATCTTAATGGTCATTGAAATCTATAATTTTATATTAATTCAAAATATTTTGCAACGAAATTCTGGGAGACTGAATTCAATTAATTATAACATTATTGATATCTGAATAATTTTTTAATCTGAAGGCCCTGTCTTAAATCTACATATACCACTTTGAAATGACACCCCAGTAAAGATAAAATACAATATGTACATGGTAAACTGATGCAAAGAGAGGCATCTACTCACAGACTGTAAAAGGGGACCTGCCTCCTGCTACATCACCAAGCACACCCAACCAAGTGCTACAGTGAATTAAATCTCACCAGACTGAAATTTCTCCAGCTTCCAACACAGCTGTGTGGTATGAACATGCACTGAGTCATTCTTTCTAAAGCGAGAATTCTCAAGTTAAGCTGCATGCTGGAATTTGTCAATAAGTTTATAAAAATTCTGCTATTCTCATGTTATGCCAGACAAAAAATATCCAGAGAGAAAGACCAAGATAATATTGTTTCTGAGAACCTCCCTGGTGACTCTAACACAGCCAGGGTTGAAAGTCATGCTGGTCAACGGGATTCCCAACTCTCCAAAAGTAAGAGGATCAGGGGGAGACCTTCTTACAAAGTGAATCTCCAGCACCCAAGTTCCTAAGCAGCCAGGCTGGGGATCTGTATGTTCAGACAGAGAGCCAGAAGAAAAGTTCCTATGTCTCAGTGAACAGCGCTCAGAGGCAAGCTGTAAAGCCACTTGAAAGCTCTTATTTGCTGGAACAATCAATTTAGGAAGCAATCTCGTCTTTCCAGATAACACCCATGTCTAAATGGCCATTCTGACCTTCCTGCTGCAATGGTCAGTCTGGCTACAATTGAGAAAATCAGTTCAGAAACCATTACAAAATGATTCTGGCCTATGGAGGGACTTCATATGATGGTCAGTGGCTGGGGTTGTCATGCCTCTCACCCCATGGACATATCATCTTAGAAATAACCACTGATATTATAGCCTCAAAAGTCTCTGTGACATTTATTCAAGGAGCAGCAAAGAACACTGGAGAAAATAGGCTTCAGGGCAGGGCTGCAGGTGCCTTGCCTCATAAAATTAACCATGCAAACTTGGGTTATTCACTGAATGGTTTCATGCTCAGGTTTCTCCTTTGTAATCTCAGGAACTGTAATCATAGTACCTAACCTCACATTGTCATCATGCACATGACAAGAAAAATAAGGGTATGTGAGCACAAGCTAAGCACATGGAAAGGTTCATATGTATTACTGCTAACCTCACAAAATGTACAAATACTGTATAGTTAACCAATGACATCAAATGGCTTTTATGTCCATTTCTGTTACTATCAACAAATTATGTTGAGATACATGAATTTAAAAGTAATGCATTGATTATGCTTACTTTGGTTAAAACTTTATTTTCCTTTAATTTGTGTGTTTAAAGGCTCCTGGGATCTTGAAGTCCTGTAAACTACCTCAGTAAGTTGTTGAGTTAATATAACCCATCTCAGCAAGGAATTCTTCTTCATGTCAAAGTTTATTCAGTCATGCTGAACTTTAATCCCATTTTTTTGTCCAGGTTTGGTTTCTGTGCCCAGTTAGAAAATGGCAAAGTGATAGCTTCTATTATATAATACTGATTGTAGAAAAAACACGAAATCTAAAAATTAATAGTGGAACCTTGAGATGTGTTTCCCTTTGCACTGCATGTCATAGGTAAGAGAAGCTTTTAAAGAATGCCAAACAATGCATTATTAGAGGTCATTTTAAGCACAAAGTGGACCCCATTATAGACCATGAGTTCACAATCCTACAATAATCTATGTGAATTCTGACTCTATAAGAGTATTCATACAAGAATAAAGCATACATGGATGGTAATTATGAAAACAACACTTCGGAACCCACTGTGTATAAGGGTGAATGAAGAGCCAACCCAGCAGATATCAAAGAGGAGTCCAAGTAGAACACTTGTGTACTTAAGATTTCCAGTATTACTTAGTGATTATTTTGTCTTTAAGAAACAGCTGGTCATCTAAAACCATTTGATTTTTTTTTATCAGAAAAAAAAATATTACAGTCAAGATGTTTCAAAATCACTAAATGCACTTAAAACCAGGGAAATTCATGGGAATCTACCCTGAAAGTTCATTTCAGAGATTCATATTCCTGAGGAATATTTTATATTCAAAAGTCAAGTGTAGTTATAATATACTAGAAATAATTAATGCTAAAATCCTTCTCTAGCCTGTGAAGAATTTAGGTCATTGCGTGGATAGGATAATGTCTATGTTAATTCTCCAAATCCCACAGGATTCAGGTCAGAGACCTACACACTGCAGAAAGAGAGAACATAATTTTAGATAACGTTTGAAGGAAATCTTGAAAAATGATTAAGAATCTGCATCAGCATCTCCCTTATTGGAAGTTCACCATAGGCAAATATTTATAGTATATAAATACTATACCTGCTCGTTACGTTCTATAGATAGCACGCACGTGCTCGGTTTGCTCTTCGGGCGTCATCTTGATGCTGTCTCATTATGCCAATGACTCTCTAAGGATCTGCTAAGTCCACTGTTTCAAGTGTATTTAAAGTCTCAGCCCTTTGCTCCATTACACTGCCAACACACTGATGTGGCTACACTGCCTTACACTCTGGTATCCCACAGAGCAGATGGCACAATCATTTAAAAGTGCAGAGAGGGGACTTGGGGGTCAGAGAGATGGCTTGGTAGTTAAAAGTACTTACTGTTTTTGCAGAGGATGCGGGTTCAGCTTCCAGCACCCACATGGCAGCTCACAACCATCTTTAACTTTAAGGGTTCCTGATGCCCTCTTTTGGCCTTTGCAGGTACTAGGCACACTCATGGTACACATACATACAGGCAAAACACTCATATATATATATAATATATATATATATACATACATATATATAATAAAAACAAATGTTTGTTTTTAATTTAAAAACCTACAAATGGGGTTATGTCTTTTCCATATCTAAGAGCTTTCAGAGTCTGAGAAAACTGAAAGCATCATTAGGAACCTAAATGGGCTGGTACTAACTGCAGCCCTAATACAACCTCTAGTGGGATATGAACCAGTTTTTTTAAGTGGGGCAGACACTGTTCTTTGCCTACTCTATATCATTTTGGCATGTGTCCCCTAATGACATAACCCCAGATTTGTCAAGACTTGAAATTTTCCCAGCTTCTTGTATAGTCAAGGTATACTCTGCCTGATTGTAGCATCTATGACATGTAAGAGGCTGTTTCTAACTGAGGGGCTCTGCTAAGTTTCCAGTAGGTTGCTGAAGAGAAATTCCCTATCCATCCTATAAAATCAGATTCCCTACTATTACAGTGCATCACAGAATCCTGCTCTTTGTAACACTGTGTTTTTGTAATTTCACTTATGTCTCTTGACTTTTCTGCACGTTCTATAATCATCATTTCTGCCTTACTTATAGTTGGTCATTGCCACCTCTCACAGTATTGGTACTAGATAAATATTTGTGGCACATAAGAAAGAGTAAAATCATTTATTTTATAAGAACTAAACATCATAAATGATATGATAAGTCCATTACATCAATGAGCATTTGTGACACTTTTATCTTGTTTAAGGCATTAATGTTGATGATGCAAGAGTAATGAACAGTAATCATGACATGGCTCATGCCCTTAAGAATGACACAGACCAATGCAAAGGGAAATTCATGGGCACATGCAATCAATATGGGTGTCACAAACATGACACAGATGCCATAGAGTTCAAAGGAAAAAGAAATCCTTATTGCTGAGCACTAGTGTTGTGGCTGAACTGATGTCTAGGCTCACAACATTCAGTCCTATGTGAACGAAGCAGGGAAGATGTGTTAACAGTGAGGATGAGCAACATCTCAGAGTGGTTACCCAGGAGGTGCCTCCAGAAGCTCAGGTTGTGCATGGGGAACATGGAAGAGCTTACTAAATATAAAGGATACAAACAGCATCACTGTGTGTTCACTTCCTTTAGCTCCACCCTCAAGACAATCCAGGTGGATCCAAGGAATAATAATGCTTGTGCTTTGGGCTGGCAAGATGGCTCAGTGGAATGGCGCTGGCTGACAAGACTGATGGTCTTTGTTTGATCTCCAAAACCCACATGGTACAAAAAGAGAAGCAACCCATAAGCTGTCCTCTGATCTACACATGCATGCCTTGGTAAGCACAGGTACACACACACTACCATCACCACCAACAAACACAGCTTGCCTGGGGATCAAAGGAAAAAGCTAGCCACTATATTAAACATAGAGGTCAGACAGTAGTAGCACATGCCTTTAACCCTAGCATTCAGGAGGCAGAGATCCATCCAGATCTCTGTGATGAGCTCAAGGCCACACTGGGAACAGAGCCAGGCATGGTGGCACATACCTTTAATTCCAGCACTAGCTAACTATAGAGGTCTGGAGGTCTGTACAGACAGACAGGAAGTGATAGAGCTGGGTGGAAAGAGGAAGTGATGTAGCTGGGCGGAGAGAGGAAGTAAGATGGCAGGGCACAAAAAGATACATAGGGGCGAGTATACAGGAAGTAGCTCTCTTGGGCTGAGGATTTCCTAGCGGTAAGAACTTGTTCTATTCCTCTGATCTTTCAGCTTTCAACCCCATATATCTGGCATCCATGTTTTTTTTTTTTTTTTATTAATAAGACTATTTAGCAGTTTGTGTTACAACCACCACCACAACCACACCACATGTAAATTAACATGTGGAAATAAACACAAAGCATTGTATAGTACTGCTTGCTTGAAAGGAACAAGAGAATGTTTGTGCCCCAAAGGAAACAGAACAGAGATGATCTTAAAGACTTTCAAGTCTTCTACATCCAGAGCATCACAAAGACCCCTCTTGGGCAGGGGGAAGGGTGACCGAGGTGCATATCACATGAAACACTTTCCAAGATGACACATCATATTCCTTCCAAAGGTTTTTGGATATTAGCTCATTTGTCTCCTAGCATCTCTGAAAGATAAATGAGAGCGTGCAGGTTCGTATTGCTTCTCTAAAAGGGGTCACGTGAGGCAGGGAAGGGTGAAGCTGAGGAGAGTTGCTGAGCTCGGGCAGCATCAGACAGAACTGGAGTCTCCTCTTCCATGGACTCCTCTTAACGTAATGTCTCAGTGAAGGTGGGGGTGGTCCAGGGGAAGAGGCTGTGCCTATCATTGGGGGACCAGACTTCTTACATCTTTGTGTGGTGCTTCTGCACATCAGACCATGGGATAACAAGGAAATGAACCTTAAATTTGACCAATTTGGACATTAAGAGGAAGAACAGAGAGAACAGTAGTACCTCACATTCTAAACAGAACTGCAAACAAATGGGCTACTTCTAAGGCAAGCCTCCTCAAGCATCTGAAGTGGACTTAAAGTCACAGTAGCCTTCCAAGTCTCCTTAACTGTAAAATACACAGAAAAAAAAGATACAGAGGAAATCACCAAAGCCTTACATTCTTGCCACAAGCTGTTGCCCTGACGGGAGGCGGCATCTAATGGAGGTTGAGATGCTACTATGTTACTTGTTTCCATTCACAGTGTTTTCCTGATCTTCCTGGTGTTCTTCAAGGATGAGGAAAAAACAAACTGAAAAGAAGACAGACAGCAGAACACAGTGATGCTCTCAGCACCACAGTGTGCTCTCCCTTCATGTATCAGATGGGAAGGTGACCATCTAGGAAGAAAGCTGGACGGGAACCTGGCCAGCTTCAACCTCAGAGCAGTGGACTCTGGTATTTCTACAGCAAAAACTCCCAAGTGCAGTCATGAGATCTGGTTCAGGTGATTGCCAGGAAAACGTTCCTAACCCCTGAGCCATCTATTTAGCCCTTCTATGTCCCCAGGACAGACAGCCGTGCCACTAACAAGTAATTGCCTAGAAAGCAAAGATGATCCCCACAAACAGGACACTCCCAAGAATGTAAACGATGACTGGTCTTACTGGTCCTCTTTGCCTACTTCCCACCTCTCCAAATAAGAAAAAGAAGAGGAAGAAAGAGTGCAGACCCCAGCCAACAACCTTTTCCCTGAAGAGGAAGAAGTAGATGAAAAAACTAAACCACGGCGTCCTCAGAAATCAAAGAGCCCAAGACTGGCCTGTAATGTTGAAATTTCTACCTGAGAAATGACACTGGAGTTTTCAACCAGACAGAATGTGAGTTGTGAAAAGTGACTTGAAAGTTGTCTAATCTGCCTAGGATGTTGCTAAGGGATCTGTTACCCCGCTGGGAAGACGAATGTGACATAGCACAGCAGGGGAGCAAGGACTGGTGGAAACTAAAACCATTTCATGCTTGTTTCCCACTGAGCCTAGCCTTCTCATTCTACCAGATAGACATGGATGCAAAAATCAACAGAGACCACGGGGGAGGAGGGGCAGGCCTTGGCAGGAAAGGAAGACTGCTATTTATGCTTCTCCACAGAGATGCTTTACCGCGGTGAAAGCAGCCCATCAGCGCTAGGTGTGAGAGATACAAAGAAAAGAGTCCGCAGCCTTTCTTGCTACAGCGCCGGCTGTTCTCAGGTTCCCGCTTCCACACTCGGATGTGGGCAGTGCACACTGAGCAATCGAGAGAGAGTCACACTTGACACCACAAGAACATTTATTTCAAGCATGAGCTACACCAATTAAATGCAATGTGTATTCACAACATTAGTCATTTCACACAGCACCTGATTATAATGCATGCTCCCTGCAAAAGCAGCCAGGATTTAGCAAGGTATAAAACCACAAAACACTGTTCTCAATCATCTATCATGATTTTTTTTTAAAAAATTACAATTTTTAGTGGCTTAATGCATGTCAAGACAATCCATTATTTTTCCTCACTCCTGGTAACTACCATTTGAGCTTATGATCATCTTGATGGGATGAATTGAGCCTACAATAACCTTAATTTGGCAATAATTTTTGAAAGTATTTTCCTACCACCACAAAAATAATAGCTGTGAAGTTGCCATAAATACTGAAAATAAATACTACTAGATGCAACTATCTCTGATTTAAAACTCCTGTGATTAAGTTTCAGAGCAAGGACAGCTACAGTAAGTCATATAATTGAGAAGTAAGAGAGAAGGTAAAACTTAATTCTATATTTGACTGTTAGTTTATGTAAGGAAACTGCCACTCTGTAATCTATGTGCAGTTTAACACACTGCTGCATAGAGTGAAAATAAAAGAATCTAGTGTGTGTTCAAATCAATTCAACAGACTTTTTAAGCATCCTAGAACAATACATCTTGTAGAGGATTTATCAAAATTCACAATGGTAAAGATAAACAAGATACTAGAAGCATGTAAGTGTCACCATAAACAAGATGCTATGGAACAAGCCAATATATTTACAGCCTACAAGCAAGTCCCACTCGCTCTAACACTCAAAATGGTTAAACTATAAAAGGTTAAAGGAAATGACAGTCTATAAAGGAGAGGAGGGTCAAGAGATACAGAAAGGATTAGGGAAGCAATGAAAACTAGAGCTTGTTGGTCAGTTTACCCTGTCACTAGAGAGAAAGGTATAAGGGACAGAGCCAGGTTAACAAAAGATTTGTTGAGAGAGTGAATGAGGAAGTGCACAGGCCAGCCGGAACAGGAACTGGAGCCGGAGAGGGAAGCAGTGAGATCCCTAGAGAGGGAAGCTAAGCTAGGGCTGGGGGGTCAACAGCCCAGCTTTGCTCACCTTCCATGTTGTCTGCTGACACTGCCTAGAGCCAATGTCAAATTCACAGCAAAAGACTCGGGGGGGGGGGGGGCGAAATCAGAGAGTCCAGAGTAGGGCACAGAAATGTGGAGGGAATAGGTTTGGGTGCTGGAAGGAAAAAGCAAATGAAACACCTGGCTTATTCCTTAAAAATAAGAATTCAGAAAACAGTAAAACAGATTTCTTGATCAGTTGTTTGAGGTCACAAAATCCTGTCTTGATGCCGAAACCTAGCACAATACTGATAGAAGAAGGTGTTGAAGAGCCTAGTAGTATACTCTGGTCAGGCCACCTGACACTAAGAGACCATGTCACCGATCATTAATTAAACAACTGACTGGTGGAACACATCAGCTTTGTTCCTTCTCAGGCACAGGTAAAAACTTGGGTACAATGAGTGCATTATTTTATGAAGCTCTGAAATCTTCTCCAGCTTATAGGACAAATTTGTCACTCAATGAGTACTTAATGAAGGCATTTAAGTGACAAAAGATTCTACAAATCTTTAATGACTCAGAAAACATATAGGAGAAAATCCACAGAGCTTGAAAACATGTTTAATTCACAATACAACAGATGTGCAAAGGGGTTAGGAAAATGAAAGTGAATCCTGGGAATAACACCATTAAAGTCTGAAAGAATTAACCCAAAATACAGTTTCACCACAGTTCTTATAGGCTGGAGGTAGAAGATGGAATATCCAAAGGTTTTAATAGGAAGTCCAAGAGGTTAGGTCTCCCTCCAATGCTTGACTATATATATAAAGATATATATCTTTCTCAATGATTCTTGGCATTTGTGGTATCACTGAATTCTTTGAAATTGATATACACAGGTCCTGAGATAGTCAACTTCTTACTCTCTATTTTTATGACTGCATTCAAGAGAGAGAGTGCATTTTCAATTGTAAGTGGAAAATTATGACGTCTCTCTCCCACAGGATATGAGCAAGGCCTGGGTCCTTCTTTTGAATTACCGAATCCCAATAATAAAGAATTAAATTATGAGCTAACATGTTGCAGGACTTTTCTGAGAGGCCACTAACTGCACCTTCATCTGACAGAGAAACACACAGACTATTCTCCTAGGAGTCATGTGAGCATTTTGGTATACCCGGGCTACATGACTGCATGAGTTCTTATAAGGAGGTTTGATTTCCTGGGGATAATTTGTGTGTAGGAAAGGATATAAAAATAGATATGAAGAAAAATAATTACCCCTGGTCCCTTAAGATTGGCTACAAATGTAAGTTCTGACTCATAAATTGGTATGCAAAAACAAGAGAGATTTCTATCTTTTTGATCATTAAATTTATATACTTTTTTTTATGTGTATGGGCATTTTGACTGCATGTATGTCTGAGAATATGTATGAACAGTGCCCACAGCAGCCAGAAGTGATGTCATATCATATTCTCTGGGACTGGAGTTTCTAATGATTTTGAGGCACCATGTGGGTGCTGAAAATTGACCCTGGGTCTTTTAGAAGAACATCCAGTACTCTTCACCACTGAGTCATTGCTCCAGGCCCTGGTCATTGATTTCAAATACAGAGCATCAAAGGAATACAAGATTAAAAAGAAAAAAAAAAAACGTTTTTGTTGTTGTTTTTTTTGAGACAGGGTTTCTCTGTGTAGCTTTGTGCCTTTCCTGGAATTCGCTCTGGAGACCAGGCTGGCCTTGAACTCACAGAGATCCGCCTGCCTCTGCCTCCTAAGTGCTGGGATTAAAGGTATGCACCACCACCGCCCAGCTTAAAAAAAAAAAAAAACCCTTTTTAAAGACACACTCTTGTGTTTACTGCCCCCAATCTCACGTTCCCTCTGCTTAGCCTCTGGGTTCTGGGTTATGTGTGTTTACCAACACTGCTTGCCAAAATTTAAACACTAACTGATCCATTGTGTGGAACATATTTACAACTAACAAGGTCAAATAATTGGCTCAGCACAATTTCATAAATGTTGTAAAGAGCCAACCATTTTCAGCTAGAGGAGACACTGTAGAATCACACTGAGAAGCAACCAATAATGGGGTAGAGAGTGGTTCAGTAGATAAGAACACACATCGCTCTTGCAAGGGACCCAAGTTCAGTTCCCACATCAGGCCACTTACAACTGCCAACCAGCCCAGCTCCAGGGCAGCCAAAGCTTCCCTAGGCACTGCACCTATGTTCATATAGTCATACTCAGACACAAGCACACACATAAAATGAAACTAAAACAAAGTCCTAAAAAGAAAACAAACATTCTGTACCTCAGTTGTTTAAAGGACTGAGTTGGGAAGGACCTCTTTACTAAATACCTGCTATGCTGGTTCCTTTTTTTTTTTTTATCAATTTGATACAATCTAAGGTCATATAAGACGAGGTAAGCTCAACTGATAAAATTCCTATATCATATTGGCCTGTAGGCAAGCCTACCAGGCATTTTCTTGATTAGTGATTGGTGTGGAAGGTCCCAGCTCACTGTGGGTGGTACCACTCCTGGAGGAGTGATCCTGGGTGCTTATAAAAGAGCAGATGAACAAGGCATGAGAAGCAAGCCAGTAAGTAGCATCCCTCCATGGTCTTTGCTGCAGTTCCTGCCTTGAGTTCTTATCCTGACTTCCTCCATGATGGACTATAAGCTGTAAACTGAAGTAAACTCTTTTCCTCTCAAGTTGCCTTTGGTCATGGTGTTTATGATAGCAGCCACACAGTGGTCACCACACCTGTCAGTAGTTAGTGCCCTCAATCCGTGTCACATTCCTGTAGTGTGGGAGGCTGTCATTCACAGCTCTGTTCTCTGGACAGCATTGATAGGCTACTACCAAGAATTCCCAATGTAAATTCAAAGGGATGCAGCATTATGAATGAAGGGAATGTGGTAGACTACCGCCTGGAATTCTCAATGTAAATTCAAAGAAATGCACATGTATGAATGAAGAGAATGTGAAATAAATTTTGAAACAAACTTGTTACAGTCATAACAATGATCAGAAATACATACATGCTTCTACTTTCAAGAAAAATGTCAATCAAATAACTAATAATCTCCCTCCAGCTTTCCTCCAAAATCTCTGAAGATATGTCTCTATACACAAATCTCTTACCAAAGCGTCTTGTCTTCACTTCCACAAAGTCCATTCATTTCTTTTGTATGAGGAAATGATCATCAATATTTTGGACGCTTCTAATGCTTTTGTCTATCATTAATTTTAGATTGTGTGTGTAGACATACAAAAGAGGAGGGGTGTGTGTATGTGTGTGTGTGTGTGTGTGTGTGTGTGTGTGTGTGCACGTGCATATGTGCATGCACTCATCTATAATTAGACGACTTCCTATTTGACCTCAGGTGGGAAATGGGAGATGGAGGAATGACCTTTCTTTAAGGGGCAGTGCCTTGAGAATGTCCCTAACTTTCTAAACCAACTTTTACCTACTAGATGTCATCAGATGTTAGACAAGAGCAATAAAGACAGTTACATGTATAGAACCATTGGTATGTCAGGAATTCTGCCCAGGACTCTATGTGGCTACTTATTATTTATTACTTACAGTGGATGAAGAACAATTTATTACTGCCCCCACTTCAAAGAAGAGACACTGGAGCCTTAGTGATGTCGAATTTGCCCAAGATCACAGAATCAGAACTCTGGAGCCAAGGCTCAAAGTTACATTTGCCTGATGCCAGGCATTGCATTAACATCATCCTTTATTGTACCAAATTAACACATAAGTCACCATTCCTAATGAGGTGCAATAGGGGCGTTAGGCTCAAAGCTGAGAGAGTCCCTCTGGCTATGGCTCTACAACTACAGTAGGCTGAGCTACCTTACCCTGCTAGGATGATGTATATAGTTTGTGTATCTGGACAAGTTCCAATCTGTTCTTGGAGATAGAAAGATTATGAATTTTTTTAAGAATTTAATTTTTGGTTAATGATGCTAAACTATTGAAAAGGAGAGTTAGAAGTATTACCTATTAGGCTTTGTAAGTGAACAATAAAAGGCCTATTAAGTGGTGTACTTCCAATATCTCTGTACTAAGATATTCAGAAATATGAAAGCTCACTTTTGACTGGCATGACTTATACATGGCCTATGTAGTTAGTAAAGTCTCTGGGATTAAACAACAGAATTGTCTGCAAATCTAAGATAACACTCTAAAACAAAGTCAGCGCCTTCATTACTGTGATGAACACAGATTATTATTGTCTTATATGTGTCTTCTGACTCAAAGCATCAAATAAAGTTATAATAAATGGTTTGATGTCGAGTAATGACTCTCTTCTGTTGTTCAAATATTGAATGATAGTATGTTATTTTCACATTCTACAATAGGTGAACACATCAAAGCATCACACCAAATAAAACAAATATATGCTATTCTGTTTACCAGCTAAAAACTAAAGAACAAGCCAACACAGATAATTTTTAAAATGAGAATACAATGTCTTTAAAACTAAGCAATAATTTTTCATTTCTATTATTCACTGTGCATTTTTGCTTATAGTATTCTTAGTCCTCTAGTCATGAAATATTAATAATAGTGTCTGTCTTAGTTAGGGTTTCTATTGCTGTGAAGGGACACCATGACCATGGCAACCCTTATAAAGGAAAACATTTAATTGGGGCTGACTTATAGCTTCAGAGATTTAGTACATTATCAGCAAGGCAGGAAGCAAGGCAGTATGCAGGCAGACATGATGCTGAAGAAGTATCTGAAAGTTCTACATCTTGATCCTCAGGAAACAGGAAGTGAACTGTCTTCCACACTGGGCACCACTTGAACATATGAGATCTCAAATCCCACCCGAACATTGACACACCTCCAGCAAGGCCACACTTCCTGATAGTGTTGTTCTCTATAGACCAAGCATTCAAACACGGGAGTCTATGGGGGCCATATTTATTCAAACCACTATGGTGTCTTTTCTCTTCTAATATGTGTAACAACTGAAATCTACATAGAATATCACCATTTACCAAGAAAAGCAATTGAGCAAACTCATTGTTCTTCCAAAATACATACAATATGAAGGACATTGAAACTAAAAAGCAAGAAAATATACCAAATGTGCTTCAAAGGCATGCCATCCAGCTATGACTGTGTACAAAGAACATACTTTTCCACCTATTCAATGGGAACTGCTAAGATACATTCTATACAAACAGTGTAGAAACAGAGAAATCAATGAGAAGGATTGAGAGGCGCCTCCCCAATGGGGCACAGAGGCAGAAGCAGGCACTACATGTAGAAAGAGGCATGAGTGTAGGGTGGAGCTCTTGAACATTTCTCCAAAAGCAGTAGTGGGAGAGGAGGTGGGGGAGGAAAAGCCAGGGGAGAAGGAGGAGAGATGACCAAAGATGAGAAAGAGGGAAGGAGAATTGGATAAGTGAGGGAAAGTTGAAGAAATAAAAACAAAAGGAAGCCTAGAAGTTGCCTACACACCTACCATGTGCAGTCACCCACATCTGTCCACACTAGATACTGGTACCTACACGCCAGGTGCACTTGGTTTTGCTTTGTGCTCATTTCTTCTTTGTTGTTCCTCTCCTTAATTCTTCTCAAATAATTGATGAAATTCCTCATCACAACCCAAGGAAGGATTCCCTTAATAGTATTTCCAGAGTGAGAAAACCAAAACCTTCAATCAGGATCAGATAGATTCCCAAATGGTCTCTTAAGCCACATGTCTAGGAAACTTGGGACAGAACTCTGAGAGACACCAGTAGGCATGCAATGGTAGCTTACAAAATGGTAGCATTTAGGAAGTTAAAGGGTTAAGAATGCAGACACCTGGTCAATATTCAAACCTATTTATTAACCCTTAGTGTCTATCTTTATGACAGTTCCCAGCCTGGGACTTTGTACAGCAGTTGCTTTGAAACCCCACCCCAACCTCCCATACTGAGGCACAGTGACCCGTGCACTAAATCCCCATGCAGAGTGTGTAGAGCTCTCAAACCTTCCTTTAAAACAAAGGGCACTAATAATAAAAGGTAGGTAAGACTTGGTAATTTCCAAATCATAAGATCTATACAACATAATTCAATGCATTTAAAAAAAGGGGGTAGGACTAAGATAGGCAGAAAATAGGAGCTGTCATTGGTTCTGCCACAGAAATGTTTAAGAAAGGGAATACGGGACAGAGGTGACTGCCAAGCAGGCCCCCCTCACTAAGTCCTAAAGACATTTCCAGTGTGGCTTCTGACCTCTGCTGGGAATGTGTGCCTCAGAAGGAGAATACAGAGAGGAGTTGATAAGCAGTGCCCATGGTGCTCGGGAGTCCTCCCTCTCTGAGAAGAATCAGTGAGCTTGGTGTCAGGCCAGAAGTAGCAACCCTGGTGTGTTCACTACCCTATCCCTCCTGATGCCACTACACAGAACCTCCCAATTGCTTGCTTAGTTTTTCACACTCTGAACCAAGAACTTATCTTCTGCTCTACCTACCAAAAAAATAAATGCAGGCGTACATACACATAAGGGCATCTGGACATGAAACAGAAATGGTTTTAAACTGAGTCATCCCTTTTCTGTACCAGAACAGGGCTCTGTCCCAAATAGCTGCTGACTCTTACCATTACTATTTTGAATGTCTGACTCTATGTGTGGCTTAGTGGAATGAACCTGACTGAAGAGCCAAGGCCCCCGTGTGTCATAACTTCTATTTTTGCATCTATATCTAACAGATCGATGCCCTGTCTTAGAGCCAAAGGTGAAAACATGAATAGAATTAGCAACCTTTGACCTTTGAAAGTTCTGAAAACTTGAGACAGTAAATCTCAAATACTTAGAGAAAAACATATTTTTGTGAAATAATTGGAGTTGTTTTCATTGAGGCTTAAAATACATAAGTAAAAACACTTGTGTGGAAAAATCGACAGATACAAGTACAATGTATTTGACTTAGCATGGTGCTTACTGTCATGTTAGAGCATGAAGATCAAGCACACAGGCTCTGGAGCTGAGCAGCTGTTCAGGCGTTAACTAGCTTTATGATGCTAAGACAAATTATTTATTTCTATGCCTCTGCTTCAGTCTGTTAATCTAGAAAATGAGGATGAGTCAAATGTATCTTGCTATGAGATGTCTTTATGTATGCTGTGAATATGTGTTGCTCCCATTGACTAATAAATAAAACTTCACTGGCCTATGGCAGGGCAGGATGGGGCCAGAGGCGGGAAAATCCAAAAGAGATAGTGAGAGGAGAAAAGAGAGTGTGTGGTGGAGGGTGGGGGGAGATGTCAAATAGCTGTCCAAGGAGCAACATGTAATGGGAAGCTGGTAAAGCTATGGAACATGTGGTGATACATAGATTAATAGTTCTAGGTTAATTTAAGATGAAAGAGCTAGCTAGCAAGAAGCTTGCCATAGGCCATACAGTTGGTAATTAATATAAGCCTCTGAGTGATTATTTTATAAGCGGCTATGGGACCGCAGGGCCAGGTGGGACCGGAGAAACTTCTGGCTATCTCCCATTGAGATAGTATAGAGGTTAAGTGCGCAAACGTGCTAGGGGACACCAGATGGCTTGATATCCCATCATGCCTCTGTGTAGTTGGGAATTTTCGCACAGCACCTCTATTTAGTTGATATGTGATAGAGCACAGTGTATGAAAAGTTTGCTATTAATGATGATAAGTATGAGAATGATTAAAATATAAATGGTTGGGCATGGTAGCAAATGCCTGTAGTTCCAGCTAATAGGTACATGTGAGACTGAAGTTGAAGTTGGAGGGAGGCTTGCTTACACTCATGAGTTTGAAACTAGCTTGGGAAAGATAATGAGAACTGAGATTAATAAAAATAATAACACATGACACAAGCATGCCAGGTAAAGAGTCATTCGAGAAAGGCTGTCTTTGATCATACTCTTGAATAAGAGATTTTCTCTGGTTATTGTTAAAACAAACAAAAGTGAAACAAAAACCGTCCTAATGTTAATTATAGAATGAAGGTACAAGTAAAGATTACAGAACGAGAGGCCAGTGAGATGGCTCAGAGGGTAAAGACTCTTGCTGCCAAGCTTGATGTCCTCTGTTTAACCTGGAACTACCTGACAGAAGGTGAAACTCAGGCCTTGCAAGTTATCCTCTGACCTCTACATGTGCAGTGAACACTCCTGCCCTACTCACATAAGCAAATGGAATAATTGTTTGAAGGCCTCCAGGAAGAGCAACAGTGATTGTGTGTCAGGTACACAATGAGTTTTGCAGTGATGATCTTACTCTGCCCTTACAAAATTATCCTGACTATCCCTCATTTTACTGATTCGTAAATGGAAATAGAGACACATTAAGTAACTGGCCCATGCTTAGAGAAGCAGAGAGCAGAGCCTGGATATAAATCTCAGGACACAAGCTCCACAATAATGTCGCTTCCAACAATGGTACATTTTCATGTTAACATTAACTTTTGTGAGTGCTCTGGATTTATCAGGGAATCTCACCTAAGTAAACATTTTCAAGGACAAGAAACAAAGAAGTTGATTTGTAATAAAATGGGGAGCTTTCCATACTGCAGTGTGGCTGAGCTGGTTCAAGGAAACATCACCTTTCCCACGACTGAATGCCATTTCTTTCATTGTCTTCCTTCTATTCTTCCACAGAAGATTTTAACCATGTTTACTTTGAATCCTTGTTTTTGTCAAACTAGTCAGAAAAATGTTTGTTGATCATGCTGTTCCTAGTAAGAGATAGCCAGGCAGTACAGTTCTCCTTTTGCCTTCAGAAGCCATAATGACACTCTTCATGAAAAATAACTTACCCCCACCTTCAATTTCCAAAGGCATCATGGAAAATAATTTCCCCACTTGGAATTCAAATGATCTAGACCCAAGGTGTGGATACTATTATCTTCCACTTGGTAGATTGAGCCAAAGAAGGAATTGAAGCATAAACAATGTTGCATAAGAAAGTTTGCAAATTAAAGTATACAAAGTAAAACTTGGTATTTTGTCTAAAGCATTTACTTAGAGACTCTAGCTCTGTCTTCTAGAATCCTATTGCTCACTACTCCAAGACTGACAGGATCTCAGCCCAAGTTGCTGCAGTGGCCTACAACTCATGAACAGACATGATCAATACAGGCTAAGATGACAGTCTTTCCATACACTCACTGACTACCCAGTCCTTGCAGTTCTGTTTGTGATTCAGCTTTGTTGGTCTCTTCACTCTCTTTAATTCCTCAGCTATTCTAGTAGTAGTAGTAGTAGTAGTAGTAGTAGTAGTAGTAGTAGTAGTAGTAGTAGTAGTAGTAGTAGAAGTAGTAGTAGTAGTATTCTCTAGCAGTAGTATTTTCCAGTAGCAGCAACAGTAGTACTAGTATTCTCTAATACATTGCATCCAGACTGCAGTTGCCCCTCCCTTCTCTCCGCCCAGCTCTCCCAGCCACCTACCTTCTCTCCCACATCCTTCTCCATTTCCCTTCAAAAAGAGCAAGGGATAGCAACCAAACATGGCATAACAAGATTCAATAAGACTAGGCACATAACCCTTAAATCAAGGCTGGACTAGACAACCCAGTATGTTCTCAGTTACTCTTTAAGGATTTTCCAAGTGGACAGTGTTTTTCATCTTCCTGATATCTCTGTAGATCTGGCAGTCCTTTGTCTCCATCCTAAAACTCCCTTCTACTTTGGTTTCCACCTGTGCTACTTCTGTCTTGTTCCTGTTTTTCTTACCATGCTTTCTCTTTGTAACAGAGCCTGACCATCCCTAACTCCCACTACGCCAGCATGTTCCAAGAATCTAGTCTATATTTGGACTATTTTCTCAATCTACTTTTTTTTAAAGTCTTTCTTCATTATCCATGATCATTTCTGTAAGCCTGTCTCCCTTATCTTTATTTCAAACCCACTGTTACTTAATCCAAAAATCATCCCAACTTGTCCTTTTTCCACGCATCTCAGTCTAGAGGGGAAGAACAGGCACATAGGGCACAGACCTGGCCAATGAGACTCAAGAAAGTGTCGGGGAGAGTTTGTGTTCTCTAGTAGAGGTGCAGTGGATGGAATCCTTTCTTTGTGACCTCCTAAGTTAGATAAGCAAACACAAAGCCTTAGAGCGCAGCATCCATCTTGCAACCATGCAAGGGTAGGAAAGGAGGACTGGAGGTCATGGAGATTAGAGGAGTGACTAGGAAAGAGGATCCTGGGCCTCTGATGGTATCATCATACCCACAGCTGAAAGGGCATCCACAATGGCCACATGTGACCTTTGCTGTGTATGTTGGGGGGAGGGGGGAGTAGACCTAATCACTTATGCAACTGTTAGATAAATGTTTCTAAAAAACATTTATCTTCTTGCTGTCTCTTCGTTCCCTGTGTCTACTTCCAAATGACTGCTTAGATTTTCCCACATGGATTTTCCAACTATACCAAATTTATCATAATGAAAATCAATTTGATAGAAAAGAGTCAGATATATGTGGCATCTTTATATTTAATACATAGCAGCATTTTGTATAGAATAATAGTTAAAGGCACTTTCAAACCGTGATATAACTAAACCCTAATGCAGCAAATACAACTTCTGGGAAGCCCTTTGAGGAAGTGGCACTGGACTACTCAGCTCTTGTCTCAGACTTCTCCGATGTTATCCTGGCATCTGCTTCCTGGGATAAGATCTCTTGATCACTTGACATCTCCTCTGAAACTCTCTCAGATGTCACTTAGCTCATTGATACCTAAGCTTTGCTTCTGTCACTCAGCAAACCATGGGTGGGCACCAATAACCTTCAGAATTGAACTCTGACCACAATTAACTACGATCTTTAGCAAATTTGGCTTCCAGCTCTATTTATGAAGTGAAGTAATGGGGATGGCATGGGAATTAAATGTGCTACTGTATGTACAAATTATTTCTAACCTGTTATGTTGCAAGTCAGTTACTTGATCGTTATTTTTGTAAGGCTCCAAACAGAATTAAGTAAGTACATGATTGTAAAAGAATTTACCTTCCCCTTTACCCTACCATTCATTAATTACCACCGCTTGTACACTACTCAATGTGTAATCAATAATGGTACTTATGCCTTTCTTTTATTGATCTTTGATGTTTCTGGGAGTCTCACTGGTTCATCTGTAGGGGTGTGGAAGGGCAGACTTTTTGCATATTTGGGAGATGGTGATGTTCTCAGATGTTGCTTCCAATAACCTAATCTAGTTAGCCATTCATGAATTTCAGGAGATTGAGCAATAGAGGAACCATTCAGCTAATCTTTTTCCCCTTCCTAACATTTTTTTTAAAGCAGAGGAAGCCTACATGAAGCATAGACAATTATTTTTTCACTGCTTTTACTTTCTGCCGTGTCCAAGGTCAAAGGATCCTACAAAGTCCTTTGATTTGGTGCCCTATGAATGACATCTTAAATACTAAATTGGATGGTGACTGGGACAGAAAGAGGGACAGGGTGACTTTCTTGTCAGTATAGCATATATAAGAGGGATTTATTTTGGTCTTCTCATTCTTTCTCATAAGTCATTTGAGGAGACAGAGCATAGACATATTGCCCAGTATAATGGGACAGAAATGAGAACATTTGATCAAGATGGCTTGCTTATAGGCATGGCTGTGTATAGTGTTCACACTTTACAGTTTTCTTGTTTTCCCCTTCGGAAACAAAGAGACTCAGGAAGCGAATGTCACAGTATCAGAAGGCAGAGTAGCAGAGTTACAAAATAGAAAAATGAGCTTTTTTTCATTGTTCTTCACATGTGTTGAAGTGACCCAGCCCCAGAGCATCTTACAGACCTGTCCCAGCGGCAGGTCACCCAACTAGAACACAGATGACATGTCGGACCGAAAGGTACACGGCAAGGACAGTCAACCTTATGGTGCCTGGCACCATCAAGTCTTCTCTTAGACAGACACAGTGTCACTCAAAATGAACCTCTGAGTGCAAAACATGGAGCAGATGCAGCCAGTGTTGACATTCCCACTGCATTCTGATGTTCTAAAGCAACTTCGCAGGAGTTTTACATTTTCCAGTCATTGAGAGAGCAGGTACTGTATAGTCTCCACTTCAGAACAGTAGACGCTGAGATCCCCATCCACACAGTCTGTAGCAGATCTGAGGCCAAAGTCACTGCATTAAACTCTGTCTTGGACTCTCAAGGTGCCTTTCTGTCTGTAAAGGTATCTATGAGGGGGCTAAGCAGTGTACCCTTGACCCCAGGTGTGGCATGTTCTTGGCACAGCCCTTTGCTATGTATCCACTTCCTCTCCATGCTGTTCAGACTTTGTTCTTGCAACCCCTGGTGAGGCTTCAAAATGCTTTTTAATATAATCGTCCATTTCCAGTTTGGTATCGTCTTTTCTCTGATACCTTCTTAGGTTGCAAGGAGATGCAGCGTGTAACCCTGTGTATGCTGAGGACAGCAGCAGAGGGAGGCAGTGTTGCCCCATCCAAAAGGAACGCCCTGCCTGTGGGCTACATTAGCTGGAAAGGTTCTTTGTAGAGACAAAGAACATTGTTATTCTCTGAATAACATTTCCAAGCATACCTTGGCCTTTTTTCAGCTATAAATGAACTTAAGCCTTGAATTTAAAATTTAAAGCTGTACCTAACAGCACACAAATACATGCATGCACACACACTCATGAATATTAATGTATAGATTCACACTTAAATGTGTGTGTATGTATGAACCACAACTACAGACTAGAGTTTCTGAGATAAGGGCCCAGGTTCTTCGTTGTTCTGAGGTCTGAGAAAGCAGCCCTGCACGTTCCACTCCCTCACAGCTAAAACTGGAGAATGACAAGCAAGTATACTAGCTTAAATAATCTCCTCAAATTCTAAGAGGAAGCAGAGTAAAGTTATAGTTGAATACAATGTGCTTATCAATAACTTCCTCAAAAAACTCAATATATGGCAATATAAAAAAATCAAAAACTGTATAAAATAATAAGCCACATATCTAGTTAAAGAAATCTCTATGACAGCTTCCAAAAGCAAATCTTCATTAGGGTTCAAAGCTATGCCCATAGTTAGTACACAAGACTAATGTCTTTGCATCCTCACACACTGAATTCCTCAGGACATGATACAAGAAGCCACTGCCAGCACAGCGTTTAGAGCCCTCCTCAATGAGCACACTTTAAAAGACAGTTTGACTTCATTCACGATACTCAAACAACCACGATCATGACAAGAGGAAAACAAAATCTTTGTGATGTGGAAACAGATAGCCCTCAACACGCATTGGCCATCACCTTCTGTTGAAACACACACGACTTTTCCATTCATTTAAAGATAATTTTCACTTCAATTTAACCTAACCTGGTTGTAATTATCATTCCATTCACATGACTCCAAGAGAAGCCTATGTTTCTTCAGACTTGTCTTTTGTTCCCACTGCGCTGTGTATATAAACTTGCGGTAATTAAAAGCTATTCCTAGCCAGAGCAGTGAAAGCTTTTGAATAACTAACTGCTGCTCCTTTCAAAACAGAAGAAATATTTTGGCAGTGTATCACACTTCAGTTTTGCAAAGCCAAGCATTAGTAGGAATCTAATACAGGACACATGTCCCCACTGCCTACATTTGGCTATTTTAGGGTTCACCACCATCAAACAGTGAGCTTACCAAACATCCTCCCACAGAGACAGCTGTGCCCAAAGGGCTGCAGGGTAGACAGACACAGCACTGATGGCCCGGCAGACAATAAGGGCCAAGCCACCAGGCAAATGTCAACAGCTGAAGAGACCTTGAAGATAAGAGGAGCAGGGCCAAGAGTCCAGAGTAGAGGAAAACAGCACAGAGTAGAAGTGAGCTTTTTCAGCCCAGGGCTCCAGTTTCACTCACAGACCTCACAGGTTGGTCAGGCATCGGATGATTTAATAAGCAGGTAAATGGTGTGGGGTCCACTCTGAACCATGACTGAATTACCGTTTATGGACTCTACTAGCATACGAAGGCTATGTGATATGCAACAGCCCAGGCGAACTCCCCTTAGTTCAAAGAGTCTTCATAAGCTTCAGGAAGTGTCAGGGTGACTGACGTTCTTGTCCTTCTCTACTCTGACCTGCCTTGGGTTATTTTCACTGACAGATTTCACTGCATGTGGAGTGTCACTGATGGCACGTCCTCCTACCTTCACAGGCCCACACCTGCTAGCCAGCTCCCATGTGCCGCTTGTTCACAGTGGGCCCTCCTGTGTATGGGCGGGGTGGGGGAGTTTCCACCATGACAGCCCTGATTATGGAAACCTCCGAGTATAAAGATGACATTCTTCACAGGACTATGGCAGAGACACCCTTCTTTTTAAGTGATTTTATTTATTTACTTTTGTTTTAAGTAAGGAAATCTATTACCATGATTGTTTTATTCTATTTTTATTTTATTTCATATTCTTTTTTCCTCATTTTAAATTTACTCTCCTCCATTCCATCTATGGTATGGATTCTTCTACCCCTTTCTATGTATTCATAGTTGTCCTATAAAATAACACATATATACGTAGTCACCCTTTATCATTGGCTATTTTAAAAGAAATGATAGCCAGGTACTGTGGCTCCTCCCAGTAACCCTAGCACTTTGGAAGTGGAGACATGGGGATCAGGAATTTGAAGCTTGTGTTAGCTACATAGAAAATTTAAGACCTGTACTTCAGAATCCGCCTCAGAAAATAATACTAATATTTAAATGGGGCTTTTAATGGCTTCTGCAGCATCTTTATACCAGATGGTCTTTCCAGCATTTGCCCTTTTACAGCTCTAACACATGCACTGTGTCCTTCTTTCACAAAGACTTCACGAGGTCCTGCTGGACCTCAGTTTGCACACATTTCCCCACTGGCTATGATGAGATAGACTCAGCAGAGCACTTGCATTTACCTTTAAGTATTTTGATTCTTAGGGTTGATAACAAGGAACAATATGGCTGAAGCAGATGTGCAAGTACGTTTTATTTTAAAAGGTCCCATAGATTACTTTTTGAAGATGAAAAACACATTCCATCAGCATTTTATAAGGATACATTTTTGTTACGGCCTTGCCAAAGACGCTCTTTGTTTCAGCCTTATAACATAGTAATCACACTACTTTTCTAAGTTTGTGTTTCTAACCAAAAAATGTGGGAATATTTTTCTGACATATTCTCTGAAGCCTGTCTCTTTAACTCTTTGTCTAATTTTTACTACATTTTTCACATGGTAATTTTCATGTAATAGAGATTAACTCTTAGCTTCAAATTGCAATGATTTTCCACATCCATTACTATTTCTCTTTTTATGCCATATAGTCCTACATATAAATCTTAGGTTATCATCAAGTCACGAGTAGCCATATATGAATTTTAAGAGTGCCATTCTTCAGGAAATTTCCCTTGCCCCAGACTTCTGTATAATCCTCTCTTTCAGCTTCTTCATTTGTACTCACTTAGCCTACTGAAATATAGTTCTCAATGGGAAAGGATGATACATGATTTTCTTCCAGGTGAATAGTTGCCATTCAGCTTATTTAATTTTACTCACTTAACCTACTGAAATGTAGTTCTCAATGGAACAGGATAGTGATAGTGACATGATTTTCTTCCGGGTAAATAGTTACCATATCAGCTTATTTGGTGAAATCCTCCATCATTTACTTGCAGAGTTAAAGCTGTCCTAACCATGTTAAATCATCATGTGGCCTACAGTCAGCTTCCAGATCTAATAGGCCTCACTTCTCTGTCTGTGTATTTTTGGGACATCACACAGATTTAATTGCAATCCCTTTATGTTATGTTTTGATACCTGGTCAGGTTAGTGTTATCATTGTGTTTAAAACTGTCCTTGACTATTCTTAGACAGCAATTTTTTTCTTTATAAACTTAAAATTTGATCTAATACTTAATATCCCTTTCCATAAAAAGGAATTTTTGAGACCTTTTTAAAAACTACATTCAATTTATAAGTTGAACTTAGACAACTTCTGTTTGGTTTCCTGTTCAAACATAGTCATACTCTTCCATTTATAAAGATTGTATTGAATATCCCTCTGTGAGAAATACTATTTCAACTAATTAATGCTATTCAAGAAGAAGCTACTAGTGTATAAATGTCCATGTGGTGGTTTGAATGAGAATGGCTCCCATAGACTCACATGTTTGAATGCTTAGTAGTCAGGGAGCATAACTGTTTGGGAAGGATTGGGAGGCGTGGCTTTATTGGGGGAGGTGTGTCACCGGAGGCAAGCTTTGAGGTTTCAAAAGCCCATCCAGGCCCAGTCTGTCTCTCTGTCTCTCTGTCTCTCTGTCTCTGTCTCTGTCTCTCTCTCTCTCTCTCTCTCTCTCTCTCTCTCTCTCTCTCTCTCTCTGCCTGCTGAATGTGGATCAGGATATAAAAGTCTCGGCTACTGCTTCAGTACCACGCCTGTCTGCTTCTCACCATGATGATCATGAACTAAAACTGTAAACTCTAAAACTGTAAATAGCCCCAATCAAATGCTTTCTTGTATAAGAATTGCCTTGGGCATGTTGTTTTTTCACAGCAATAGAACAGTGACTAAGACAGTCCATAACCAACCAATTATACTCAATTTACCAAATGATAATATTGGTTTTTACTTATTAAAGTCTTTGGAAGCTTCTTGGAATTTCTATCAGATTAGTAGAGAAGGGTATGCCCATGCCTTCATACATGTAAAGAATTTTTTCATTGCTCATACACTCCAGGAAATGCTTAATATTGTTAACTATAGTAGTCAGCTTCATATCAAGTGTATTTCCATATTTAATTATTTAAAAGATTTATTAGACCTTATTGGTAAATGTTTTTGTTATGCTCTTGTAAGCCATTTATCTGTTAGCAAAGACATTAAATGTCTCATTTGCACCAGATTTTCTCCTTCAGTTATTAACAGCATGGGCCACATTGACAGAGAAGGTGACAGTGAGGTGCTCTAGTTTCCTAAGATAACTTCACTTGGTTCAGGCATATGCTTTCTTACATAGACCATCTGTAGTATATACTAGTCAATTTATAATTTTATGCCTATATTTTAATTGAAATTTGGTGATAAGTTCATGAACATTCTTCAGGTTTTGGCATTCAGCTTAACTAGCATTCACAATATATGCTTGGGAACTATTGCATTTTTCCCTGTATATTTACTGTGGTATTGTTTACGTACCAGTGATTTCTAGAACAGTGCAGTAACCACAGGGGTTGTTTGAAAGAATAACTCATACCAGGGGATGAAGTTCAGTGGTAGAGTGTTTGCCTTACATGGTGTGACCTTATGTGACCTTAAGCATCATTACCCCTCAAAAAAGAAAAAAATGAAAGAGTAAGGAACATGTGGTTCTAACTTAAAGCTCACCCCTGACATCCTACTTCCTTGTGATGAGAGATGGGAAATATTTCCAAAATCCCCTGAGTAGGATCTCCTCAAACTCGATGTAAAGAGTTTGCATGACTCCACTCTAAAGACAGGCAGGCGCTCTCTGAGAATCCTGCTGCACCCTCAGTTTTCTCAATACTCTTTCATGATGATTAAATAAGACAATAAAAAACGCTTGCTACTCAAAAGTAGACTGCAGTGAAAACTGCAACAACAGTCATTGCTGAACGCTGCATGGAGGGTGGGCACTAGTACATACAGTTCATACAATGCTTCTCTCCTCAACAACAGCCATTGCTGAACGCTGCATGGAAGGGGGGCACTAGTACATACAGTTCATACAATGCTTCTCTCCTCAACAACAGCCATTGCTGAACGCTGCGTGGAGGGTGGGCACTAGTACATACAGTTCATACAATGCTTCTCTCCTCAACAACAGCCATTGCTGAACGCTGCATGGAGGGTGGGCACTGGTACATACAGTTTATACAATGCTTCTCTCCTCAACAACAGCCATTGCTGAACGCTGCATGGAAGGGGGGCACTAGTGCATACAGTTCATACAATGCTTCTCTCCTCAAGTGATCAACAGCAATTAAGCTGATCACCTTTTCAAAACATACCGGGAAGTTGCCTCACCTTACCTAACTGAAACAGAGTAAAGCAATTCCAGGTGGTGGAGCTTTTCTTAAGTTTTCCTCTGCTACTTTTAAAGTATTAGGGCTCAAATAGTTTGTTTTCAGATCCTTAGTAAATAAGTTTTACTATTCCACTGTAATGCTCTATGCAGGTAGCATCATCATATTGTGGAAAATGACAGAATATCAATAAATATCCTTCTTTCTTTTGTGTAAGTCCAAAACAGACACAAAAATAGAATAAGAAACTAACAACATCCTTGAAGAGATGATCTAGAATAGCACTGTGTGTGAGGTGGGAGTCACAGAGAGAATAGGAACAGGAGAGGGACCAGAAAGAAAACAGTTACAAAGGAACCCAGAGAAGGATGTACTTGATACACACACCGCAGAAAAGTAGGGACAAGACAGAGGTGGGAATTCAGAGGTGTAGAAAAGTTAAGGTATAAACGGGGACAAGAGACTGTCACCTCACAGGACACCGAGAAGTCACACGTATTATAAAAACCTTTCAGAAAATTCAGGCTAACATCCAACAAAAATGAAAAGAAATCTAAGGATTACTAGACTCTTCTACAAAAACATTAAACATGAATATAATACAGTAGTTGTGGTTTTTTATATATACACCAATTCACTGAAATCAGGATTTCCAAGAGTAATTAGCACACCAGTGTCATTGTGGTACTGTTTATAATAGCAAGTAAGAAGAAACAAACCACATTTATAAGCAAGTAGATAAAGGCAAGGTGGTAAATACATGTGATAGAACATTATTTACCCTTAAAAAACCAGGAAACTTCACACTAGAGACAGAATGGATGAACCTCCAGAACATTACATTAAGTGAAACATGTCTATTACATATGGACAAGCATTGCTGACGCTACTGTATGACATGTTTAAAGTTGGCAAACTCTCAGAAACCAGGGGATAAACTATGATGCCGAGGATAAGGGCCAGAGTGACTAAGGATCTGCTAATTCTTGGGCATAAAGTCCCACTTATTCAGGACAAATAGTTTCTAGAGATTGTTTTACACATTGAGACTACAGTTTAAAGTACCATATTATGCACAAAGTCTTGCCAAAAGGGAGGCCTTCAGTGTTCTTATTACAATTTCCAAAAAGAAACACTAACCTTGAACTAAAAAAAAAAAATAATATGAGCTTAAAATTTTTAAGTACATCTTAAGGAAATTATTAGGTCATAGACAGAAAAAAATCTTGCAACACAATCATTCAACAAAATCATGTATGTCAACAATATACAGAAATGATTAAAGCAAACTTTAAAAAATAGGCAAAAGGCTTATAAACTTCAGTAATAAAGATGTCTAATAAGCATAAAGAACTACACATAATCAGCCATCGGGAAATGTAATTCATGAAATCCTGCTAAAGGAAAGGACTAGCAATGCCAAGTAGCAAGGAGCAACTGTGGCATGGGACAGAGTTTGGTTGTTTTAGGAAAGGGAAACATGAGTCTGCCCTACCATCTAACAACTACACTCCTCAGTGTATATCCAAGAGGATAAAAGCACAAGCATGTGATGTTTTATTCACTGTTGTCAAATACTAGGAACAACCTAAATGTCTACCAATAAAGAGATGAATAAACAAACTGTAGCCTGTCACAACAGCTTTCAGCTCAGCAAGAAAAAAATATGGGATGTTGATTCATACAGCAAATGAATGAATCTAAACACTATGTTGAACACAAGTCATTAGTCACTAGACAAAACACACTATATTGTTTCGAACACATAAATTTCAAGAATAAATGAAATACCTATATGAGACAGTGGTTGTCTGAGTTTGTATGGGATTATCAGTCAGCTGCATAAAGACACAAGGGAACTTTCTGGAATAAGTGGAAGGGTTTCTATCCTATCTTGGGCAGAAGTTACATGCTCATATGTAGCTAATAAACTCATCATTTTATATCCATCCATCTTATTATATTTAAAGTATACAGTAATATAAAATAAGCACCCCATTTTTAAATGCATGCCAGTTTTCATCAGGCACATGGGAGGCAAACTCATTTAGAGTAGCAAACTTTCAAGAATATGAACCCTTCTGTGTGGATCTCTAGCCCCCATTGAAAACTATGCCTTCCCAAAGGCCAAGGTTGGGAGAAGGGGCAGGTTGAAAGGCCCACAGAGAACCCAAACAAACAGAAAAGCATGGTCAGAGTGAAGACAAAAGTATGGTCATAAACATAGAAATCTCACAAATAGTCTTACCCACTATTTTTTACTTTTCTTTATGAATGGTTGTTAGACACTCCATTATGCAATATATTTGGATATATATTTATATTCTTGTTTATATATATGTATATACATATATATAAACATCAATCTACCCTATCATCTAACAATTATACTCCTCAGTATATATTCAAGAGAATAAAAGCACAGATATCTGAGGTTTCATTCATCATTGTCAAATACTAGAAACAACCTAAATGTCTATCAAATATATATACATATATTTAAATATATATTACATATGATTGAATGTATTATATATAAATATATGGTATATATTTGATATACACACACACACACACACACACATATATATATATATATATATATATATATATATATATGATTTAAGTACTTAAAATTCGGGTTCTAGATTTTCCCTATCTGAACACTGATATTTTTAAAATAATGAACTTTTAAGCTCTATGATAAGAGTGTTCTAAACACATCTATTGAAATGAAAATATACCGTGGGGGTAACCAACAATGCCTGGGTCACAGCACTAGCTGAGCTTGGAGAGCTGAAGGGTTTAGCATGGCCTGAGCTCTCCAGACACCAGCTGCATCTTCAGAGTCAGCCCAATGACAGCCCACTCACAGGACTGTTGACACGAAAGGAAGCAGGCATGCAGCACTTGGTGGAGCTTCAGTGGTCCATAGTCTCAGTTGCCTTCTGTCTCCCACCTCGCCATGACTCCCTGACAACAGAATCTGTGTCTTAACTAGTTAGACTGAATGTCTGAAAGAGCCAGTGCAGAAATCACAGATGCAGAGAACAGGGTCCTTTTGTCTAGGGACTAATCCGCACTAACACTATCCACCTGCGGCAGAGAACACAGGAAGCAATACATTTGTAGTAACCATTGTTGATATGGCTGATGTTCTGTAAGGCTTTAGTGGAAAGTCAGAGCAGTAACCGGCAGTTTTTAAAGTGAGGCAGGCTGCACCTTCTAACCCTAGGATTGTTGAGTGTCCACTACACACCAGATTCTGTGTTATGAACTAATTCAGTGATGGATAGAGCAAAGAATTATTTACCCCCAGAGCAAAAAGAAGGAGGTCGATAAGCACTTCTGCAAAACGGAGCAGAAATTCACTTTCCAACCACCAGCAGAAGCAATGCTCTGACCTAACCATGTGCTGGCTGATTGGATAGCCTTCCTCAGCAGGGCTGAAGGAACTTCGTCCAGTACCTTCCAACACCCCCCAAGTTGCATGGGAGAGAGGGGAAACAAATGTTGACACTGATATTCTTTGCCACAAGTTTCTCCTTGATCAGAAGTTTCCACAGTAATATGAAAGATTCCAATTCCCTGCTTGTCCCTAAGGCTGAATATTGTAAATAAATTCTGAAAAACACATCTATTTAAGTTTCAGATCCTGGGGGAGATTTTACACCTCTCTTCTCCTGTTTCAGGCTTTAAATCCCTACCAAGCAGCAGGATATTAGAGCAGCCCATTCTGAAAATATGTATTTTTTTCATACTGAGAGAAGGTCCAAAATGTTATAGTCTTGATAATGATCTTGACACCTCCTGACTTCCTCCTCAGCCCCCAGCCCAACAGTGTCTGTCTGTCTGTCCCAGAAGGCAGTGCCACCACACAAGGGACTGTGAAGGATGTGAAGGAGGAGAGTCATTCTGAAGCAACAGTTAGACTCCTCTCGATTGTTATGAAGATTAATTGCATTTCTTCTGAAGTCACTGAGATAATCAATCTTGGGTCCAGTTGTTTAGAGGAATATAAGAACAGCTAGGTAACAGCGCGTTAAGTGCCTTGCAAGCACAGAGAAAATGTCAACTTTTCTCTCTAATAGCATGGAAAACAAGTATGTCTGCAAGTTAGCATGAACTAGTGAGCTGTGACATTAATCTGACTGGTTAACTCTGAGCAATGATAAAGTCCATTGGAAGACCCAAAAACCAAGTCATCAGACTCAGCCAACTAGAGGACTTAGCCAATTTAACCAAGAAGACCTGACCACTTTGGGTCTAATATGATTAAATGCTTGCTGCAATTGGATAGTTAAACTACTTTAAAGTATATGTATATAATCACCAATCTTCGGAAACACACACAAATTCACAGTCTCATTTCTTTTGGTTTAGAAGTGTTAGGATCTAAAGCACTTAGGTTGTGAAGCACTTATAAGCTATACCTTAGCCCACTCACTTCCTCTCCCCACGACAAAGAGAACCTCAAGAGATGGCGGGAAAACACGAAAAGTTGGTGCACCTCTGGGGACTGTTAGCAAATTACTGAACTATGCTTCCATTTACACTTGCATCGTCAGGACTGCTTCCCTAGCTGTTCGAAGGAACAGGTTATGCTTTAGTTCACAGTGTCTGGTGAAGGACAGGCAGCTGCATCTCTTAAGTGTGTTCAGGTTTCCAACCTTTGAGTCTACAGCTAGAGTTCCCAGCTCACCCAATACTCTAGCAGGAGAACACTGCCAATCAGGAAGAAAGTCTTTAAAGGAATCCACAGAATGAGTTTCCAGAACTAAGGCAAACAGAAAGTGTAGCTGTTGAGTAAACAAACTGTTATACTGTGGAGGATGAGTAAACGTGTGCATTTTAAGTGGAGGGGACTGCAGTAGATAAAGGCACTTGGGGTGGATAACATTGTGTTAAGGTTTCAATGTGAAATGTATACCACAGGTTTGTTGTGTGAATACACTGCCTCCAGTTAGTGCCATTGTGCTTGGGGTTGGGGAACATTTGGACATGTGCTCCTGAAGGTAGGCATAGGCCACTAGGAGTGTAGGAATGGGTCTTTGGGGATTATAACCCAGGGCTACTTCAGTTCTCTCTCTGTCTCTCTGTCTCTCTTTGTCTGTCTCTGTCTCTCTGTCTCTGTCTCTCTCTCTCTTTCTCCTGATCTAAAGAGCCGTGCTGTAGATTCCTCCCACCCTGGACCAAGTTGCTCACCACTGTGGCTCTGGCTTCCCTGGCCTGATGGACAGTATGCCTGAAAGTGAACCAGATTAAACCTTCCTTCCTTAAGTTGCTTCTGTCGGGTATTTCAGCATCAAGACAACGAAAGTGCCCAATAAACCTCTAATATTTCTAAAAGTTTAGCAAGCATAACTCTCTGGGGACAAATCATAATTACTGAAGCATAATATTCCTAAAACTCTACCCTACTCACAGTCTCTGTCCATTTGTCTGCACTTGGGCACTCCTGGAGGATTTCCTTTAATTATGTGTGTGATACAACACAAATCCAAGTGTTTCTGCTTCCCTTCCTCAGCCTCCATCACACCCTCAGCTCATCACCTCTCGTCATAGCTGCATCAGGGCCGCCCACCACCCATTAGAACCAGCTCTCCGCTCGCTCCCCATTGGATGAATTTCCCTCCATTTCTTTCTCTTATCTGACAGAAGTTTGTGGGGAAGGGAAAGAAGCTGGGGACTCTGTGCCTAATTCATCAGGCCTCACTCACACCCCCACACAGTCTTCTTTTTCTTGTGCTAGTCCCCAAATCAAGAAAAGAAAAATGAAAAACCATAACTCCCAAGAAAATAGGAAGGAAAATGTTACTAAATTCTTGCCTCTGTTTTAGAATATAAACCATGCAGAAGAGCAGGAGGAAAGATTTTAAGACTCAGAATACCAGGAAGTCAGCTGTGAAAGTCTCTCCTAGAACTGACTGTATAAAAAAAGACCTGAATTTGGCAACAGACAGGACAAGATGGGGGTGGGGATTTTGAAGGGTCTCACCTCTAGATAAAAGACTATAGGAAACTTCTGAGTCTTCTGAGAGAAAGAGAATTATCCTCCCCCCAGGATGACCCCCTTTAATGGCTGTCCAATGTAGAGTGGTCAGCCCTGAAACCATATACACATAAACAACTATTGAATTAGAATTCTATTTCAATTAAAAACATAGTTTTTTTAGAAAAGAAAAAAGTTACTAAATATAGAAAATGATCTTGTTCATTAGACTTGTGTTTGGCTTGTACCTGTTATGAGGAACTATGATGCAAAGTGATGACTACAGTAACAGTAATTAGTAATTGCTCATGTCTCTGTACATGCTGGATCTTAAACAATTCACATACATTTACTCATTTTGTCCTTATAACACGCCTCAAACATATAAGGAGAAACAGCTATAGAAAATAAGCACCCTTAGACCCAAAGCTGGTAGGTGAAATAAATCCAGAAGTCTGAGCTCAACTCTCTTTCTTAATGACTGTAGCAGGTTCACATGGCTATTTCTTTCCCATAAATATGCTTACTTTTAGTTGGGAATTTATTCCACAATTTATGAGAAGTGAATATTCCTGGTTTGATATATATAAATCTCCTTAATATATTTTTTCTCTACTAAATAACCTCACCAGTAGACTGGCTGTACGAGTTCTTTTACCTACATTGTATAGAGTTATTATGGTCAAACCAGAAATGTCTAAGTAAGGCAGAGTCAGGGCTACACTTCCCCTGTGTGGTTCTTCAAGCCCATTAGCTTCCTTTGGCTTCAACCAGAGCCCTCCTTGGAACTTTCTGGTCTAACTGCCATCAAAATTCTTCCTTGCCTCATGCTTCATTTTTGACTATTAAAAATCCCATCGTTCTGCTGCCTTGAAAACACATATACCTTCACTTCAGCACAGATATTTGAAGGGGAAAGCTAGGCTACCCTCTTCTCAATGTCTCCCAGCAGCATTGAGATCTGGCCAGGAGTTATAGGAAATATCTCTATGGATAGTGTCAAGACATCTATGTGCCTAATCAGATGAGAGAATTCATTTGATAAGAAAATCAAATTGGACAGGAAACTTGAAGTATCTAGAACAAAAGACCAGTGAGACTTTGCAAGTCCTTGATGCAAAGAGGCTGATTACAAACTTCGCTGAGTGTTTCCACTAACCGCTATGTTGGGTAGTAACAACATCAGGAAAAATCGTTTCTCTAGATTCAGTATAAAAAGATAAATAGTGAGAGTAGAATACTGTCAATCTCCAGCTTTTAGTAATTACAGCATCTAAAACATTTAGACTATTAATCTGTTCCAATTTCCTTCACCCCAAAATATTATCCAATCAGCTTAAAAATACAGTAAAAATATAAGCCAAGAGATCAAATCAGCCTTCTTAGAGAAGAGATGGGTCTGTCCAGAAAGCTTTTGCTCCTGGCTAATTACCATGCTGGTAACAAGCCAAATGAGTTTGAACAACACACAGCAAAGTGCACCCACAAGACAAACACAAGTGCAGTGCAAACAGCCCTCTTTAAAATGCTGGTAGCGTCCAAAGTTCAACAGCTTGGTAAAGTATAAAGCCCTCTCTCTATCCCCAGAGAAAGAAGTTCAAGTACTTACCGTGTCGTGGGACTTATCCTTGACATCATAGACTGTCAGTTTGATTCTAGTCTCTTCATAGATGGGATACTCAGATGGGAATGTGACACCCGTCAAGAACAGTGGGTCTTTTGTTCCCTGAAACAGTATAAGCAGATAACTCGGATTCAATAAGGCAGCAACTGTAGCCGGTAGCATGCAGGGACAAATGAGAACACGGGGAGTGTGTCTCTTTCTGCTTTTCTAGGAAATAGATCTATTCAAAGAGAGATCTGAAGAGCCAAGTGTTGTTTGTGGGCAATGAGCCCAGGGCCCCATCGTACTGAGGGCTACTGAGCAGGGGAACTTGCATTTTTTAAGTGGCTAAGGAAGCTTGAAAAAGACCTTGTTTTAAAAAATTGTAATCAGAACATATCTTTAGAACACGTTGCCAGTCCATTTAAAGATATAGATAGATAGATAGATAGATAGATAGATAGATAGATAGATAGATAGATAGCTGTATATATTTATCATTTAGACAAATGATCTAAGATACTGCCTCACCAAACTGAATGAAGCTATTTTCTCAAACCATTGGCAATCCTGTGTTATTCTTTTAAAAAATGTTTTTTCTTACTCTGCTTCAATAAAAAGCTATCCTCTATGAGTGTGTGATTGTTTTTAGATGTTTAACAGTGACTTTTTATTCCCTAAACCAATTTGAAAACTAGTAAGAAGAACTCTAAACGTGATGGATTGGGGGAAATAAATTATTGCTTGGTATATGGTCCTCAAGACATTTCAGTGCCTCCAAATCAGAAACCTGGTATCTAACATCACATTTTAGAAATATACATGCAACCAAATGTATTTGAAATGTTGTAAAAACTCAATGAGCCACTGGTCTACTAAAGTTTCTGAATGTGGTGTTCACTTACTCTTTCCCTCATTCTTTTTGTCTTCAAAAGGCAAAGTGCTCTTTTCTTGGCCAGACACATTTGGAGACAGGCAGTGAATAAAACATCTGAGAAAATTGTGCCTATTCTATATAAAAGTCAACATAAATAAATTTTATAGCTATGATAATGAATTTCAAATATGTGTGTTTTATCACAGGAGAATCAGGAGATACAAATCAGTAGAACAAAATCAGAAGAAGAAAATCGTTACTTTAAAATTTGGCAATGTTTCAAAATAATCAAGTTATAATAATGTCTGAAGTGTTTTCACTAAGAAAATGACTTTACAATTTTAGCCAAGCTGTCTTTCTATGAGTCAGACTACTTTTAATTCAACTTTGGGCTAACTATACACTGTACCAGCATTGGAACCTGAAGTCTCCACAGGGCAGATTCAGGGCTGCCTGAGGGGCCAGACGCAGGACTACACACAGGATTTAGGTCACTCCCAGAATAGAAGTGACTCTAGTGTAGTCTGAATCATTGGTTCCATCCACTGCTTCAAAGCAAACGGTGAGCTAAGCCAGCAAAGGCTTAGCAGACTGTCTGTGCTCATACAGAGAAGCTCCACATTCTGAACAGTGGGGCTCACAAGTCTAAGAAAAACCAGAGAAGCTGAAGGAGCTGTGAGTACACTCTCCAGAGCCCCAGATGTTCAGATAAGTATCTGTCCCTCACTGAGGTCATGAAATGTATCCGGAGAACAAAACTATCTAAAGGGAAAAGCTGTCCTGTTGAATCTGAGCCAGCACCATAATGAATTTCCCTGATACATGTTGAATGTTGTGTTAGCAACAATAAATGTAAATAGGAAATCTCTCATCCCCATGAGTAATATTTACACCTTTTGCCCGGAAACATTACGGCTAATCAAGTTAATCATCTACCTTTCTTTGGAAAACACTGTGTTTTGAAAGACACATGGTAAAGAATATAAAGTTTTCACTACTGAGCTGGAAAAATTGTAAAGAGCAAAAACCCCTTCACCTGTTTTAAACTCAGTAAGTACTTTAAATTTTTGCATCATTAAATGTTTTCATTCCATTTTATTTAAAATCAATGTAGACAGTAGATCGTACACATAGAGACACACAAATATATAGACCAGTATTCTGTTCTCTGGGAATTCACAGTGGAAGGTTTTCTATGGAAAAAGCTAAAACTTTTCATAGAAAAGCCCAAGTCTTTCCTTGTGCTTATTCTGCATTTGCTTTGAAACCTCAGATCTGCGTTTCTTAAGGACAGATGAAAGGAACAGCCGGGCATAGACCACAGGCTAACTTATGTCAGCTGTTCAGCGGGGCGGGAGAGAGGGAGAGGTGGGGGAGGAGAGAACAGCATGCACAATGCACACAGACACCAGCGTCCAGAGAGAGAGAGAGAGAGAAAGAGAGAGAGAGACAGACAGACAGACAGACAGACGGAGACAGACAGAGGCTGAGAGAAACCCATGCCAGGCTCACCTCCACAATTTCTGTGCTGGAGTACCTCGTCAGGGTCTGCTCCACAGGGTGGATTACTGAGATCTGCACTACTGTATTCAGTTTTCGATCACAGACAGGAGCCACGAGATCCTTGCACGCTGGCAACAGCAGAAAAAGAAAGAAAACAAAACAAAACAAAACACCTCACTCGATCTCTTAGGGCAAACTTCTGTCCAGAGCTGAAATCAACTTTGTCTACTGGCCGAAGGAAATCTCCTGGTTCTCAGCTGGCTTTACAGAGGAAGTCTCTTGGAAGTACCTTACAGAAATAGGAAGTCACGTGCTGCCAAGCTGAATTGAGAGTTCATTTCCACTGACCACATTTGCAGCACATGCAAATCTCGAGTGCTCTGAGATCGCAGATCCAGTGTGGGAATATGTCCACACACAGCTCAGGGACTGCGGGGCTTTGACTAGTTAGTAACCCCTAGGTTTCCATTCACACTCTTGCATCAAGTAAGTTGACTGGGGCCACAGCCAGGAAACTAAGATGTGTCTCGTTGACACTGGCTGGGTTAAGTTAAACGTCTGAATGCCCTCTCCACATTCCTCCCCTACCTGTGTATAGAACAGGCCTCCTCCAGTCCTCCACCCTGCGGAAACAGGAAGAGAGATTACCCTACCACAGCGGAGTTCAAGCAGAAGAGGAAGCAGGGGGGTTAAAGAGCCCTCTGTCTGGAATTCAGGACCATCCTGGGAGAGAGCAACTCCGATAAGGATTGAGTAATTGCTGCCCAGGGGCCATACATTCTAAGAACTTTTCTTTACAGGCTGGGTCCTGTTACAGCTCCAGCCACCACGTCGTACTCACTGGACTATTTTTCTCCTCTCACATAGCATTCCCTAGTTTTAGAAAAGGAAAAAAACAGGGGGGAGAAGCTATTCCTTTTCTCAGTAAGTCTGGCATTACTCTCCTCTCTGCATCCTCCCTCTGATTTTGAAATAGTGAATTTTCTTGGATTTTTAAAATTGCTACCTCTTAAAATCAACTACTAAATGTGATAAAAAGAGAGGGGACCAACTGCTGGCCTGCTGCAGGCTGCAGCCACTGCTGGGTGAACGAGAAGCAGCCCTGTGAGTGGTTCATGGTGATAATGTCCAGGGTTCCACACTGTCCCCACCCCACTCAATGACCAGGAAGCCATGCAGAGGAGGAGGCTGTGTTTACAGTCGGTAATGGCACCTCCTGCAATTTGCAGGGCCACTGGGACAATGGTAATACAGCTTAAAATTGAAACTTGAAAGTGAAGTAATTTATAGATGCAATTATCACCTTCCAATGGCTAGCAGATCCCCTTATTTATAGAAACAGAATGAGACAGGAAAGGCAGGTGCTTTGAAAGGGAACCAGCCTGGGTTACGTCCAGTTCTGGTAACTAAGCAATGCTGGGGGTGCCAATTTCACTTCTTCACTTCTTGCCAAACTTTGGGGTCTTTTTATCCCTGTCTGGAATTTTGTGTTAAATTTTCCTTGCTGAAACCGCATGCCTTAAGCAAAACAGACAAGCTAAGGGAAGCATGGGTGGAACAAAACAGCCACGGCTTATCTGTTCACTATTTTCGGGGCATTCAGCTCATTACCTAATCTTCAGAATATACCAAAAATCCTTGTCTCTATTTCTCTCTTCTGCGTACCAACACAATCTCTTGCAAAATGGATCTGCCTTTGGAAGTCTCACTGTCACGATGATTTATTGCTTAATCCAATAAATCTACACTTTAAAAAAAAACCCACCTACACATAGTTTCAATAACATCAATACATGACTGGAAAACTTTTTTCCACTGCAAGATTCCACGCACACTGCCCTTTGGTGGTTACTTTGATCACTTTATTTACTTGCCTTATGAGTGTGGTTCATTTTATCACTCCTCTTGGCTTTCTGCTCACTGTGAACATCTACTGAAGCTGACAACTATCTTGTCTTTGGGGATTACAGCTAGGGGTTGTGAGTTTGAAAACCACGCATCACACCCACTCTCTGGCGCAGCCTCACCCCTGTCTTATGAGCTCTTGACACCTTTGATCAAAATAAGTCACATCACTTCTAAGTTCTTATCGGGCTTGGCTGTGGCTGCGGTTCTTCCCAGAAGCGAGCAGCTATTCTGTGGTTCAGCAGAGAGCCTCTAGGCTGCACTTCCCATAAGAACAGACAGCATATAAAAGCAAGATTCTGTGCAGCTCTTCAGATGCCCGAGAGTGCGCCAGCAAGAACACTGACAGCATCGCCATTTGTATTCAGCAGCTGTAGAGGTTCAGAACCCGGCACAGAGAACAATAGCAACAAGTTACACTGGAGCCTGTGCTCTAGTCTCTCTTCTTCCTAAATAACAGCCCTCAGCATTGACTGCTTCTTAATACCAAGGCAGTGAGAGGGAGAGATCGTGAGATCAAACAGAATTCCTGAAATGTAGCTCCAGATTTCCTGTTGTCTAGTTCTGTGGCACAGAGTAAATAAATCACAAGCTCAACGGCTCATCTGTCAGGGTGGAAAGAATGTGAGCTTCTTACTATGAACTTTTACATGCAAGACTCATGTTTACTAATAATGTTATATTAATATTTAACAGTTTTTTGATGCTATTGCTATGTAAAATAAATTTTACTGATATAGTTCTACTCAGATGGCCCCTTAAAAACTGTTACCAGATCTGCATCTCTTTATAAGTACCAGTCTATGACATACTACATGTCATACAGTGAAATAGATAAACATGGATCTAATTCTCCTACAACTGCCCCTGGAGGACTGTGAAGGCTGAGTCAGTGGATAATGCATGGAGATGCTACTCATTTGAGCATTATGAGATCTAACCTGCAAGGGATTATTCAGTAGACAATGAAGAACTGTGGTGGTTTGAATGAGAATGGTCCCCATAGGCTCACATATTGGAATACTTGGGGCTTAGTTGGTGGAACTGATTCAGAAGGGTTAAGAGGTGTGGCCTTGTCGGAGTGTCACTGGGGCTGAGCTCTGAGGTTTCAAAAGATTTGTGTGATTCCCAAGGTTCTCTCTCTGCCTCTTGTTTTTGAGTCAAGATGAGAGTTCTCAATTGTTCCTATGCTCCACCACCATGGAATCTAACTCTCTGCAGCCACCAGCCAAATTAAACTCTTTCTTCTATAAAGTGCCCAGGTCATAGTTTATTATCATAGCAATAGAAAAGTGGCTAAGACAAGAAGTCTAAAAATATGCTTACAGAATCTGAAACTGTTCTATCCATCTTCCAAAGCATTCTTACCATAGTCTGTTACCACATGAAACTCAGCTCTAAGAGTCCCCTAAATAAATAGCCTTCCTCAGTTATAACACTAGAAGACTGCAATGTTTGGGGACTTTTTCTTTCTGTTTTATTTTAAAATTCTCCCTACACCACCAAAAGCTCTACAAGCACTTAATGGTTGCTGGAGAAGAGAGAGACCATTTTCTAGTGGTGTCACCACTGGTAAGGTGGCTGTGATAATGAATTCACAACACGCCCCCATGGTTGGGCATAGTCGCACATGCCCGGTGGGACCTAGTCACTTCTGTCTAGTCATTTTCCCGGTCAAACATCTTGTGTGACTCAGGACTGTGGCTTTACATGCTTGCGTAAAGCATGTAATGCAAATATGTGATCTATGGGCATGCGTAGAATAGCCACATGGGCCTGTGCGCACAGGCGCAGCCCAGCCTTTATAAGCCAGCGCCATGATTCCCAGGCCCCTTTCACTCACGTGTCTTTCCACGGGCCTGTGCACATCTGTCCCTCTCCCTTATCTTATTAAAACCCTTGTTAGTGGATTCTGTCATGTTTCGTGACATTTCCTCACAGGGTAAGAATGCCACAAAAAAACCCAACAGGCTGTGTTCTTATAAATGATCCCTTGCTTACCAGGAACCCTAATTAGACACATTAGGCCATCAAAATAAATGAATAAATAGCAAATAAATGACATGAAAGAAGAGGGCAGTAGTTGGGAAGAGGAAAGGACTCAGTGGGAGTCAGAAGAGAGTAATAGGCAGTAAATACATTATATATGTATGAAAATATGTAACAAAACTCATAATTAGGTATAATTAACTTATGCCAATAAAATGAAAAAATGGCTAAAAATTAAATGGTGGATTAAAAAATAATTCTAACTATTTGAGTTAAATGGTATTAACAAGTGATACACTCATCAGTAGCTCTTTAACCTTTGCTTCTGCCTTTTTACTGATTTTCTTCGGACTGAGCTGTTGAAAAGCATTTCCCAAGATCAAGACTTTGAAGGACCTGTGATGAAAAGTTGGGGTAAAAATGTGCTCATGTCCATTGATTGATTGTTTTATACTAAAAAGCAGAATGGAGGGAAAAGGAGTCAGAAATTATAATTTTGTGGTTTTCATAGCAATATATAAACTAATTATAAATGATTCTTTTCCTGGTGACTTTGACATAGTATCCAGCAATAGGAGCGTTCGCTTTCTTCTTCCAATGATGGTGAGCAAGGTGGCTATAAAACAAACCCCAACTTGGGTTTGTGTAAGGGCCAGGCAGCTCTCCTCTCATAGAAAGAAATACTCAGTAGAAGTGTAATGATAAGAATAAATGGAGCCGTTGTGTCTTGGGAGGAGGCTGTGCATAAAAGCAATCAGGAAAAACCATGAAATAGCAGCCAATGTGTTTTGTTCAGACTCTGAAATCCCAGCCACTGTGTGAATGGACAAGCCATAGTCTCCACCCTCTGCTAACCTCTGCCTGAGGGCTAGAAGTTGCCAATGTCTGTTCTAGATGCTTGTAGCATGTCATGGATGTCTAGATAAAGAAAAGAACATCTTCTGCTCTGGTAATTATCTCATTATTTGAGGATTCTGAGGTCAAAGAGCAGGCATCTTCAGGGTTGTTCTCAAGTCAAAGATTTCATCAGCCACAAAAATACTGTCAGTATTAAATAAAACATCAGCCTATGTTTCTTACAATTATCTAAATCATACCATATCTATTGGGCTCAAAGAACCTTTCCATCACTCTAGGTAACTTTAGCTGAAAGCTGAAAACTATCTCACCTCAGAGAATAACACAACAGTCCAATTCAAGGAAGTCTGAGCCTTATACTGGATGTGTTAAAGTAAGCATGCAGGGGTACAGAAATAAGGGATGACAGGTATAAGCTTTGGGGCAGCCTGTGCTCATAGACATCCCAACCAATCATCTCCTTCCCTCCAAGAACCATTTCCCCTGTGAAACTCAGCCAGTTTTTGTTGCTTTAGCATCCAGTCTTAGTAACAACTGGCAAACTTTACCTTCTTTCCCCTACATCTGAGCAGATGAGGAGTGGAGATGTGGTGGTAGAGGGGGAGGAGGTTATCATGTATCCCAGGATGGTCTTGAACTCTCTGTGTTGCTCGGGATGACTTTGAACTTCAAAGCCTACAGCCTCTACTTGGTTGTAATGGGATTAGGACACAGGTCCATCCACAGTTTATATGGTACTGGAGAGGGACCCCAGGGCTTCACATGTGCTGGGACAGAGCTCTTCCAAATAAGCTACATCCCTAGCCTAAAGATGGTTTGTTTTTCGTTTTGTTTTTGTTTGTTTATTTTTGACTGAAGATAAAACTGTGTTTCCTAGCTGGATCATACCTGAAGAACTATGGCTTTTTATAAATGACTCATTCTGTTGACCCACTGGGAACAACAACAACAACAACAACAAGAAGACTTTGTAAATTTTGCATGAGAACTACACAAGGTAATTCTGATAGTTAATGTTGATTATCAACTCCACTAGAAAGACTTAGGAGACAAGCCTCTGGGAATGGCTGTGAGGGATTATGTATATTAGCTTAACTGGAATAAGAAGAGTCACCCTGAATGTGAGTGGCAACATTCCTTGGAACTGGGTCAGAGTTCAGAAAGATTAAACAGGAGAAAGTGATCAGATCGCCAGGATTCATCTTTTTAATTCCCAGTTGTGGATGCAACATGCCCAGGAGCCTCCTGCTATGGCCACCATATCCCCCTGCCATGACAGACAGTATCCAGGACTGTGAAGCCCAAATAAGCCTTTTCTTATTTAAACTGCTATTGTTAAAATTCTTTGTCATAATATTAAGACAAATAATAAGATAGCGTGTGTGTATGAGTGTTTGTGTGAGAGTCTGCATGTGTCTGTGTATGTGTGTGAGTGTATTGTGTGTGTATATGAATGTGTGTGTGTATGTGTGTGTGTGTGTGTATGTGTGTGTATACGAAAGGCTGACTTTGTGATGATCTTCCTGCCTCAGTCTCCCAAGTGCTGGTATTAAAACCGTGCATCACCACACCGGATAAATCTTGCAATAAAAGCAGAACAATGAACTCCAGAGTGGCCTGGCGGAAGTACACCTTTGACTCTGAGGTAAGTCTAAGGAACTCTGTGCCCTGACTGTTCTCAGGGAATCCTGATGACAGACACCCAGGCCTGGGAAGATCAAGAGAGGTCACACTACAGAAGACAGGAAGTACTCTAGGTCCAGTGTGTGGCCTTACACACACACGGGGCCTTAGAGAAACAAACACAGGCTTCCAGCTTCTCCCAGATGACACTGCTCTTATCTAAGCACTTCTGAGATTAGGATCTGCCTCTTTCCTGAGAAACAAGGAAGACTTTCACAGCCTGAGGATAGCGTCTTATCTGTGGCTCATATTCTTAATGTTTGGTTACATTTCTCCAAAATACAACCTATATATTATTTCTTCTTGTACTCTAGAAAATTAGATTCTACCAATGAATTGATAAGGCAATGTAGCTTGTGTTTTTAGTCCAATAAATCATCGGACTCCATTATAGGGCTTCACAGTTACCAGTCTACACCAGTGATTATGTTTAAATTAAGTTAATTTACATCATGCATGGAAAGATATATGAAACAATTAAGAGCCTAATAGCCCCTCTCCCTAATTGCTTCTCCAGTGTCTTAGGCTTTCTCATTTTCAGTTGCCTCTGCCTGGCTGTTTTTCTGTGTTTTCCCTCCTTTTTTCAGGAAATTCAAGAAACAATTTTCTGAAGCCTGGGGTGCCAGCTTCTATAGCACCGATCTCCGGAGGAGATTTACTAGACGATGTTGCCCAGTTGCCTGGCTCTATACTCCAGAACACAACTGGGTGGAGGAAAGTGGCAGTGTGTACTGTGTTCCTGCCTGGTACCCACACCCACAAAAGGAGAGTTCCATCAGCAGCTGGGTGCTGTGGGATGGTCTGTATGTCAAGTGTGTTGCTGATTGGTCAATAAATAAATCACTGATTGGCCAGTGGCTAGGCAGGAAGTATAGGCGGGACAAGGAGGAGAATAAAGCTGGGAAGTGGAAGGCTGAGTCAGAGAGACACTGCCAGCCGCCATGATGACAAACGAGCCATGTGGCAAGGTATAGATTAATGGAAATGGACTAATTTAAGCTGTAAGAACAGTTAGCAAGAAACCTGCCACAGCCATACAGTTTGTAACCAATATAAGTCTCTGTGTTTACTTGGTCGGGTCTGAGCGGCTGTGGGACTGGCAGGTGAGAGAGATTTGTCCTGACTGTGGGCCAGGCAGGAAAACTCTAGCTACAGCTGGGCATCCTTTTTTTTTTGTTTGTTTGTTTTTTGAGACAGGGTCTCTCTATGTAGCTTTGTGCCTTTCCTGGAACTCACTCGGTAGCCCAGGCTGGCCTCGAACTCACAAAGATCCACCTGGCTCTGCCTCCCAAGTGCTGGGATTAAAAGCGTGTGCCACCACCGCCTGGCCTTTATAAGATGAGCTTAGAGCTGCTTCCTGGAAGAATAAGACTCTAATGGTACTGAGCTGGTCTATGGTCACTGACCTATCCCTCCTCCACATCCATTCTCTGCTCTCTGAAATTTTAGCAGTCTTTAATTTATTAACTATTTTTTATTTTTATATTTTTATTCTTTATCTCTTTGCTCCTTCTAGTTTATTTTTATTGAAAATGTCTGCTTTCTGTAACTTTTCTCATAGGTTTTATTGCTTTCTGTTTTCTTCTCTATTATGTTTTCTTCTTTAATATCTCAAATTACCCTCTAACACATGTTCCTTTCATCATCCTGAAAGACAAGCTCCCAGGAACTGCTGCTTGTGTGTTCCTAAGATCTGGGACGCTCAGGGTCAAGGACAAATGACAGTTTCTCCTCTCAGTTTACTAACCATTTCTAAGACCTCTGTAGAAATTAAAAAAAATGTTAATTTCTCCTTAAGTGTTGTGTGGGAGATTTTAAATAGCATACACTTCCCTAAAGAGAGTATAAGCCATGTATAACTGCCAACACAACCAAGAGTTGTTGGAAAAATAAGAATAACTGTATAAAAGTAGGTGTGTAGGGGAAACATTTGAAGTCTTTGAAATTTCTCTTCATTTCTGTAAATTTCTCTTTTCCCTTTCTAGTCACCAAGTTAAAATAAAATGTAAAAAGAAAAACTGATTTTCAAAATTCAAAGTCACTGTATTTCTCTCATGAAAGACACCAGACTTGGAATGACAAAAGATGAAGAAAGGACCAGGTGAAAGAAAACCAATCCTGGAGGCTGTCCTCATGCCACAGGCCCTCGGGCACACTGGAAGAGCACCGTGAGTGTGTGCTTCTAAATCACCACCACGTAGATTTTACAACTCTTCTCCTATAAGATGATACGTGAAACATGTCGAGTTTCTGGGACTGGTGGGACATTCATTTCTGGAACATGGACTGTTTGGGCAGCTCTGTGATCAGACCCTTTGCTTCTGCTAATGAGTGTCCAGAGTGGCAATGTGCTGCCTGCTCCAGCCTCACAGGCCCAGCGGGCCCAAATGTGCCCCTTTTAGACAGTCAGCCAGTGGATATCTGTAGACTGTGATGGAAAGCTCAGGAATGAGGACTTTCTTTTCACTTTACCAGTAAGTCAGTGTTCGGAGTCCTAGTTAATTTTCTGTACAGCTTGCTCTTCGGCCTGCTCAGTAAAGGATCAGCTTTGCATCCGGCATTTCAAGACTATGCTCTTCAGAGGAGAGCTCAGCTAACACTTGGGGAAAGCATGAAGCTAATGTTGTGTGGAAGAAGCAGATGATAGAGGAATCCAGGTGATGATTTACAAGCAGGAATGTCAAAATCCTGCCTTCCGAAAGACTGTTTCACAGTTGCTGCTGCACTGAAATTTGAGCCCCACTGCTCCTAAATTCCATTACAGCTAATTCACTCATAAGTAAAACTGATTTCTTTCTTCTAAAAGGCTAGGATCGGGTTGGGAAATATGCCTTGCAATAAAATGTCTTACTTGGTCATGTACAGAACAATATAAAAAGAAGTCACCGTAATTTATATGTGTCTGTGTGTGTGTTAAGTGGAAATCTGTTTTTATAAGAGGAGAAAAAGGTGGGCAAGAAGCTGGAACTCACATCTTAACTTAGGAAACATTACATTACGGATGCTAAAATACACTCCATATCCAGGACCGAGTCAAAAACTTCATTGGGTAGTCTGGGGAAAGAAAGTGAAAATGTAACCTCATCTGGAACAATGGTTCTCTCTGAAAACACTGTTGGATTATCTGTGCTGGGGAGCAAGAAATCATGCCAGCTGTAAAGCAGACAGCTCATTTGCATATAAAAAGAACAAATTTTGTTCAAATCACTCTTGTCAGCACCAGAAGACGTCCATTCTTGAACTCATCCCCTGCTCCCTCGGCTTCTCTGCTGTCGATCCTTAGAAAATCCTATTTTGTCTTGTTTTCATGAATATTACTGAGGTGGCTCAGATTCCATCTTCTAGCAATTGAATCATAAACAAGTCTGTGCTCGTGTCTCTTTGGATTTTGATATCTCACACCGACATGTCACAAACCGTCAGCTGGCCTGGCATCGCCTGGCATTGCACACAGGCATGGCTCTGTCTGTGTGTGCTCCCATCCCACATTCCACTTTGGAGAGACAGCAAGCGTGTGCTGCTTGCCGCTGTTCTTTTTAGCAGGAACATATGTGCTGCTTCAGAAGGCAGGAAAATGTTATTCCAAGGAGGAACGCAGGTTCTGCTGACTACTAAGAGGAATAGCGACATCCCATTAAGGAAATCTGTAGTACTAGAACTAAAATAGAATCACTGTCTTCAAGCACCAGGACCTGACCTCAATCCCGAGAACATACATAAATAGATGAGTGTGGTTGTGCCCGTGCTTGTAATCTTACTGCTGGGAAGGTAGAGACAGGCAGATCCCTGGGGCTTGCTGGCCAGGGAACCTAACCATCTTGGTGAGCTCCATGATAGTGAGACCTTGTCTCTGAAACTAAGGTGGAAGGCACCTGAGTCATAATACTCAAAGTTGACCCCTGAGTCACACTCCCACAAACACATACATACGGGGGCGGGAGAGGAAAGGAGAGAGAGGGAGGGAGGAATGGAAGGGAGAAAGAGAGAGAAGGAGGGAGGAATGGGAGGGAGAAAGGGAGGGAGGGAGGGAGGGAGGGAGGGAGGGAGGGAGGGAGGGAGGGAGAGAGAGTTAGATTACTGAGACTCTTACTTTCTGGTCTCCAAGGGTGACATTTTCCCAGAACAGTTGCCATTGACACAGAGCAGACAGGATTCTTGCCAGGCATAAGGCTGGTGAGTGGATTCAGCAAGGCTCATGGATACTGGGTCTACCTTGCTCTAAAAGGTGAGGCCAGTGTAGTTGGTGGATAGAGGAGGTACCAGCAAAGGTCTTAGGATACGGCAAGCCTCGGTTGTTAAACAGGATGGCTAAGGGCAGGGTGGACAAAGTTGCTGAAGTCTATCTGAATCTACACCCTAGTTGTTGTTTAGGAGAGCAAGGGCCTGGGATGATGCCTTGAGGGTATGACAGCTTCAGAGAGACTCTGAGGTCGACTTGTCTGGGCAGGAAGAAAGAAAGGGAACAGCCACTTCCTGGCTGATTTCTCCTCCAGCACACTGAGTCATGTGGATGTTTCCAACAGATCCCAAAGAAGGTCGTTTCCGGTGAGTTTTCTCAATGTGTGCTGCTTTAGAAGGGTTGAAAAGAGACTGTGCCCAGGACTTGCTTTTTAGAGAGTGGTGCTTAAATTAAAGTAATTTTTTCCTGTGAATATATTGGGTTCAATACTTATGTGTGAAATCAATAGTTTTAATATCTGGGAATGGTGATGTATGCCTGTAATCCCAGTGAGTAGAGGCAGAGGCAGGAAGATCATGAGTTTGGGGTCATCCCCAATCTATAGCTAGTTCTAAGCCAGCAATCTCTGTGTGAGGCATTTTCTCAAACAAAACAAAACCAAGAAACTCGTGTGTGTGTGTGTGTGTGTGTGTGTGTGTGTGTGTGTGTGTGTGTAACTGATAAATTGTTTTCAGTCTATTGACAAATATTTTACAAGCAAAGTTGAAACAAAAACTAAAATAAACATGCAAAATGTAGATTAGGAACTAAGGCTGGAAAGGAACAGGAAGACTAGACGTTTCCGGGGGTGATTAATCTCATTTTAAGTGTCCTTGTCTTGACCTTTCTTTGTTGAACAGACTGAATCTCTTGAAGGTGATTCTTCAAGCACATGTGAGACTTTGTGCTAACAAAAGAAATTCTCAATACAAGTTTTGAATACGAAGACTTTGAGGATATCAAGCCCTCAGAGGTAGGATGTTGACTCTCAGGAACTAGAAGGCACATCCAGGCCAGTTCAAGCTACTACTGACTTCCAATCCATGGTGTAGCAAATAGGTAGATGTGGAGGTGAGAAAGCCATATGGGCAAGTTGGGGGCAGAAAGTATGGGATGGTTTGAAACAACCCTCCTACTTCGACAGTCTAGGGGGAAGATGAAAATCAGTCAACGAAGAGGGAACGTTTGCAGACACCAAAGGGTTTATTTTTCCAGAGTGTTTTGGGTCTTCTGAGAGGACAGTTCAGACCCACAGCCCCGCAGAGCAGCTATCTGATGGCAGACTGCTTGGAACCCAGGGACACAGAACATTTTCTAACAAAGTGGTCCAAACCATTACATTAACTTCGAAAGAACTTCTTGACTCCTCCATGATAAGCAGGAGCCTAAGTGAAATAAGAAGGGGTTGAAACAGGCAAGCTGACACATGCCTGCAGTCTGCAATCCTGGTGCTCTAGAAGCTTTAGCAAGAAGATTGTGAGTTGGAGACTAACCTGTGCTATGTACCAAGACCCTGTCTAAAGTAAATGAAAATCAAGAGAAGGCATCTTCCATTTTGGTTTGGGAGAATATTTTTTCATTCTGTCTATATTCTAAACAGTCAAAAGAAAAAAGTTCAAGGTCATAGATTCTGACTCTAACTATGTCTTTAATTTTGTTAAAGATACCCCTCCACTTGATCTGAAAATATGGATAATTCTATTCCTTCTCACTGGATGCTTATAAAGATCCAATTACACAGAATATGTGGGCAAATGATTTATGAAGTTCCTAATAATATATTAATGATGCACTTCTTACATTCATAAACTTAGGTCAAACATTGTGAGTAATAGGAGCTATCATCCACAATTTACAGATAAGGAATTGGAATGTCAGAGATGGTGAAGGATTAACACAAATAACAATTAGACTACTACCAAGTGAACCATACACACCTAGCAGCATTCTTATGACTTTCGGAAACTGTCTTGTTCAATCTGAAAAGCAACACAGAGGAAAAGAAGTTTTCACAGTCATGCAGGTAGCCAGGGGCAGAGTCAGGCCCCAAAGGTCTGGAGCTGGCAGCCCAGCAACTGCTCTCCAATGCAGCCGAGCTCTGCCTCCCTGTGTGACATGCTGCAAGCTCAAATGCCATCTCCAACCTTCTGACCACTCGATTCTTGTTATCTTAGTTGCCTGTGATTCTTCTTGCTGCCACCTGTAAGTGTCTATTCTTAAGAACATCTCAGCCTGGACTACTTGCTTCCCAGTGTCATCAACACAAGGGCTTTCAAAGTTATCTTGTGAGGAATTTTGAGCATCAAATTGGGCACACATATGATTCAAATCTTGACAGTCAGATACAACCTGGTTATAGAATCCATTAATCATACCCCATTACAGATTCTTTATATCAGCTCTTTCTAGAAGAACCCCAAAGCCCCTAAGACTCTACTTTTCTGAAGACAACATGGAAAGCATGAGATATGAATGAATAATGAGTTGTATACATTATGGCCTCTGAACTTAATTTTTCAAACAATACTTTTGCAGTCAGTATGAAACACTGTCAGAAGCACCTGTAAAGACATCAATGCACTGCATGGATTGGAATTCATGCACACACCCAGCCCAAGGAAGCTTGCTGAATGCTGGAAAGGTGTTCTATGAGGGTCTAGGTGGGAGTGCCATATAATTTCAAGCACTGTAAACAGGAAAATAAAATTGAGAGAGCTGAAGGACATTGTCAGGACAAGCTTCTAGGATGACCAGACAGTTGGCTGTGATCTAGGAGTCAATATGTTCAATATGCAGGCAATGCTCAGCCCATGTGAGGGTCAGAAGGACAAGGTGGACTGGATCAGAAGGTATGAATAGCATGCTTCCCTAAGATCTAGGCAAAATTCAGTGAGTTGCTATGTAGTCTTCGAGGCTAGGTACCATGAGTTGGGGAACAGGGGAGTCACCTTAGATACCTCTGACTATTGTGTCAGGAGAGAAGTGCTCAGAGACTGAAAGCCATATTGATACTGGAGGACTTCCTTCAGTGGTCCAGATGACAGCCCCCCATGGCTTCGAATTGATTGGCAGTGGTGGGGAGCAACATCAATGCTTCAATTCACAGTACTTGTTCAACACAACGTGTGCAAAAGTAGACGGTAGCTCTGACGGTAGTTGATGAGGGAGAAGTTGTCCCAGTGGAGATAGAGTTTGGGATTTCAGTAATTGAGTGGATGGTTGTGTATTTTACAGACACAAGTATAAAATATTTTGGGGACAGGAATACAGATCAAGAGGTCGAGTTTTAGCTGTCCTAAGTTTAAAAAAATTCTTAGACAAATAAAGACAAATCCAGTAGAGCTTTGGAAGCGAGTAGAAAGCTTTGGCCACATGAAGGCAAGGACTGCAAATTTCAGAAAGGCCCTTAAATGTTACATTAAAGCCATGGGTCTTTACATTGCTATGGATGTTTTCATATTTTAAAACAAAACTGACATTCTGAATTTGAATACACTTGGACTTGGGAATGCATTGCTGAGCGTGATTTCTGTCCCTATCAGAGCAGTTTGTGTAGTGACCAGTGGGTAAAGTAGAGGGACAGGGACAGGGACAGAAGAGGGAGAGAACTCCAGAAGCTTCAGGCTCCTCCCTTCCAGATAATGACTGCAGGCTTGTTGCTCAGACTCCGAAGATCCAACTTCTTCCAATAGGAAAGAGAACAGTGCTGTCTGTTTGCAATTGCAAAAGGTAAAGCTCCAGTCAGAAGCATTTTTGGAAAGACTTTTTTTTCAGAAGGACTTTTTATTAATTTTTATTAATCTTCTCTTCCACTCTAACTCTCTGCTTGGTCTCTTTTCTCCATAGTGTGATTCTCCATTGATCTGAGATACACTTAGTTACCCAACAAGAAGGTTGACTGACAATATCCAACCACACAGACAACATTAAGGGATTCTATACCACACAGCCTCAGTGGCTTTAACTTTAACAGGATGCTGCAACACCCAATGAACCTTTGAGAGAGATCTGATTCCTCAATTGCTCATAAGTATCAATAAATACTTCAAAATTAGCCTGTTCCAATGACCAGAGCTCTCAGCAATTAGACAATTCAAGGAAGAGAGTAATTAGGTAAAACACACAGAGAGGGAAGTATGAATGGTGGTCATGAATAAAAGACACAAATAATTATGGCAGTAAGGGAACATTTAGGGAAAAATGAAATATCCCACAATTTGTTTAGTCCATGTGTAACCATTCATTTAAAGCCAAGGTGTAAATTTGGTGAAAGACACCACTTTCATTAAATGCCCTGCAGTATGTTACACAGAAAGAAATGGGACAAGGAAAATACACTCATGCCGTAGCAACTCAGCTGCATTGAAAGGAAACGGACATGGCAAGAAGAAACAGGAAGGAAAACATTGCTCTTGCGTACTTCTGGCTTGGTGACTGATGTCATGAGTCTCAACAGCCACAGGCAGTGTCGTGCTGGCACTTAGACCAGCATTAAAGAGAAAAGCAAAGATCTGAGTGCAGAATGCACTAAATCTTGGGTGTTGGGAGTCACTGCCACAAAACAGACCTGTTAAAATACTCTAATTGGTTCATTTCCTCTTCTTCAATTAAATCTCTAATTATTTCAGCAATGCAAAAACAATTATGCTGGTCTTAGATAACCTTTTATTGCTCTTCTCTCTGCCATTCTTGTACTTTTAATAATCAACCACAGAGAACATGGCCTTTGCAGTTCAGAATCTAGCTGCCTTCATATTCTCGCTCAACACCATTGTACAAAGGCTGGACTTGTCTGTGAAATGTGAATACAGAGAAACACCTTTGGAGTCCATTACAGCTACAGGAAGAAAGCATATGAACTACTCAGCTTTTAAAAGACATCAGGAAGTGGTAGTAATCATTGCACACAAACATTACAGGACCCAGAAGGCCTGCCCAGGGAAGCAGTGACTGCGATGGGTAGATCCACCCAAGGTAATAGTCCTAACAATAAAAAGCCAATCTTACACTATGTCACATGCTAGTTTATGTGGTTGACATGTACTAACTAATTTGTTCTTCACAGGAACCTTCTGTGGTAGATACAAATACCCTTCTCATTTATTACATGACATTCAGAGATACAGCACAGTTATTCCATGACAATGTAGCTAGGTAGCTAATAACTAAGATGAGATTCCAAAGCTAGCAAGTTAGCGACACATTCCCAAACTCTTAGGTAAGCTGCTAAGGTGAACTACTGAATTCCCAGTTCAAGTTTAGGTTTAGCCTGAGCTAAGCCCATTAGCAAATTGATCATCTTTATTTTTGCCATTGTGTCCTTAGTAAATGGTAGCTTAGAAAAATATCTCTTTCATTGTATCACTAATTATTCGCTGTTAACAAACTCACATAGTTCAAAGACTACCTAGGAAAATTTTCACATATGCATCTCTAAACCAGTCATCAGTTATCTGGACATAGTTCATTGAGGGTCCTCTCTGTCCATCTCAGAGAGGCCAGAGCCTCTTGAGTTTCATCTTTCACAGTCCTAATGTCAGAAAGACTCATGTGGTCATGGTAACTTAACACAATTTACTAGCAGTTTAACAATGTTTAAAAACTGATTATTTAGAATTTCAAAACAAGTATTTAATGTAATAATAGTAAAAGTCACAAAAGGATTTCTGGTTTTTTCCTATTTCAGAGTAGGATTGTAAGAAAGAGTAAAAACTGGCACTAACTGTCACAAAATGGAAAGGGAGCTCTGGGATTTTATGTTTTCTGCAGCTCACTACTCTGTCAGTTACATCATGTGTTCCTTCTAAACCAAATGAGGTATTGCTCATCGTTCAAGACCCAGATCCAATGCCAGTTCCTCTGAGAAGAAGAAGAGTCTGATGCCAGAGTTAATCCTACTTCCTTAGCATGCCCAGAGTCATTGGAGTGTCCCATTGCACATCCATAATGTAGTGTGCCTAGCATGGTACAGCTCTCTCTGCCCCATTGCTGGAGATTCCTAGTGAGCAGGAACTGGACAGTGAGGATGCAGTCTGATGGTTAAATGCAGAGCTTCAGAACTACGCAAATTCAACTTGGACCATGGCTGCATGGTCTCCCATAACATCTTTGGAAAGCTCACCTTTGTAAAGCCAATAGTCTTTGCCTATTGAGTAAACACAATATAAGAGTGCAGCTCTGGCCCCAAGATTCCTGAGATCAAACACTGGGCTCTTTATTATATCATCTATTCATGTCAAATTTTTCTTACCTGTAAAATAAGAATGATGATAGACAAACTCTTCATGTTTTATGAAAGTTAAAATAATGAATCTGTGCCAGCAAGATGGCTTAGTGGGTACAGGTAATTGATGTTAGTTGTCTTCTGACATGTGTACTGTGGCATGTGCATGGTAATCATACCAACAAATGTGCACATGCATACAAACAAATTAAAAACAAAAAGAATGAATCTGTGAATTGTGAATAACAACAACAAAACCCACATTCACACCGTGTGGTGGTGGCACACGCCTTTAATCCCAGCACACGGGAGGCAGAGGTAGGTGGATCTCTGCGAGTTTGAGGCCAGCCTAGGCTACAGAGTGAGTTCCAGGAAAGGCACTAAAGGTACACAGAGAAACCCTGTCTCGAAAAAAAAAAAAAAAACCCAACCAACCAACCAAACAAACAAACAAACAAAAAACCCACATTCACTAAGAGTCTATTCTTTATATTAGCATCTGGCTGATTTGGATGATGTACACCTGTTTGTATACAGCTAAGCTAAAGCTAAAGCAGTTTGCCGTGGCATCTCTTGTGGCTTTGCACAATGGATCTATCATTTATGGAGGAATATATCATTTTACATGTGGCAGAGTATACTGTAATTATTAGCAGGAGGATGGTAGTTAATTTATTAAGTAAACCTGGTCTAATGGAAAGATCTTCCATGCTCATGGATAGGAAGGATGAACATAGTAAAAATGACAGTTTTACCAAAAGCAATCTACAGATTCAACGTCCCCATCAAAATCCCAACACAATTCTTCACAGACCTCAAAAGAACAATAATCAACTTCATATGGAAAAAACCCCCAGGATATCCAAAACAATTCTGTACAACAAAGAAACTTCCAGAGGCATCACCATCCCTGACTTCAAACTCTACTGCAGAGTTATAGTAATAAAAACAGCTTAATAATGGCATAAAAACAAACATGGGGATGAATGGAATCAAATCAAAGACCCCAACATTAACCCACACACCTGTGAACACCTGGTTTTTGACAAAGAAGCCAAAATTTTACAATGGAAAAAAGAAAGCATCTTCCACAAATGGTGCTGGCATAACTGGATGTCCACATGTAGAAGAATGCAAATAGATCCATATCTAACATCCTGCATAAAACTCAAGTCCAAGTGATCAAAGACCTCAATATAAATCCAGATACACTGAAACTGTTGGAAGAGAAAGTAGGAAGTAACCTTGAATGCATTGGCACAGGAGACCACTTCCTAAATATAACACCAATAGCACAGACACTGAGAGCAACAATTAGTAAAAGAACCCCCTGAAACTGAAATGCTTCTATAAGATAAAAGACATTGTCAATAAGACAAAATGGCAGCCTACAGGATGGGAGAAGATCTTCACCAACCCCACATTTGACCAAGAGCATACATAAAGAACTCAAGAAACTAGACATCAAAATACCAAATGATCCAATTAAAAATAGGGTACAGATATAAACAGAGAATTCTCAACAGAAGAATTTTCAAATAGCCAAAACACACTCAAAGAATTGTTCAACACCCTTAGTCATCAGGGAAATGCAAATCAAAATGACTCTAAGATACCATCTTACACCTGTCAGAATGGCTAAGATCAAAAACACTGATGACAACTTACGTTGGAGAGGATGTGGAGTAAAGGGAACACTCCTCCACTGCTGGTGGGAGTGCAAACTTGAGGGAACCTGTTGGGTGTGGGACAGAGGGGGAGAGTAAGGAAAGAGATGTCTTGATAGGGGGGACCATTTTGGGGTTATAGAGAAACGTGTGCCAGGGAAACTCCCAGGAATCCACAAGGATGACCCCAGTTAAGACTCCTAGCAATAGTGGAGAGAGTACCTGAACTTACCATTTACTGTAATTAGATTGGTGACTACTCTAATTGTCATCAGAGAGCCTTTATCCAGTAACTGATGGAAACATATGCATAGATCCACAGCCAAGCACTGGGGCAAGTTTGGAAAGTCCTCCTGAAGAAAGAGAGGAAGGATTGTACAAGCCAGGGGTGGAGGTGTGAAGGGTGGGGTTGAGGTCATGAAGGAGGAACTCAGAGAGATAGCTGAGCTGAGCTCATAGGAGCACATGGACTCTAGACTGACAGCTAGGGAGCCTACATGGGACCAACCTAGGCCCTCTACATGTGTGTGACGGTTGTGTAGCTTGGTCTGTTTGCAAGGTTCCTAGCAGTGAGATCAAAACCTGTGCCTGGTGCTTAGCTGGCTTTTGGAAACCTGTTCCCCATGCTGGATTACCTTACCCAGCCTTGATGTATGGGAGGAGCTCAGTCCTGCCTCAACTTGATGTGCCATGCTTTGTTCAAGGCCATGGGAGGCCTGCCCCTTTCTGAATGGAGATGGAGGAGGAGTGGATGGGGAGGAGAATACATGAGAGGTGGGGAGAGGGAACAGGAGGAGAGGAGGGAGGGGAAACTGTGGTCAGTGTGTAAAATAAATAAAAAAAAAGTTAATAAAATTTAATTAAATTAAAAAAACAAGTCAGGAACGAAAGAGGCCCAGGAGTAGGGCCTTGCTGTCTCAACATACTCAAGCCACCAACTATTCTACATTACTTGGGCATTCCAGTGTCCTAGCCAATGGTTCTTCACTAGCTATCAATGCCCCGTGCTACTTTTTTCCTCAGAACTACATCAACATGTCACTTGGTTTCATGTCTGTTCAAATGAGTAACCTATTTACAGCCAATTAGTACTCATTATCTCATCATAAGAACTATATGACCTGCTGCTCCAATGTCTACTGTTCTATCACCCACTTTGCGTGAAGTCACCTAGGTCTTCAGTACAGTATGACAATTTCCAAATATACAGTTATACCTTGGACATGTTCCTTTGGATTCCTAGAGGCTTCTTTGTAATATATGTATAAGAAAGTTCCTCTTCCCCAAGTAAACTGCCTTCCTTCATATAGGTTCTTTCCAGCTGCTCAGATTTTCTGTCTGCATAGGACTTGCCATTAACTGGGAATACTTCATTTCTGAGCTAGCAGTCACTAGCACAATGAACAGATGTGTGGCTCACTCTTCTTGAAGAATTCATCCTGTTTCCATATCTTCATCCTATCATAATGAAAGCTTTCTGATATGCACATCACTTTCTGTGTCTTATTTCTGTCTAATGGGCTGCCATTGAAAATCAAACTTTGAGATAAATTAGCTTCACCGATATGACGTTATAGTGCCAAACAAAGAACTCCAAGGTCACGTGGAAAATATATATGCCATTCTCTTCTATGCATTTCCAGGAAGTGCTACCTATTAATTTAAATTATAATATACATTATCTACATAAGAAATAAAAATTTACTTTTTTAAATTTTATTTACTTTTGTTTTTATGTATATGGGCATATTGTCTGTGTATAGATCTATACACTAAGTTCATTTAGTGCCAGTAACGGACAGAAGAGGGTAACTGATACTCTGGAACTGGAGTTATAGGGGTTATTAGCTGCCATGTAGTTGCTTGGAACTGAATCCCAGGTCTTTTGCAACAGCAGCAAGTGCATTTAACCCCTGAACCATCTCTCCACCTGCTACCTACTTTTCTTTAAACAGAGTCTCACTATGTAGCCTTGGCTGGCCAGGAACTCACTCTATAGACCAGTCTGGCTTCAAACTCATAAAGATCTGCCTGTCTCTTCCTCCTGTGCTAAGGTTGAAGGCATATGGCACTATGTCCAATAATAAAATAAAAGTTTTAATGAGCAATTTATTGACTTGAGATAATAGAGATAAGTGGTAATCAACATTTTAAGCATACTTGGGAATAAAATTAAATGGTTTCTAAATATTTCAGTTACACCTTTTCCACTATCGATCTTCTCTATGCAATTTCCATAACAATTTCAGGAACATGTACCCCAAATTTAAGAAATGTCCCTGTTAGGTTTGCTTAAAATTGATGTTGCTGAACCTATTATGTGCAAAAAGAAAGACTCTTCCAACCTTCTTGTTTGTTTCCCTCAGTTCTGTGGGCCTCACTTCCTTCCTGAAGACAGCAGCTCTTATCACATTGCTTTGCAGTGATTTATGGTTCTATAATCTTGGTGGGGTCTCCAAACCTTTCTGTCTTCCCCTCACAGACACAGTTAATCATTCTATCCACCCACATGTGGTTACTGAAGGCTAAATGGAATTACATGAAATGTCTGAAAGTTTCTGACAGCACACATCTGGAGTGTTTGTTTCTTCTTCTTTTTCTTTTTTTCCCTTCTTCTTTCCTTCATTAGACTAAGCCTATCCTGAGGAATGGCATAACAGCAAATATTCATTCAAGTTTTTGAATAGATATGTCTTCACAGTGTTAGGAATAGATCCACACAGCCTGTGTCCTACATTCAGAACACAATCTGAAAGCAGGGCTTAGTGGGATACACCTATAACCCTGGTATCTGGCTGCAAGATTGAGGCCAGCCTGAGTGACCAAGCAAAACTCATTCTCAAAACAAAACAAAACAAAAGTAAACAGCTTCCCACCAACAAAATAAAAACAACCCTCCCCCAATCTGAACAACCACAAACCCACATTTCTAAATTCCAGTGAAATTTTCAGTGTGCACATTGTTGAACCAAAGGATTTTATGATTAATTTTGATAGACTTATCTTCTCATTAAATGGAATTGTATCCAATGCCAGTGTCTAGGTTATTATTTTAGAGGGTAAAGCCTTGAGTCACTGCTTAAACAAAAACAATCTTATTAAACTGCAAAAAAAAAATCAACATTCTCTGGGATTTTTAATTAGTTCTTTCCTTGTGAAAAATAAAGAACTGCTGTACATGTGGGAAGACAAGGAAACAAATGTGGATTCAGACTCCAAGCCGTAAGAGCAAATTGCTTCATTTAGCTGCAGTCACTCATTAGAAATGGGGTTAGCAGTGGACAGAGTGCTTTCTCTGAGCATGCCTATCTAGTTCTATCAAGATGTCTTTAGCCAATTAGCTTGCTCAATTGACTAAGCATCTCCTACCTCATTTACTTGACTAAAGATGGAACAGGGAAATTCCAGCAAGAGAAAATGATCTTCGCAGAGATCACTGAGAAACAAGTGCTCACATAAAATAATGTATTCAAAGTAATAAATCACTTGCGTAAATAATAAGTGTGACTATTTCTCCATTGTATAAAGCAAAGACATTGGAATTTCCAAGTTATTTTAATATTTTGGTAAAGGGTAGTGAATCAAACATCAAAGTATTTGAATAGGAGAAAAGGGCTCCTCTCTTGTTCTACTTTTTTTCTAGAATTTGTTCTTTATTTATTTTGTTCAAGTAACTATGTATCTCCTTAAATAGTAATAAATGTTTTAGAAAATTATTTTTCCTCTTATTCATTATGACAATGAATAGTTAACAATATAATATTTAGAGCCAAAGAAGTTTTGGAATTAAAAACATTTCCAAGGCAGGAATTAAACGTAACAATACACTGAAACCCACAGGCAACAGTTTATTGATGATGTCTTTGATGAGATAGAGAAAGTTCCGTAAGAAGTGGGAAAGTTAGTAATCTTCACATGCCATGAAGCTGACAGATTGTAACATATATCTTCTAAATCTCCAATTCCCTCTAGACTGACTGTGTTTGGTAAATGTGTGTTCTGTTATTAAGCATATTGTGGTATTTGATAACATAAAATTATCCACCTTTAGCAATTTTACTGTATTTTCAGTAAGTATAAGGAAAAAGAGAATGGACATTACTTAAATTGGATCCAGGACATTATCATGAATGAATTTTAGTGATGTGATTCTCTTCCATTGATGTTTCAAAATCCAAAATAGAGACAACAGAGCTGCCACTGAACTTGACAGATTTGCTACTGGACTGGGCTTTTATACTAAATAGCATCGCTGGCTTTGATCAAAACCACTCATTTTAACTGAAATAAAAAGTAGGTATCTGTTCATATAAGCTCTCTCTTGCAAACTGGTCTCCGTCTCCCTCCAATCCCAGGGCTGTCTCCTTCAGATCCCCCTTTCTCCTGCACGTGATAAAAGAGGACTGTGTTTGTACTTTGAAATGTGGCACATTGCTCTAACTACTCTTTTCTTTCAGGAAAGCTTTAAAAAGGGGTTTGTTTTCTTTCAAATTAGCTTCTACTAGAAGATAGACAGGTACTCCAGCAGCACCGGCTTCTCATCAGTGTGCCAAAGATGTCTGCCTCTCCTTTTGCATCTCAGCTTACTTTCAGAAAACAGCTTCTTTCTATGCCCCAAACCATGTCAAAATTCAAGCAAGGAAGTACAGCTTTATCAGTTTTGCCATGAATATTTCTTGTAGTTTTTCACAACTTTGCCTGTTTCTCAATACCTAGGAAATTCCAATCCAGAATGCTGAGTTACCCAACCCTTTTAGCAAGATGCAACAAAACAGGATGCTCAAAATACTAATTATATACAATTATTTTCTCAGTAAGTTATACTTCAAAATGGGTTGAACAAAGGGCACAAATTTGCTACATAATCAATGGAAGTATGTGTGCCTAAAATTAAGAGTTCATATCACTAAGACTCAGTTCAATATATCTATATTTTTAAATCTGTCCCCCAAACTTCAGAATATATCTTTATTGACATATAAAATATATCTCATCTCTGGATGTCAATTTGAATATGTGCGCATTTAAATCTAAAAAGCTTAGTTTAAAACAAAATGTAAGCTAGTGTGGCACCCAATGGATTCTATATGCAACCCAGATTTTTGTTTATTAATACAAATTAGAAAAAATAATTCCTATGTTATGAGAAGAGTTTTTAATAGAACAATGTTCATAAAAGTAAGATGTAATAATACACATAATACACCTATAATTTGCAAACTTCTGCACAAATTCCCATTCTACTAGTTGCTATAAATAAGGTAGGATTCCTTACCTAGGATGAATTCCAACTGCGGCTTATTGGGGATCTTCTGGATGCCTATAAATAATAGGGATAAGTTTAGGTTTTAAAAGTATTTGTTATCAATATTATAACAACATATGTACTGTTTCACCTGACAAGATATTCACATACATTTTTGGAAGAATGAATAAAGGTAGATAATCAGGCTTAAACGTTTATGAGTTCTCAGATGAAGGCAAAGTATTTTTGTAAAGTCAATGGAAATAAAGAAACTTCATGGCCATAGAGAAACCCCAAAAGGACAACCATAAAACATGTTTGTCAACTGTGTCTATTTGTTTTGGAAGTCTGCAGTTAAGTGGGAGTTTTACAAAGAACCACCTCATCAAAGGACTGTCTTAAGTAGGTTTCGTTCAAGCTCTCTGACTTGTAAATATGGAATCATTAACAATAGGCAGAGCCCCAGTCAAGTTCTAGTAGGCAAGGACACAGAGCTGCTTATTTTGCTTACTTATTATTTCAACAAAATTGTGCTCAACACCTCTACTCCTTTCGTCTGTGATATTTTCAGGAGAAGACAGCATATAAAATGATGAAAGATGAAGTGAGAGTGGGGAAGAGAGTCTCAGAATGAGGGAGTGAGGTGATCAGGATGCAGGAATGCACTGTGGGAGGTGGATGTTGAAGATCATAGTCAACAGCAGTCCCTTGTGGGAGGTGGATGTTGAAGATCATAGTCAACAGAGTCCCTTGTGGGAGGTGGATGTTGAAGACCAGACATAGTCAACAGGATCCCTTGTGGGAGGTGGATGCTGAAGACCAGACATAGTCTATATTAGAGTCCCAAACAAGCATGGCCAAGGGTGTGAATGAATGACATTCCATTTGTTATAATTCATAAGTAGTCAAAGAAACCAAAGTAAAACATATAGAAAATCATATCACTTGACAATAAATATAAAGCTCCTGCCCTTGTTTGTGTGCAGAGACTATTTAAATTAACTGATATTTGGTCAATAACCTATTTTTAAAACCACCTTTTTGAATAAAATACAATGCCTTTTTATTCACAGTTAGCAATTTCTTTTTTAGCACAATAATAATTTATTTTTTCTCTCCTGCTAACATTTAAAATGCTTCAATTAATATTGTTAGACTGCCTAATAGATGTTAGAATCATTAGGTATGTTCTTGTGAAATAATCCAGTTTTGTTTATGTTTATGTTTTGGATACTAATAATTAACTCCTCTCTAAGCTTTGGCAACCAAATTTTTGGCAATGCATCCAACCAATATCATTTTCTAAAGATGATTTTTAAGATATAAATTTAATGAGGCTAGGCATATATTTGCTGGTGCTAAAAAATGTTTTTCTGAGTAAAAGGATCATTCTGAAAAAAAGGATGCAGTTTAAACTAAAGAACAAATTGAAAACCTAGAATTTTAAGCATGAGAGAAAACATAGTATTCTTTTAAATTTCTAAATTACTTAAATAGCACAAAAATTGACCCCAATGGTCAGATTTAAATCTTGGACAAATTAAGTGTTCTTTGTTATGTGAATTAATGTTGTCTGGGAGAGTAGCAAGGCAAACACTGTGTGATATTTTTCACTAATGTGTTCACCTTACATACTGTTTGGTCTTAACAATGTTTAACTTTCAAAATACTGATTCTCTATAGGAATAAATAAATACCAAGTAAAAGCTGTTCTTAAATATGATCAGCATCTGGAAAGGGTCCATGAAATGTATTTATCAGTGTTTGTTTGTTTGTTTGTTTGTTTTTGGTTTTTCGAGACAGGGTTTCCCTGCGTACCTTTGTGCCCTTCCTGGAACTCACTTGGTAGCCCAGGCTGGCCTCGAACTCACAGAGATCCGCCTGGCTCTGCCTCTCGAGTGCTGGGATTAAAGGCGTGCGCCACCACCGCCCGGCATTTATCAGTGTTTTAATGCACATTTGAAAACTTGATCATTTGATGCTGGTTCATGTTGACCTATCTATCAACTGTGTGATCCAAGATAAAAGATGAGAAGAATGTTGTCATGCACTCACATTCCAAAGCACAGAGAGAAATGGGGAAACAACTGGGTAATCTCATGCAGTTTGGTGAAATCCAGGTTCCTGTGAATACACAGGGATATTTGTCTGGTTAACCCAGTTTGGCTCTTCAGAGACCTACAGGAGGTAGGACACATATACTTACTTGTGAACTGAATGTCCTCAGGATCATTAGCCTGAGCTGTAGGAAGAAAATGCTGGCCTTCTTCTGATGTTCCTTCCTCTTTGATTTCCATGATCCACCTCACAACTGACTTACTTTCCACGGTGTCTTGTCCAAATGGTACCAGATAATGGGCTCTGTTTTAATGCTGATGTATCTTCACACTAATGATCTAATATCTCACCGTGAAATTCTGCACATAGAAAATATCAAGATTCAACATTGTAGCCATTTTAGAGCTCAATTCCAAGCTAAGAATTAATATAAAAACTACAACTACTTACAGATTGCCTTTCCTCCGTGCCAAGCCTTTTACACTTCCAGAATCAAGTTACACAGTGCACTGGAGGCTCTAGGCTAAGTTAATGTTTTCACAATAATCATTACAGTCATAGGAGGAATTTCTAAATCCAGAAAGTTATAGTCATCCCTTCAGTTTAACTCTCTGAGCTAGAACACAGCCTAGAGCATCCTGTCAAGGAAGTCGCCCACTTTGCCGCTGTGACCTTCACTGACTCTTTCCACTGGAATTTCCCTTTATGTCCCCTATGTCCTCTCTGCCATCATCAGAACATTAGTCATGAGCACAGAACCATGATTTGGCATGCTCTTTTCTTCCAAAATGGGCTCGCAGGTTGAAAAGGGGAGTTTCTGGTCTCCTTATTTTCTAGTCTCCTACTGTTCTGTATGATAGTGGTTTAATTATTTAATGATTGGGGTATGCTGTGAGAAGAATGAAAACAATTCTCAAAAGCTGCAGCTCAAAGGAAAATGAAAGCAACAGAAAACTGATGGTAATCAACACTGAAAAAGGTCCCCCCCCCCAAGATTTAATACCCTGCTGTAGATAGCTTCAGGTAGTTACAAATTCATGTTGATATACATGACGAAGAAAGAATTGAAAAAAAAAATCAATGTTGTTTTAAATCAAGTTACCAGCTGAATTAAAATGTGCAAAAATCTTTAAATGTCTCCACAGTGCTGTTTAATGAGATAGCAGGCGACAAGTTCGGTTTGGAATACTGATGTGACCTCAAAACCCACAATCAACAATCCTGAATTCTGTTGTTCTTAACCAAGTGGCTTCATGTAAGATTCAGCTTCAGTTCTTAGGAGTCACTGGGCAAGTCACATGCAGAAAGCAGCCTGAATCTTCAGAAAATACTGCGAAATAGCTGGAGATAAATGCATATTGTTTCTTAGTAATATAAGCAAGAGACTATCGTCTAAGGTAAAGGACTGTTTGCCATCAATTAGACCATAACTATCAATTTCAAAATTATTTTTTGAATTAAGACAATTCTTTCTAATTTCTTTTCTGTCTCTTACATTAATAATTCTTTTCTGATAAATACACACGTATTCATTACATAGTGTCCCTAAGACCTGAAGATTCTGTGGCTCTTGGGTTATAAGGATCTTGTCAACCTCATTATATTATTTTAATTAAATACTCAACCCTAATCCTGATCAGTCATTAAAAAACTTTGAAAGACCCACAAAGGATGATGGAAATTCTTGATAAAATAGCCACTCAGCACAGTGAATGTGAATAATTGATAAAACAAATGCTAAGGCAGGTACACGTGTGCACTTGTGTGATGTGGAGAGAAGGCCCAGAGTGAAGAAAGGTGCTCTGAGCTCTTGTGGCTGTGGTCCCATTTGAACGTATCATCCACCCAGAACACACATAGCAAGTGCAAACAGTACACAAAGGAAAAGCAAGTGCTACTGCTGAGCACGAGGTTCTATTTTTACACCTCTTTTGTTACACTAAAGAATAATTACGATTTGATACTTGCTATCAAGATATAATGCCTCAGAACATAGCAGCAGCAAAGCTCCAGAAAAACCACTGAATTTCCAGGGGGTAAGCACAGTGTTTATCTACTGCTGTGCTCGGCTTCCTTTTTTGGGTCTGTTTGGAAGTTTTCTGGTTTGCTGGTCATCCACACTGTGGTTTCTGCACACTACGCATATATTTAAAGGTCTGTTTTTAAGCAGGGTGACTATTCAGTCCAGGTCTTCCACCTTTGGATCCACTCAGAGCAATGAATAAAATGCAGAGTTTACCACAACAGCTGGAAAATGCTGTTGGTTCTCTCCTGCTTCCCCAGAGGAGGACGAATGATGGGTAGCTATATTTCAAGTTACATTTAATTGAACAGCATTTCTCATAAACCATGTGATAAGCATGGTTAAATATTTTACATGACTCACACTAAAATGAAAACTCTGACATGCTCATGTAAGTCATGAAAAGACATCATGGTTACTTAGGAAGAGACTGGCCACACATAGGATAACACAGAGACATTCCGCAGTGGAGGGGCAATATGAGATGTCTTCAACATTAAAACATTAAAAATGTCTTCAACATTGCAGTGTGGTGCTGGTCATTCATTATTGGCAGCCAGATCAAATGGCATCTTCTGGTCAAGACAGAATGCTGAAGGTAAACAGTGGGCACAAGACATGATAACAAGAATGATGTACTTAGCCATTGTGGTGTGTTTCAGATAACATCCTTCTATCACACTGTCCTATATTAACATAGCCTTGCCATGTTTGAGAAATGTTTAAAGAAAGGTTACATTAAAAAATTTTTAAGAAAGACTGAAATTGTAATAAAAATTACAAAAAAGATAAAAGAGAGAATAGAAGAATCAGGTCTTGCGCACAGAGCTCCTAGAGCTCAACATGAAGACATAGTTCATTTTTTTATTCTCTATTTTTAAGAAATGAGAATGCTTCCAAATAAAACATACAGACACTCAGTGACTAGCTAATAGAAAAGCCCACAAAGCAGACCAGATAGAAAGAGAAGAACTAAACCATGTCACATAGACTGTATATTTGAACTGTAGAAAGTTCACCAAGTGTCAAGGTAAAGATTACCCCAGAAGCCTGAACAATGGTGATGGTGAGGAAATCGTCTCATTTGTAGGTGATTTTAGTAGTGCAGAAAAATAAAATGAGAATCTTTGCCATCATAGAAGTATCTGGTTACAAAAGAGAGCCTTAATTTCAAAGGAAATTGTTAAACAGACTTATTGGTCTTAGTGACAGAATTTGGTGTGATACTAGAGCAGCAATTGTGAAAACCAGGAATGTTATTGATACCTAGGAAACTCTAAAGCAATGGACTGTCTGGAGAATAAACAAGATAACATTTCAATCATGGGAGATGGATTTTGTTATTTAAGCATGTTGCTCCACTTAGAACGTGCTTGAACACACATGAGCATAGATGAGAGAGAGAGAGATGAAATAGAATAATATGTGTATATTTGGAAACGTTGTCTAATGGCTAAGTCAATATAATGTGTAAGTTCACTGACAAATGAAAAGAAAGGTTTGGAGAATCAATCATAAGATACAAAGATATTTAGGGAGATAAGTAGAAATTCTTGAAAAAAAGCTTAAGGAGTAGTGAGGAAAGCTGGAGACAGGAATAAAGAAGCAGCCAATGGAATGTTGTTATTGCTCCACTGAACTGCTCTTTCTCGAGTAGCAGGGCCACTGGGTAGAGAAAGGACTGCTTTGATGGTGACATGTAAGCATAACTGATTGATGAAGGGATGCAGGAAATAGTAAAAAGAAATATAAGAAATACAGTCTGCTCTAAGGAGGGGAACTGACATGAACTGAAAATGAGGCAGTAGTCTCACAGGAAAACATAAGTACTTAAGGATGCTCCCCACAATGACCTCAATTCCTATAGAAAAAAAGACATATTCATATTAAATATAGGGAAATCTCAATCCACTTTGAAAAACTCAGACCGTATAGGTAAGGATCAATAAATCCAAAGTCTTGGTTCGTTTTTTATTTCAACTTGTCACAAACTCAGACATATCTGCTAAGAAGGAATCATAATTGCGAAAATGTCTCCATGAGATTGACCTGTTGGCAAGTCTGTGCGACAATCTCTTGGTTAATGATTGATGGCAGAGGGCCAAGCATACCCGGCTGGTGCCACCACGGTGCTTGTGGTCCTGGGATGTGCAAGGAAGCAAGTCGAGCAAGCTGTGAGAGACAAAGCCAATAAGCAGCGCTCTTTTATGGCCTTCGCTTTAGTTTTTCCTCCAGGTTCCTGTTTTGAGTTCTTCCCTTGACGTCGCTTCTTGATGGGCTGTGATCAGGACATACAAGCTGAAGTAAACCCTTTTTCCTCAAGTTGCTTTTGGTCATGGTGTTTAATCACAGCAGTAGAAACTTAAAGCATTTGTAAACATTAAAATAAAGATGATCTATGAACAAATAATACTATAACAATGAGAAACAAAAAAGCATACCTAGAAAGTAGACATAGAACTTTTGAGCTTCCATTTGCAAAGACCTAAAGTTAATCAGCCACACAACAGTCAAGGAAATGCCAACAATGAGTACAAGTGAAACGTTACACTGATGAATTAGGAAAAAAATCTCATGACCATCAATTGACCTAAATCTAGGAAAAAACAAAACAAACAAAAAACACAGCGGCCTCCAAGGGACCAAGAACAAGAAGAATGGTAAGCCACAAGCTTGTAGTAAGAACTCGGCCAGAATGTTTGATTAACTACTAATAGTTCAGGGGGGAGCATCAGGGTAGAGAAGCCTCCTGAGATCTTTTAAGTCAGGGGTTGTCTGTACTCATCAACAGGTCCTTTGTCTTAGCCAAACTCAGGTGCTTATGAAGAAGGCAGAGCTCAGTGGGTGTCTAGATGGCACCTCTTTGTGACATATGCCTGGAGGAAGGCATGTGGGGGCAGAAGTCACCGCAGTAAAGCACCTAGCAATAGTCTAGTCACCTCCTTACAATGCAGAAATGACAGATCTTGTTTCCATGAAGGCACAACCCTAGACCCATCGCAGTTAGAGAGTGGAAACAAGAAAACAGTGGGGACCTCTGAGACAGGACCACTAATGACTTTCAAATCTTTATTACTGTGACCTAAGGTCAAGGAGCTTACTATCTGAGCTCTAGACTCTAAGAAATCAGCAGAGAGCAGCCCTGCCTGACTCATGCCCCACTTCAAGAAAAACAGAGTGCAAATATAGCAAGCTGCCCACATTCCACTTGTGAACATTGTGAGCATGCTACAGTTCACATGTAAACAGGGAACATTTACCCCCACCAAAAAAAAGCCAAAAGTTGAGAGCAGAGAGCAGTCTCCAGTCACTCAGCCCTACTCCTTCTGTGTAGGAAGGAGTAGCACCAGTCGAATGTGTGGTTGGCTGTGCACTGCAGGTTGTCATAGGAACAGTACTGAAGCCTGCTGAATTACTGACTAGATTGATTCCAGCTCCCCAGCACATACATTAGAGGCTTAAGAGTAAAACTGGGATGTTCAACTCCAGCCATGAACCCTCTTTAGCTCAAGGTCTGCTGTTCTACACAGCACACAGATGAGGATTAAGAGGAGAGCCAGCAAGGAAAAGGAGGAGAAGGAATGTGAGCAGGAGGGGAACGAGAAGGGAGGAGCATGGAAAGGAACAGAAGTTGGGGGAGGACTAAACAAGAGAAGTCTTCTAGAGAAAATGTAAGAGCATAATTAAAGAAGCCACACCCAGGTAGTGAACGTATACTGAAACTATCAAAGATAGAACTGGAAAGGGAGTGTTCTGAAAGCTATAGCAGAAAATTCTACACAACCAACCAGATGAGGAATGACGGCAAAGATAGAAATAGCAAAATGAATAAAATAAATATTGAAAAATGTAAAATAGAGTGAGTAACACAATGAAGACTGTCTTCGGCAGACTTATCTGTAGATTTGTCACAACCTAGAAACTACCAAATCAGACAGTAGGTCAATAGAATGTCCCCAAACAGACACAAAGAGCACAGAAGAGGCCAGTGACAGCACATTGGTGACACTGAGCATGGGCACTCTGCCTCTCAGAAGAGGGGACAGAGCAAAGATTTGAGGTGATTCTGATGAAGACAGCTCCAAACCCACTGAAAGACATCGAAACACTTATCTAAAGGTGCTCAGAAAGTATCAGGCCAGGGACTAGCCCAGCCCTGTACAGCATTAAACCCCAGGCATCGCACACATACACACACACACACACACACACACACACACACACACACACCAGCATCAGGCCTACTCACAGTGCTGTAACCCATCACAGGGGAAAACCCTGAAGCAGTCTAAGCAAAAGATAACAAGTTGAGAAACACAATGGCTTTGATGGCTTCGTGTTAAAAGAGCAGACTGACATCTCCACTCTTCTGAAATAAGAAAACCTGTCGACCCAGCATTCTACACAAGGCAAAAATAACTGCTAAGCACTGAAGAGCACTAAAGACTCTTCATCTGGAATCAAGGAGTGACGACCTCATCACCAGCACTTGACGAAACGGTAAGAGAAGTTCTTCAGGCACGGCAGAGACATGCAGGTCTACGAAATAAAGAACCGCTCTGGAGATGGCACAACGAAAAATAAAAGACAAATCCATTTTCTCTTGCTTTTAATAAGAACAAAAGATAATTGCCTAAGGCAGAAGTGGGTACTTTCTGCTCAGAACGTAAATTTACAAAGCCCTAGGTTTGTCCTCTGGCACTGAAAAAAAAGGAAAAAGTAGAGAGAAACAAATAATTTGTGGGCCATGTTTTTGTTGTTGTTATTGTTACAAATACTCAGTTTAGATGTTGCTATGTAAAAATCAGCCATTGATAAACTTCATCAGACAAAAGTCACTGTATTCTAGATTTGACCTGTAATCTAGAAACAGAAACCACCAGTTTATAGCAAAATTAATAAGAAAATATTCTGTTTATAGCATCTAAAAGGACAATATACATATACATATATATATGTATATATATGAGCAACACTAAAAACAATGAGAAGAAGCAATGAGGAATACACTGTATTGCTTATATATTCAAGGCACATTATATGATTATTCTACTAATACATTAGGAGATAGACATTGAAGAATTACACTGGATATGGCAATCATCAATGGTAATCATTAATGGCATTTAAACATATGATAAGCTAATAATGGGAATAGAATAGAATAAAAATATAAAATTGCCAGGAACCATGTAACTTCTTTAGGGTACAAAGCCCGAGAAAAGCATGAACAAATTCTTGTAGCAAGGCCCTGGAGAATCAGACCCATTTTGGCAAGGCTAATGGATGATAGTTCACTGCATAATTCTGGGCGTGACCCCAGGAGCATAGGTGCTACCTGCTGTCTGTGCTTTCTTTACACAAATCATATTGCTGGCTGCCTCTATTTCATTTTCTCAGAGCTACAGATAAAATAGCTATTACAAAAGGAAAACTTCCCCCTGATGACTCTCCTTTGGGTGAGCCAGAGGGGATGTAGTTAAAAATGTACAGTGGATCTGATTCAGCTCCCAAACCTTTGATGTTTCAAGTGTGACTATGAATTCAGGCTTCTTAAGAACAGGATACTGCCTTTCCATCCCACCCTATGACTAGCCTGAAAGAGTCATAGTAGCTCATGACATTACAAATTTGCATAACTGTTCTGGAGATGATGATTTTCACCACAAGAGTCTAAGAGAAATGCAAATAAATAGATGATATCAGGAGTTAATGGAAACAGTCTAGGGGAAGTGATTGAAGCAGAATCAAAGAAACCCATAGTGCCTTCATTTCTAATAGCTGTGCCAATACTGTAGGAAGTTGAGAGGAAGGGGACACAAGAACCAGGGATAAGCAGAGCCAACTATTAAGAGTAAGCTTTTAAGTTATGTAGTTTACAGGATGATAGGGAAAAGAATCTGGACTATCCCCTGTAGGAGCCAGAGTAGTACAGAATGACGAATGAATTGATTCAGCCTTGGCTGGTGAGTTGATTGTGAGAACTTAGATTTTACCAGAAGTAAATATTAACCACTAGAGACAAAACTATCTCTCAGTCGCCATGACGCTGTAACCACAAATGCTGCCAACTGGACACACTGCTCCTCCTGTAGGTGTGCCTAGTTAGAAAACTTCCTTTGTCACTTGCAACACTGCGTACACTCCTGACATTAGAGCTCTAGATCAAGTAGGTAATAGTTACATGTGGGAAAGTGGGGGACAAAAGAAGCACAGGGTAAAGGAACAAACTGGCAATTGCTGTTACCATTATTAGAAACTTAAGGAGACAAACGATTGTAAAACTGTTCATGCAAATTATTGAAATAGTATAAACAAAAACGGCCCAGGCTACCTGGGGCTGCTTGCTTGGTGGAAACAGGTGGTCATAGCTTCTTTGCTGCGTCAACTTCACACATCTGTCCCAGCTCATTGGACCCATTGGGAGCAAGGCTCCCTGTATAAAATGCATGTGCAATTTTTAAAAAAGAGCAGAACTAGAATATATGGAATCCAATGACCACAAAGATTTTAATTCAAATGTAAGTAATTATATTACACACACACCAATTTTCAGAACTAAGATTGTGCAGAATAGCAAATGCAAACTATATTATTTCACAGCCGCATTCGAGTATTTACTTTTGTTGCATTTCAATCTGCTAGCATAGAGATGGAAGAAGCGAGGGGACGAGAAAACGTGCGCACTACAGACACTCGTCATAAGAGGGCTGGAGCGGCTTCCCAAACGCTTAACAAAACTGATTTTGCTTCTACTAATCTTAGCAGGGTCATTGTTTAATTATAAAATGTTAATCACCAAGAGGCATAATAACCCTAAATGAATCCTGTATGAATAATCCTATATACATCTAACAATAGATCCAGAAAAAGAAGCAGATCAACTCACTGTTCCCCCTGGAGGCATCGATGTTCCTCGGTATAGATGCAGACAAACCTTCCTGAGAAGCTCACCTAACACCATCTAGACATCTACCTACCTGACAACACAATTCCCATTTGCTTTTTCAAAGTCAACCCAGAGAATCCATTAAGAGAGATTGTTTGGTCACAAAATAAACCCTAACAAGTTTAAAAGAAATGAAGTAATAAAAAATACATTTTTGGCCACAATAAAACTAAACTAGAAATTACCCAGTAAAAGATATTTAGAAAATTCTTCAAGTGGATAGAAGTTAAATAATATATTTCCACATAACTCATGAATCAAAAATGAAGTTATAAAGATATATTTTATGTGTTTAAAATTAAGAGAAATCTGTGTACTATGTATCAAAATATGCTTGGAGGGAAAGCTATAGTTTTAAATGTATGTATTAGGAAAATGGATCACAAATCCATAACCTAAGCTTATAATTATAATTAGAAAAATTCAAATTATATTTACAAAAATAGAACAAAGAAAATAGTATAGACAACAAGTATAATGTATGAATATTTACTTTCCAGAAAATATTTATAATGCCAGTAAATTAATAACAAAAGGCAAATCAACTCAATCAGAAAAAAATCCTTGTGACTATATGAACTAGTAATCAAAATATTAAACAGACTTGGCTAAGAAAAATATTGGGAAGTTTTCAAATTCATTAGCAGTCTGGCAAAGCAAATGAGATATGACCATATAGTCATCAGTAGGTAACAGTATTAAATTGCAAGCCTGAAATGTTGGTGAAGACTTAAGCAATGCAAGTTTCTACAGTGATGGAGCATCAGCCATAGTGGAAACCAAACTGCCAATGTCTGGTAAAGTGGAAAACCAATGCCAGCCATGGTAGAAACCGAGTTGTCAATGTCTGGTAAAGTGGAAAACCAATACCACTTTGAAGCAGATATTCAAAAGAAACAGAATGGAATGCAAGGAAATAATTTGGAGAATGCTCACAACTAGTGAAGTTCCAATAATAAAAAGCATTGCAAACAGGCTAAATATCCCTAAGTAAGAAAGTACATCAGTATATTGTGGATTTTCCATTCTATTTGGCAGCAAAGTTAATAAATTTTGTTTCATATTAAAAAAGATCAAATTCAGAAAATATTAAGAAGAGGAGAGTAAGACACAGGAGGGGCAGGAAGACAGAAAACATGATAAGATGTTTAGAAAGATTCAAAACATATAAGCCGACACTAACAATTTCAAACACGTAGCTCCATTTTGCACAGTGTATACAGACATGAGGCACTTCTTACAGGAAGTAAACAATGAACGGGAAGTCTGACATCCTGGGATGTTGGCAAAGAGGGAGGCACTGGGGATGTGGTCTGGAAGGGAACACAGTCGTTTTAAACTCCATCTGTAAAGTTTTCTTAGACATAAACAGAGGCATATAATCATTTTTCCTTATTCCTTTATCTGTTTTACATATTCTTATGAACTTAATCAACTAAAAAGAGGCAAAGTCGTGTGCTGGGAAGAAATACAGAGGCCATGTGTAGGAGCTTTAGGTAGGTAGATGGAATCTTGAGTTGACTCTCATGAATGCTGGGTAGGAACAAGTAGTTGGGGCTTGACACCACAGATGAAGGGGTGACAGTTTCACTGCTTGGTGACTTTCTCCCAAAGGGCTGGGCAGCCTAGCAAGATGGTACAAGAGACGAACTGTTAAAAATTGGTCTCATAATGCATTGAGAAAAAGAAGAAACCAATAATGTGATACTAATAAGGAAACTGAAGTCATTTAGGCTGAATTGGGAAGCCGTCTAAAGGGAAAGATGTGATTTAGTGGCAGATGAGTGAAGTATTCCATTCTAACTGATGAGAACTTCTAAGTACAATCATGAGATAAGTGGGTGGCTGAAACTGGTTAACATCTAAATGATAAAGAAACTATGCATGACGGGTGTTACATAGGAAATTTCCATGGAAATTAAATCATCTAATCATTTAAAAAGAATAACAGTCAGAACTTGGGGACCAGGGGGAGATAATGTCCCTAGGAATAATTTGCAGAGGACAGAAGCTTGGCCAATAAATGTGACAAATGTGAGCAGAAGTAGAAGGTAGTTATACATCTGTAATCTTACATGAGGTCATAGCAACACAGGAGGCCTAAGAAGATAGGCTCACCTTAAAGTCTACAGTGTGGACCTTTATGCTCCTTTGAGGAAACAGTATGGGCCATGTCCTTACAAGACAGAGAAAAAGGAAGTATTCCCCAAGAAAGTGAAAGACAAAAACACTCATGGACTTAATGGAACAACTTGAAAATTAAGATCAGGAGATGTCATGGTCAACCAAGCCTACAAAATAGGATGATATGGCATGTAAGGAGAACAGAGGAGCCTGTGCTTCAGGGTCATGTGCAGAGGAGATGCCAATGTGAGACACTGGCTATTGCCTGCTCTTGGGTTGTAAATGGGCCTTTATTCCTGACCGGTTCCATTTTGTTCTAGCAGTCTGCAAGAGAGAAGGCGCCCCAAGGAATGGCGAATGCATGCCTCATTTAATCTCTGTTTCCTCTTGAACCATTTAGTGATATGTTCACAAACTACCGATCATGAAAAGAATAGGGGCCGGGAGTTTAGTTCATTTGTAGAGTGCTTGGCTGGCATGCGGAAGGCCTTGGGTCCAAGCACTAGTACTGAAAAGAAGCAAAACAAGGATAGTTTACAAATCAAATATAAGAATCAAGTATGTCAACAGAACATAGAATTAACAGACTATGAGAAATTTGGGATGATTATCTCTGAAGAGATGAAGACACTGAGACCCAGAAATGGACCAGAAGTGTACCCAGCTGCCAGGTGAGAGGTCCTTATTCTAGAGCAGTGGTTCTCAACCTTCCTAATTCTGTGACTTTTAATCCAGTTCCTCATGTTGTGGTGACCCCCAACCATACAATTATTTTTGTTCTTATTCATAACTATACTCTTGCTACTGTTACAATGTAATCATAAATGTAAATATCTGTGTTTTCCAATGGTCTTAGGGAACCCCTATGAAAGGGTCGTCAGAACCCCCGAAGAGTCGTAACCCACAGGTTGAGAACCACCTTTCTAAAACGAGTTTTGTAGCTTCTTCCTTTCACCTGTGACACTCCTGGCTACTACTCATACACCATCTAAAAGGCTAAGAATTTCCATCGAATGTTGATAGAAAGTCTTGAAAGTTTACAAATTATTTTTCTACAGCAGCTTCCTGTGTTATGTTGGATTTTACTCAACAAAAATACACAAAACCTGAAACCCCAAATATGGTTTCGCAACAGCTGTCCCACAGCAAAGTTTGTTGTTTGTTTTTGAGATAGGGCCTCCTGTACTCAGCTGACTTTGAGCTCACTGCATGGCTGAGAACAACCTTGAGACTTGAGATCCTGTGACTTCGTCCCTGAGCGCTGACATTCCAGGCCGGCACCACCAGCTTGTTTCATGTTGAGAACAGCACCCAAGGCTGTCTGCTGGCTAGGCCAGTGCTCTCACAATTCAGCAGCAGCCCTTGTTCTTACATTTTGAATTGAACATAATGGTTAACATTGGTAGCACCCTGAATCCTTACTGGTTGTCAAATGGCTTCCTCTGTTATCTTCAAACAATAAAAAAAAAATTAATTTAAAAATTAAACTCAAGGCAACAATGAGATCTTATTGTCCATACTTAAATGACAGAGGGTTTTCCCTGATACTTTTCTTTGAACTGTATATTACAAGCATATGGTATCTGGCAACCCATGTCCACTCTGTCTTAAGAGCAGAGATGATAAGGTTGTTCCTTCCTTTGTATGTACTCAAGGGGAAGGCTAGAGAAGTGGGGCCTGAGCAGCGGCAGATGTTTCAAAATCCTTGTGAATGCAGTCACATATACACATCCAGCATCCAAGGCCACTCAGATCTCATGTGCCTCAGCAAAATGAAAGCTGAAGCTTTGATTATATCCTCGGGGCATTCCTAATGCAGACATCATCAAAGTTATTAATTCACAGAACTGATTGAATTGCTTGTGATGATACATTTCAGGTTCTAAACAGTATTGGCTAAATTATCTGCAGTTTCTAGTGATGAATTGCTCGTTTTCTTTTGAAATTTAAATTTTTTAAAGTGAGACAGATAACAGATTTAATTAAAATGTTATCTTCTGCTTTTTATTATGGCAGGCAAGAATAAATGTACATATTGGAATTTCACTTCAGCTCTCCAGAGAAGTTCACAGAGTGCCTGGGGTTACCTACAAAGAATATAACATGGCCCACGAACCCTTCTCACTCCACTGCCTAACGCAGACACATCTCACACTCTTTCACTGCTGGCTTCTTACCTGTCCACTGTGTACAAACCACACATTTCATCTTGATTTATTTAGTGAAGCCATTCTACATGAATATAAGAACAAGCAATGTGCAATGTTACAAGAGGAAATTCTGTCACTGCACACGATGGGTAGAACATTACCAGAAGCACACAGGGAAGTTCAAGGCCGCTGTCCCACCAGCACATCAATGCAATCGTCTAGGACACATCACAGAGCAAGAACACGTCGTGGGTTGATTTAATAAACCCTCTATGCCATGACTGTCCTCTGTGATCAGAAAGGAATGTCTGGCACTAAAACACTGGGGGACTGGAAACTCAAACACGATGAAATTCCATCATTTATGCCTGAATACTGAAAAAATCATGGGCAAACTTCTCGACAGCTTCTTGCCTACCTTCCTGATGTGTAAGGCAAAAGCCTTGTGCACACAGATGAGCACTGGAGAAGCCAGGAACGTTAAAGTCACACAGCTCACCTCTTCAACGGAATGAGGTGAGAAGCCGCTCTTCCTGGAACACCAGGAATGATGTCCTTTACAACCTGATCCTCTGCATCGGAGACAGGCTCTGCCGTATCTCCCAGAATGCATGTTTTTACTTATTCAAGACCTTTCCCCCTAAATCTTAAGCATTGTTTTTAGACCATAAAACCCACTCTTAGGAGTGAGGTCACTTGTGCCTTACAACAACAGCCTAGGTGACTTCTGTGTTGTCTTAGGGCCAGGCCAATCCTGACACCCACAGGTGTTTACCTCATTCAAGCTCCCCAGACCCCAAATCTTGGGCATATCTGAGTCAACAGTACCCATTCTTGTGAAAGAAGCCAGATGTCCTTGTAAGGAATCTCGATGTAGACATGTCTTACATTGTCGTGCACTTGGAGCTTAGTTAGTTGTTATCTGAATATTTTCTTCAAAAATCGTACTGTGCTTAAATACGACTAAAGTAAAAAGATCTGGGCCGGACTCCAGAAGCCCTGGTCCAGCACCAGTTATAATAAAATCAGGCTGAGCTGAGTTTCATTCTGTCTCTTTGCGGATTGTTTTTTCCCATGCCTGCTGAAAAGTCTGCAGGGGAATCACCACACTGATAGCTTGTAGAAGTTCAGTTTTCCGACTTCTTTGGTTTCAGCATAAGGAGAAGAGAGGAGAAAAGGTATCACATCTATCACTTGTGTGCTGTGCATTTGATCAGCACTTAGCACACATGAAGTGCACAGTACAAACAGGAGTTTCCTTTCAGTCTTCCAGAGCACTGAGTTTTCACTGCATCAGGGGCATGGCAGCTCTGCCTACGCCCCTCTCCACACCCCTCTCTCCGCACCCCTCTCTCCGCACCCCTCTCTCCGCACCCCTCTCTCCGCACCCCTCTCTCCGCACCCCTCTCTCCGCACCCCTCTCCACACCCCTCTCTACACCCCTCTCTCCGCACCCCTCTCTCCACACCCCTCTCTCCACACCCCTCTCCACACCCCCCTCTCTGCACCCCTCTCTCCACACCCCTCTCTACACCCCTCTCTCCGCACCCCCCTCTCCACACCCCTCTCCACACCCCCTCTCCACACCCCTCTCCACACCCCTCTCTCCGCACCCCTCTCTCCACACCCCTCTCCACACCCCTCTCTCCACACCCCTCTCTACACCCCTCTCTCCACACCCCTCTCTCCACACCCCTCTCTCCACACCCCTCTCTCCGCACCCCTCTCTACACCCCTCTCTCCACACCCCTCTCTACACCCCTCTCTCCACACCCCTCTCTACACCCCTCTCTCCACACCCCTCTCTACACCCCTCTCTCCACACCCCTCTCTACATCCCTCTCTGCACCCCTCTCTCCCCACCCCTCTCTCCGCACCCCTCTCTCCACACCCCTCTCTCCGCACCCCTCTCTCCACACCCCTCTCTCCGCATCCCTCTCTCCGCACCCCTCTCTCCGCACCCCTCTCTCCACACCCCTCTCTCCGCACCCCTCTCTCCGCACCCCTCTCTCCGCACCCCTCTCTCCGCACCCCTCTCTCCCCACCCCTCTCTCCGCACCCCTCTCTACACGCTTCTCTCCGCACCCCTCTCTCCGCACCCCTCTCTCCGCACCCCTCTCTCCACACCCCTCTCTCCGCACCCCTCTCTCCACACCCCTCTCTCCGCACCCCTCTCTCCGCACCCCTCTCTCCACACCCCTCTCTCCACACCCCTCTCTCCGCACCCCTCTCTCCCCACCCCTCTCTCCACACCCCTCTCTACACGCTTCTCTCCGCACCCCTCTCTCCGCACCCCTCTCTCCACACCCCTCTCTCCACACCCCTCTCTCCACACCCCTCTCTCTGCACCCCTCTCTCAGCACCCCTCTCTCCCCACCCCTCTCTCCGCACCCCTCTCTACACGCTTCTCTCCGCACCCCTCTCTCCGCACCCCTCTCTCCGCACCCCTCTCTCCACACCCCTCTCTCCACCCCTCTCTCCGCACCCCTCTCTCCACACCCCTCTCTCCACACCCCTCTCTCCGCACCCCTCTCTCCACACCCCTCTCTCCACACCCTTCTCTCTGCACCCCTCTCTGCACACCATGCCTGGCTCAGCATCCTTATGCTTTTGTCATTGTCATGTAGAGACCCTGACTCCTTTCTCCTTGAAGGGTACTGTGAGCATTTCCTCACCCCCTGACTCCTTTCTCCTTGAGGGGTACTGTGAGCATTTCCTCACCCCCTGACTCCTTTCTCCTTGAGGGGTACTGAGAGCATTTCCTCACTAGAGTCTGTCCCTTTATTGCACTAATAAACTCGCCTTTGTTTGACTACTTTTTGTTGCTGTTCTGGGGCCTCTTTATATTCTCTTATGCTGTATTAGTCTGATGTGTATATTAAAGTTCCTCTCACATGGCACCTCTAATTGTGGTCATTCACTGAGAGAAACAGCAAGTGCATAAGAAGCCAGCTACCAGCCCAGCTTGCCAAGCCTCTTCTGTTTACTCTGGCTTCTTGGACAATTCATTTCACATACTACTCCTGGGTTATGTTTTTGCATAGTGGGAAGATGGTAATCCCCATTTATTAAACTATGGCAACAAGTAGATACATTAACACGCACTAAGTTTTCAGTGTACCATTTTGAAGCAGGATGCACTACTACAACTAAAGACCTTCCCAGTGACCAGGAACAAATGAATGCATGCCACCCACAGATGCTGAAGGACCACTAAAGCGAGATGCATTTATTTCATCTGACTGTTCTATGACCCCTTGTATTGAGGGGACAAGAAGCGGGGCAGTAGAGAAGTGTTTGCACGGACTTAGTTCTCAGCATCATGTGCACGTGACTCATAAAGCAAGGAAGGACATAAAGAAAAGGATGCAGGGACTTTTCAGAGGACTAAAGTCCCACTGGGTGGCAGGGCCTGGCTCCTGGCTCTGAGGAATATGGAGGGAGGACTGAAGACCAATTCACCTGACACTGCCAACTGATAGAACTTTTCTCTTGATGCTCACAGCCTGAATTCATCCCGCCAGCAGCACAGAAGTTGGGATGGGAGCAAGTCACAAGTTTTCTAGAGGTCCATTCTCATGGTAGGAAAGCACAAAGGGATGCAGCAGAGAAAGGAAAGAAAGAGGCAGGGGCGTGCCTGTGACTTGGTTGTCATGGGCTCTGTGCTGAGCTCAGATTCTGGAGATGTCCCACAGAGCATACTTTCTGAAAACAAAGCAAAAATGAAGTAGTGAAATGACAATCTCAAGGGGCACCCAGCACTGAGACGTGGACATGGAGTCTGACGGGAATTTAAAAGCCTTGGAGACAGAGAAAAGGAAGAAGAGGGAAAGAGTGACAGGAAGAGAGAAAGAAGAAGGAAGGCAGTAGGAATGGAGTATCTGGAATGAAAACAAAGACCAGAGCTAAGGGTGTGGGCTGTGCATGGATGTTAGCGAAGTGACCAGTGAGAGGGAAGCAGGAAATAGATGTGATGTCATCTAACCGAATCATTCACAGGAGGCTGTGATTCATTCTCACTGTATGTTAGGCACAGTTTATAATCCAAAAAATAGTACAAGTGGGTTATTTCTTGATACTGAGAGATTACAGTGTCACTCAACGAACCAGACACTAACTGAGCATCTATCATACCTAATGACATTCAAAGTGTCCTGTGTAATTCGGCAACATGCTGCCTGGACTATAAGTAGAGCTTACATCCTGCATAGAAGGATCTATAACATCTGCAAGAATCAGTTTGAATGAAAAGATCAATAAATCTGCCTTTGAGTCTTTGCCTCTGTTGGACAGAATCAATAAACACAAGTCTCTATGTTTTCCTTGGCAACACTCGGTGTTAGATATTGTGGTACGTGTTCTCAAAGCTAGCATCCTTTCTTGTTCTACTTCCCACTGTTCCTCTTCTTTCCAGTGCTTACTGCTGGACGTCCAGGTTGGCTCCTAAGCATCAGACAGTATGTAAGTGGAGACACAAGACAAAATAGAAATCGTGCTGAAAAATGAGATTAGAAAGTCTAATGATGGAGATGCATAAAAACTTTAGAGCATAGTTACCAATGAGTCCAGCACGGCACAGAAAGTGTGGGAGCTGGCAATGAACCTAGGCTTCAGAATTTAAGACTACTGTATTTCCTGACCAAAAAAATGAAAGCTTTGGAAATCAGAAGCTGTGGACAATTCACTTTCTTGAGAAAACTCCTCAGTGTAGTTCAGACTGCATCCAGATTGCTGCCTCCCAGAGGCCACCGCAGGCCCAGACCGGCGCTTGCTCAGTATGGCTGGACTATCACTAGTTCTGTTTTCTCCCCATTTTTGTGCTTCCATGTCAATCATGTTGCTTTCTTTTCTTTGTTGAAAAAACTATTTTCAATTAAGATTTCTAATTAGATTCCACATTTGAAATGCATCTCCGGTAGAAAGCAAATGACAGGAGAGATAATTAAAAGGCAGCTGCATCTTGTCTTTCTAAGGATGAAACATAGCTTTGGGAATTATTTGTGATTTTCTTCTTCTTTTTAAATAATGATCAATTTAATTGAAAGATGTCGAATTCATCTATAAACGTCCATGACCTTTCTTCCACAAGTGCTAAATTCCTCTTCATAAAGTGTAAATGAACTCTAGGTCTCAGAATCCTTGGGACTTCCATCAACTCAGGTAAGAAATCCCAGCTTACTCAAGCATTTGTTAGCATAATGAACCAGGCACCAGCCCTTCTCTTTGGCCCTGATGCAAGAGGTTTGCTTGATCTGTGGGGTGGGGTGGGCTTAAAATACGAGAATTTTAAAAATCAGCAATAAGCATTTTTGGTGGAAAGGAATGAGTCAGATTAGTCAAGATGCAAACAGTATTTTTGTGGTTTTCCTGTGTTGCTTTGACTTTTAAAAATTAACATTGCTAATGCTGATGCTAAAAAATTATGTATTAAGCTCTTATTCAGAGATCCTTGTTGCCACCTCAGGCCGTCTTCACTTTCAAATACATTGAGTACTTGAAGCAACTAGCCATGTAATCTAGGTCAAGAAGGATCATGTGTGCGATCAAGCTAAACCACTGTGGCAATCAGATACCCTGGATTGAATTATCTGGATCCTAGAAATCTACCTGAACTAGTTTAATATGCATAAATATGAAATGGGCCTCATTACCTAAAGGGAGGCTAGATCCAGGTGTAAAGGAATATCATAAAACAGGTCACAAGACAATCTTCTGGAGCTGCTCACACTACAATCCAGTGAATTAGCTTTGGGAAATATTAAGATAAATACAAAGCACATAAATGCACACAATTATATATCCATGTACATGTCTGCACACATATGTGTGCAGATATATGTGTGTGTGTTAATTTTGCTTTTTGCATAATTTCTAAAAATCTGCTCTGTTCATCTGTGCTTCAAGCACCTGCAGATTTCAGCCTAGACATTTCCAAACTTTCTTTACCTCAAACCATGCTATACAGAATATCACAGGGAAGTAACACAAAGGAATGAACACAGTGACCACTTCTCTACACAGCAGTGACCCATTTTCACTCTGCTTCCCCTGGAGACGAAATGTGAAGACTAGGGGAAGGGGTAGGTTTGAAACCACCTGTCAGCAAGGCATCAACAAAAAAACCACAGAGTAAAATCAACCAAGGCAAACTGGTCCAAAGACACCTCACGATATATATTAAGGCCCTGCCATGCTAGGCTAGTTTCCATCTTCATTGCAGACTTATCTCCTGTCTGTCTCTACCTGTGTGACCCCATTTTTTCTATCTTCTTTCTTAGTCTTTTTCCTTCCCTGGGGGGGAAGGGGCTCCTTCCTTTTTTCTTCTTCCTCTCTTCCTTTTTTTTCCTTCTCTTCCTCCTACTCATCCTCTTCTTCCTTTTATTTTATTTAGTGTTCCTCAATCTGCCTGCATATCTTCATTCTCACACTTCGGATCTTAATTTAAAAGACAGAGAAAAATCTATACTGTTTACCCTAATTCAGTAGACTCTTCATTCTTTCTCAATGTATTGCCATAGTGAACTCTGCATTTTTCCTTAATAACTGTCATCATAAACTTTTCTCATATATGGATGTTTCTTATGCCAAGTTCCCCCCACTGGATTTCAAGTCCTGTAAAGGCAAGAATGGACATGGCTATTCTGTTCCATCATGTAAAAGCCTTTCAGAGGTCACTTCCTCATGGGTAATGATAATTTGCTAATTTTCACATTTCTGTCTATATCCAGTGTACCTGAAGCCCCAAAATATTATTTACTATAAAGAAAGCAATTAATTTATCTTCAGAATATGCTCAACTACCTCTCAATATACACTGACACCTATCTAGGTCACCAAAATAGCAGAACTATAAAATAGTTTGTTAATAAAGAAGCAATATGCTTCAATAGTTATCAGTGTAACGAATATATGGAGAATGATTCCTGTACCTGATATATGTTGTGTTCTTCAACAGCTTGGACGTTTGCTTATTGTTTCACTGGTTTTATGGCTCTATAAAGTACAAAAAGAATAAAGTTTTAGAATATTGTGTTACATATACACAAAAAACACCATAATAAAATCCTCATAAAAATGTCACATACTATCATTTGATATGCTTCCAGTGAACAGCATTACAAATATGGTGGACTTACCATCACACTGTCCACAGAACATTGTTTACTTCTAGTCCAGGTTAACATGCCCCTTGCAGCTCAGAAAGTTCACTAGAAGAATTGCCATTGCCCCTTGTTTCCTATTCATACATGCCTGGCTCTCTTCTTTGCCAGACATTGCTCTAAGTTACATAGATTAACTTATTTATTCCTTATAACCGAGGGCCAACATGAGGTCAGCTCAATAGGTCTGTATTACCCAAACCCAACACATTCCAAGAAAGCCTGTCTCAGGATTAGCCTTTAGTTGGCTGCTGGGAGATGACCTCTGAACTCCTGAAACAGTCTGATGAGAGTGTTTAGTTTTTCAGACCATGGAGTCATTTATCCATCATCTCTCCTCTTCTAGTATTACCATCCTCCTTCCTCTTAAAGCCCTCTACCCACTTTCCCCTTCCCCCATCCATAGCATCTGTGTCCTCCAGTTCCCCTCTCTAGAGCTTCTCCCCTCACACTGTAGCACCTTTTAAATTTTCTGGTTTCTGTAGTTATTCCAGGTTCTATAAACAAAAGCCATAAGGATAGCACTGTTTTGTGTTTACATAGAATTATGTCATGTGCCCATGTGTTTGTGCAAGTGTATGTGTATAGAGGCATGACTGTCACACTTGGTTGCTTCCCAGAACTTGAAAGTGGATCTCTATTGTTGAAGACACCATACACTTTGGACACAGGACTTGAAGAAACCTAGCTGGGTGCAACTCAAAAGCCTCTTCCTAAGGACTAGCTTTCACAGTACCAGAAGGTCCTATATAGATGTCAAGGGAGTAAAACATCAATAATCCTACCCAGCTATGACACCAAGAACCACGACAATGAGCAGCATAACAAGATACACTCAGGTGTAAGCTGGCACTTGTATCTTGGGAGTAACCCACGATTGTCTAATTGGACATTAGGTGCACTCAGTGTGAGGGACTTTATGCTTTTCACTATAAACCTAGACAAACACTCACGGCTCTGAGTCCATGGGGACTAGAGAAGAACCCACTACTGCCATTTGCTGAGTCAACATAATTTCTAATTGTGTTGTAAATACTCTTTCTTAGAACCACAGGTGGATGAAGCTTTCACCCCTCATCAAAGAAGCTTCTTTTTGCAGTAGATGGAAACCATTACAGAAGCCCCATCTGGTCAAAATGCAGAGACTGATAGTGGGGTGCCCAGCCCCGAGTACACCTCTACCACAAGCTTTCTACATCTAAAGCAAGGAACACTGTGGAAGAGGGGCCAGAAAAATTGTAAGGGCCAAGGGATCAGGACATTTGCTGAGGGATGTAGCATCTATATATGACAGGGAACTATATGTTTGAAAACTCAACAATATGGTTATTTACACAAGACCTGAATAAAGACAACACCAGTTGACGCACCAATACAGATGAGGACAATCTCACAGCACCCCGCCCCTTGAGGAAGAGCTACAGGTAATTAATGGGTACTGGGAGCGGGAGTATCAGTCTTTCCCCAGGGATGAACAGAAGTAATGAATTTGAGAAGGAGTCTGGGAGTTGGAGAGAAGTTGGAGACAGGGTGGGGATGATGAAAATATAGGACATGTATATGAAATTTTTTTTAAATTAATTTTTAAAAGAGTGTTTGGTACATGCAATGCCTTGGTCTTTTTTGCTCCAGGTGACCAAGGAAGTGTATTACAAAGCATGGCATAGAATGAATACCTAATGTTTAAGGGAAAGGGACACTGGCGTCTAGGCAGCTGGGGTCATTCACATTGTAGACCCATATCACTAATCTCAGCTAGGATTCTGGAGCTGAGAGACCAGATAAATTCTTCTGGTTTTCCATCATTCATCTGGGTTACATGTTTTGTTGAAAGCTCTGGGCATGGGCATGACTCCATTGAAAAGAAATACCTAAAAGTCAGTTCCTGAATAGCTTCACGAGCCTTCTCCTTCCATGGCTTCAAGTCTGCATTGTTTCATTCATAAAACATGTCAAGATTGTGTAGCTGTTCTGAGTCTAGTGCTTGCCTGATGGTGAACTTGGGGGACATAAGGACTTTTTGGCTTAGGAATTACTATCCCACAGGTATAGGAAGAGAATTGAACAAAGAAAGGTCATAATGAATTAGCACGTGCCAATGCCCTAGGTTTGACCTACAGGAATTAATAAAATAACGGAACATGCTTCATTGAGTTAAATGTATTCTTTAACTGTTACAATACTTGAAAAACAAATTTCTTCCAGTCTTGATAGTGATGCAGGTGCAACATAAGATCTCCCCTTCACATAATCAGTTCTCTCCATTCCCTTCAGTCCTTGATATCCATGGAAGACTGCTTCCCAGAATACTCTGAATGCCACAATTTGAAGCTATGCAGGTTGCTTCCAGAAAGTGATGCCGTATTTGCATGTAGCCCAGATATAGCCTCTCTACACTTTAAGATGTATCTTAATCATATTTAGTAATACCTAAGGTAAACGCTGTGAAAATTGTTGTGCTATATTGTTTAGAATATAATAATAAGAAAATATGGGAATTTTCAGTACAAATAGAATTAAAAATATGTTAGATCCAAGGATGTAGAATCCATTGATACAGAAGGCCAGTGGGAAATGGCTTTTAATTTAGACAATTAATTAAACTACAAGAAGGGTAAATATTACATCAAACCAGGCCTAAGTCGAGAAACAAAATACTCCATCCCTAATTCTCTTAAGATAATTTGAGTGTGATGGATTCAGTAATGCTCTGAAGGTAAGTGCTAGAAATTTTCATAATAAGAAATTAGACAAAAGTTACAATGAAGAAAATAGAACCCACCAATCAGTCACTAAGTAGATGCAAAACAAAAAGTATTTCACCAGTCCCTGAGATATGTCGTGTGCTTAGCATACTAAGATACTTTGGCCTAATTGATCACGATCATTGTGTGTCTGTGATGGCAGCTTCATCCTAACTTGAACAAACCACAGGTTATCCATCATTTCAAGTCAATCCAGAAATTAACACTGTGCCCCCTTGTACATATTGCATATGGCTGGGCCATGTCCTGAATATCATTACATTTAAAATCGTGATGAGCCGGGCGGTGGTGACACACGCCTTTAATCCCAGCACTCGGGAGGTAGAGCCAGGCATATCTCTGTGAGTTAGAGGCCAGCCTGGTCTACAGAGCAAGATCCAGGACAGTCACCAAAACTACACAGAGAAACCCTGTTTCAAATAAATAAATACATACATAAAATAAAATAAAATAAAAAATAAATAAAATTGTGATGAGTCTATTATGACTGTTTAGAGATAAACACATTCTCATGTGGTATATAGTGTCCCATCAAGTCCTTAAATGATTTTTTTAAATGCAAGAAAAACATACACAAGGGAAAGCCCTTACACAGTGATGATAAATGCATTTAAATAAACAGGACAGTTGTGTAAATCCAAAGAACAAGATTCTACAGTGCGGAAAGATCAGTTGTGTTGTATGAGCCTGAACCTTTCAGGCTCATTTTGTTCCCATTGCGGCGCTAGTCATCACTGTCGGTTCCCATCATGGAGCAAGAACTAATATTTGCTCTAATCTCCTGAAGGCTATAAACCCCCTAAATAAACACCCCAAAGAAGTTAGTGCAAATAGTAAGTCTCATTTTACACTCATCATTACCTTCTCAATAAATTATCAAATTTCCATTAATTAGAACAGGAAAGTTTTCTTTAAAACAAACAGCGAAATTCTATTATAAGTAACTTGTGGGTCTTAGACTGGCTTGAACATTATCATTTATGATTAGAATGTGGGACATTCTAACAGGTTGAAATGGCACCATCTGGGATCCCTTCTTCCATTATAGAAGTCAGTGCACTCTTTGGTCTTTGTATCCATTCCCCCTGTGGTCCTGAAGGGGATGATGGGATGCTCATCACACCCAGTTTTCCATTCTACCGTAGAGTGTGGGAATTATGTGGATGAAGCCAAAGCCAACTCTGCAGAGGACTGTGTCTGTGTCACGCTGCTCCATGGAAGACACTTCGGTTTCAGATGTTTATATTGACCTGAGACATCCAGGGTGACTTTTGAGGAAGAGCCTCCCTCCCCAGTAGAAGGTTTTGGGGATATACTAACAACAAGAGCTGAGAAGGGTTGAGTTGAGAAGTGGTCAGTGGTCCAGGAGAGAGCATGTCAGGTGCCTCAGGGGATCTTGAAGTACAGAGGTCTTCTGGTGTCCCGAAAAAATCAAACCTCTCTTCCCTACAAGTGCTGGCATTTATATATCTGCTTTACAAGGTATCGATATGTAGTTATTAAATGTTATTATAATCAACCTCTTCTAAAATAAAGTTAAAAATCCTGGTTTCAAGAGCAACTTGATAAAATTTTACTATTGTAGCCTAATTTCCATCATCCTCTTTAAGAGCAAAGTGCAATTTAGCAGTCACTAAGGTTAAGCTCAGAGTGGTCTTAATTCAACCATACAATACTACAAAAATTTGATAGAATTAATAAAATAACTCAAGCATATTCCCAGTGTGCAAGGTAAATTTGCAACAATAACTTTTCTATGTAACAGTAATAAATAGAAAGTAAATCATTCAAAATATAGGAATGTGACTTCCCATAGTAGCAACAATAACTTGAATCATTACAGCAGTAACAACAAAATCAATACAATACTTATGAATAGCAGTGTAATAAAATTATAAAAAGCTGTAAAGAGAACTAAGGAGCCATAATGCATGCATGAGTGGGAAAGTATTCACAATGAAAATAGTACTTCTTGCACAAATTAATTTCTATTTCTAATGCAATTCAAGTAAAAATTCCAATGGGAGTCATTTTACAGCCTGTTAAATTTTTCTCGAGTTCATTGAAGCTGTGGATGATAAAGAAAATTTTGAATATGGATATTAAAAAGATGTGTTTGCACTAATGATAAAATATGTTTTTTAACACAACACTTACCACAGTGCAGATATGGCTCTGAAAGGGAGGTACATATTAGTGGCACAATATGGGAATCTCCTCAAGTACACTATCTTATGCATTTTTTCTTTCAACAAACTCGGAGCACCTGATGGTTACTACTATGTTACTTATTAAAATGACAACAGTTGCTTCGTCCTCCCATTAATTTTGGAGGGGGCCAAAATTAATTGCTATCTTCTTTAGTATAACTTAATTGAAACTGACACAAGAGTGCATGGAAGTGGACAGAAAACTTAAATTTAGTGAACATTAAAAGAGGGACTGCAAAGGCAATGGACAGAATTGTCTAGTAGCTACTGAAAAAATTGTCTAAGTTTCAGAACTAAAATCAAGTACATTCTACTAGGCACCGATACTAATTGCAGGTGTATTATGGAGGCAAACACAAGGAAATCCAAAATAAAAATAAAAGTAAATGTAGTTTATTTACATACAATTTTAGAGAGACCAAGTGTACTTTTGAAATCTTTAAGCTTATACAAAGAAAATGTCTGGCACATTACATTAGAGAAAAACTCCTGTAGCTTAAATATCAAAATAAAAGTAGATGCTATCAGTAATAACTCAACTACATCAAAATATACTTTAAGTAAATAATTAACACTAAGAGATAAGCAGTCAAAGGAAAATTTATAATTAGAAACACAACTCTTTGATGAACAAATGGAAGAATGTTTGGCCTCATTAGTACCCAAGGAAATAACTAGTAAAGCAATGGCCAAAAACAGTTCATCTAACGTATTGGCAAGGAAGAATATTCACATTTGAAGTTTTGGGGGGGTTGCTTTGAATAGTGATTTTCCTGCATCCTCAAACACAGTCTCTAAGTGTTCTTGCCACAGTACCAGAACATAGAGCAGCATTCAAACCCCATGTGGTTAGTAGATGATGTCCCTGACAAGTACATTGTATCTTAACATCTATCAAACATGATTTTAGGTAACTGATTGTCAAGCATTTACCATGGCCTTAAAGATACCACAGTCAACATTTGGAATAAGTATGCTGAACAATAACATGAGATTGTGAAATTGTTTCTTCATGGTAATCCAAGCAAAAGTGTAGCCCTGGCTTCCCAGAAAATGGCTTCTCAGAAAACCCATGTCCACACTTTCAATGTGGCAATTTCATGCGATTCTAATTATAAGATTCTATTCTAGAGATAAAACACAAAGATAAGGGGGAAGTAAGAAAGACAGGTGTGGCCACTCACACCTTGATCATGCATTTGAAAGTCTGAGGAAAAGCTAACCGCAGTATTGAAGTTATCCAGAGTGGGATGCAGACCAGTTAGGCCTATAGAATGTGATACCATCTCAAAACAAAAAAAATAAATAAATAAAAGAGAGAAAAAGAAAAAAATAAGGAAAGAGAGTATAAAGAATTTTTGCAGTATGTATTAAATAAGAAAGATTAGAATGTACCTAAAAATTAACAATATAGAAATATTGGCAAACGTGTGTTACCTTGACTTAGTTGACTATTATCACCATTACACACCATTACATTTTGACTCATAAAAGTCAAAAATTCACAAAGGCTCATAGTGCAATGCTAAGTCTACATAATATTCAAAGTTGTCTTTCTCCTTTATGAGAATGGTATCTGGGAGCCAGTGAGACTGCCGATAACCCATCCTCACTCCTCTGTCCCTAGTAATACATTAGCAAGGTTTCTTAGCTATAAAATGAAAGAATAATAATATCATGTTAATCCTCAGATGCTATTTCTTTATGGAATAACAAAATCAGACAATTCCAGTGGTGGAAACAGGACCTGTCATACAGTAAGATTTCACAGCTGCAACTGTAGCATTTATGTCAGTTATTAAGCAAGAAGCTAATCTATCCATACCCAACAGTTAGATGATAATACCTGGACTTGTGGGAGATAGACCAGTGTGGTCACTCTGCTGTGTGGAACCTGTGAGGTGTTCTTCTTATGTCTGGAAAGGTTCCACTGCTCACAAATAACCAAGGCAGATATCACAAACCCATTGCTGATTCTTTCTTGCAATTTGAGTGCAAGCATGTGGCCTGGGCCTGTGATATCATAGGACCCAGAGTCAGCTCAGAAACACATGCTTCATAGAAGCCATCTGTCTGGCTATCGGGGAAGCAGCACTTCTGTCAAGTCTAAGAAGCAATGAGGCAGAGGCTCAACCCTCAGGCATTGTGTTTGGTGTTTCAGCAAAACCCCATGGGCCAGAAGCAACCTAGACAATTCTTTCTTCATTACGCTCTTCTTCTTACACACACACACACACACACACACACACACACACACACACACACACACACTTGATAAGTGCATTGGTTTAAAGATACATTATGTAATGGTTGTAATTTCCAATCTAAAGGTTTTTTTTTCAATTTTGAAAACATTTTAATGTGTACCACCAGTGCATTAGGTCTGTGGCACCACAACTGTCTCTGTTGGATAATTTCACCCTCCTGAAGGTCTTCAAATGAAAAATACTTCTTAAAGTATAGAATAGATTGCATGTTTGTGGCTATGCTAAAGCACATAGATATTCAGATGTACAGTGATAGGAATTTTATTTTACGTTTTACTTTTCAAACATTCTCATATCCCTTGAAAATATGGATCACTTATTAAAAGAAAAATATGTTTATCAGCAGCTTGCAGCATCATTTGAAACATTATGCATAGCTCAGGCTCACTGGCTAGGCAAGCCCTTTAAAGACCATCATATGTCATTGTGTCTGGTCACACATCTGCTGTTTGAATCACCTTTATTCGGTGCCCAGATCAGACAGACTGTCACCCCAATAATACTGAATTCACTGAACTATTATTCCAGAAGCAAATCAGACACTTTATGCCTTGATGTTTGTCTATCACAAAGCTTTTCTCTGGGTGTAGAACGGATAATGGATCAGGGATTTTTCTGTCTCTCATTGTTTGGTGGGAGAAAGAGCTGAATCCTGGGTCTTGTCTATTGCTACCAATAAGCTACATCCCTAATCCTTCACATTCTGATTCTTGGAACAAATTTTTGTTTAAAACATTATTGACCTAGGGAATATCATGGGAGATGGATGGAAAGATATAAGAGCCAAGAGCAGCACTGTGAAATTCTCTATTCTGGATATGACATGGTCATTGCAGTCATGAACACAGCAGCAGTGGGTCACTGCATGTGTGCACACCCATGTAAATGCACACACATACACACACACACACACACACACACACACGAAAGAGAGAGAGAGAGAGAGAGAGAGAGAGAGAGAGTAGTCAGGAAGAAGAAATGGTTCAGAAAAAGTGAATAAGAGAGAAAAGGTAAATATAATCATAATATATTGTATGAAATTGTCAAATTAAAAGAACAGTTAATTAAAATGATTGAGGAGCCCACATATGTGGTCAGATGGTTTAGAATGACCGAGGCTCTGGTTTCTTCCCCAGTACAAGCTGACGAATTGAGAGGGACAAATATGCTGATCCTTGTATTTGTTGGAGCTCTCTTGTTAAACAATTTGTTAAAAGACTCATTTATGGCAAATGGCACCATCATTTGGACAAAGCAGCAGCCTATAGAATGGGAAAAGACTTTCACCAACTACACCTCCAATAGAAGGCTAATATCCAAAATACATAAAGAACTCAAAAAGCTAGATATCAATAAAACAAATAAAGGAATAAAAAATGAGTTGAAAATATAAACAGAGAATTCTCAAAAGAGGAGACACAAATGGCTGAGAAGCACTTAAAGAAATATTCATCATCCTCAGTCATCAAGGAAATGAAAATCAAAACAAACTCGGATATTCCATCTTACACCTGTCAAAATGGCTACAATCAATAAAAACAAGTCACAGCTCACGCTGGTGAGGATATGGAGCAAGGGGAACACTCAGCGATTGCTAGTGGGAGTGCAAACTTGCACAGCCACTGTGGAAATCAGTGTAGCAGTTCCTCAGGAAGATGAGAGTTGATCTACTTCAAGATCCAACTCTACCACTCTTGGGCACATACCCAAAGGACACTTCATCTTACCATAGAGGCACTTCATCAACCATGTTCATTGCTGCTCTATTCATAATAGGCAGAAATTGGAAACAATCCATATGACCATCAACAGAAGAATGGATAAAGAAAATGCGGTACCAAATGGAGTATTACCTCAGCCATTAAAAAATAATGAATTAATGAAATTCACACTTAAATGGACATAACTAGAAAAAAAGCATCTAGAATGAGGTAATCCAGACCCAGAAAGACAAATTTGATATGTATTCATTTATATGTGGATATTAGCTGTTTAAGTCAATGATAACCAAGCTGTAATCCATAGAATCACAGACGTTAGGTATAGTGCAATGGATAGGGATGGGGGAGATAGATCTCCTTAGGAAGGGGAAACAGAATAGATAGTTATGGATGGCTGTGGTGTGGGACTTGCTTGTGGGAGGATCAAGTGGGGAGGGAAAGGGGAAAGAGAGGTTAGAGAGGGTATATGGGGAAAGACAACTAAAATTAAGGGACATTTGAGGGGTAGTATGGATACCAAACACAGTAGAAACTTCCTAAAGTATATACATATATGAAAATAATCTAAATGAAAATGCCAAATAAGGGGGGATATAGAGCCCCAATTTACCACCTCTTGTCACTAAATGAAGCTTCCTGTATTGAGATAGACCTACATCTAATTGAGGTGTTGGCCAAAGGAGTCCCATTTGGGACCCCCAAAAATCTGGGCTGTCACCAAGACTATAAGTTGCTCTGCATAAACTGACAGCAAGACCACATTGCTAAAAGCAACACCTACACAGCTCATTGAACATGGAGAAGTAGAGCTGACGCCTAAGTAGAGCCTTCACTTCTATATTCTAGCCTCTTTAGTACAGGAAGATACTCTGCATGCTACCAAAAAAGAAACATAAATACCAACTTAGTCATAAATGCTTTGATTTACAATACTGTCTGCCTGCAAGATATGCTAGGGCAATGGTGGCACATAGCTTGTGGGAGTAATAAAACAATATCTGATTTGACTTAAGGCCCACTCCTTGAGATGGAACCCATAACCAATACTGCTTTGGTGCCCAAGAACCTGAGACTAGATAGGCCAGGGACCTAGACAAAATAAACAACTATTTATATTCTAAAAACAAACAAACAAGAGCAAACAAGCAAACAAACAAAACCTTATCAATAAAATGACTTCTAATGACTTTCTGCTGTACTCATAGACCAGTGCCTTGTTTAGCCATCATCAGAGAAGCTTCCTCCTGCAGCGGATGGGAACAGATACAGAGACCCACAAACAGACATGCAGAGAGGAAGAAAATTGGAAACACTCAACCCCAAAAGGGACATCTCCATCAAGTCCTTCCCCTCAAGGATCAAAGAACACCAGGGAAGAGGAGGCAGATAGAGTGTAAGAGCCAGACAGGATGGAGGACACCAAGGAAACAGGGTCCTCTAAATCAAAAAGATCGAAGCTCATATGAACTCACAGAGACTGAAGTAGTATGCACAAAATCTGCACAGGTCTGCACTAGGTCCTCTGCATCATATACAGTATGGCTTCCAGTTTACTACTTTTATGGGATTCCTGAGTGTGTGAATTACTAGGTCTCTGTTTCTTGTGTCTTCTCTTAGACTCTTTTCCTCTTGTTTGCTTGTTTTGTCCAATTCTGATGTGTTTGTGTTTGTTTTATCTTATTATATTTTAAAGTATTAGTATCCCTTAGAAGCCTGTTTGTTTTCTAGTGAGGGACAACAAGAGAGTGGATTGGGATAGGAGGGAAGCAGGAAAGGAACTGGGGGAGTAGAGGGAGGAGAAACTCATGATATATTATGTGAGGAAGAAAATCTATTTTCAATAAAAGGTAAAAAGAAAAAGATTCATTTAAGCTAAATCAAATACTTAGTTTTTTTCTTATTAGGTGAATAAATACCTCTTCAAAAACTGAAGCTACTATCAAATATTGTCAGATTATGGCAGTGGGTTACTTCCTTAGATTCAGTAAGAACCTGTTCCTCTCCAGCCAGGACCTTGCGTGGGATGCAGAAGGCTTTTCACACTGCCAAAGATCAGTTGTTCTTCAATACTGAGCCAAAACACATTCAGAAATGTGCTTTTGCCGTTTGTGAACATTCTTTGCATCCCCAGCTGAGACTCTCATATCAGTTCTTAAAATCCCAGCTTAGCTTCTGTGCTCAGAAGAGACTCAAATATGGGTTTCTCTGCCAATCCACCGTTTTTTGGGGTAACCTGTTACTCCAAAGTAAAGACAGAAGTGCCAACCAGTGCACTCTCTCCCATCTCTTCAGATCTCAGCTCTCATTTCTTTGATCCACGTGAAGTAAACAAAGTTTCTGCTCTCCCTGGGTTGTAACTTCAAAAGAAATTTGAAATCGAATACAACACACAAAGATTTAAACTTAGGAATGGGAAACTTGCCTATTTTTAAGTTTTTCTTGAAGCAGCTAGCCAGATTTAAGAGCAAAATCTAAAGTGTCTTTAACCACAGATCCTTCTCACTGGCCCAAAGACACTTAAATGTTGATAGCTTCTTTTTTTTTTTTAAATAAAGAATAGAACTCTTAAGTCATCAATAATGTGAAATAAAACATCCCTAAGGAAAAAAATGGTTACTTAGTGATATTGATTCTCAGTACAGGTACTTCTGCTCAATTTTATGACCTATAAATTCAAAGTGTAGAAGTCACTTCAGCAACAATGTATAAGGCTGAGATGTTCAATTGTAGAGTGCTTGGATCGCATGCTTGAAGCCATGGGTTGGATCTCCAGGACCAAACACATAAACCAATAACCTAGATGCCCATTTTTATCTAAATTTTTACTCTGTGCATGTGTGTGTGTGTGTGTGTGTGTGTGTGTGTGTGTGTGTGTGTGTGTGTGTGTGCAGATTCGTATGTGTTTGGGCACATGTGCCACAGTAAACATGGAAGTCAGAGGACAACTTGCAGAGTCCCTTCTCTCTTTCTACACGTGGGTCTCAGGAATCAAACTGGGTCACCAAGGTTTGGTGGCAAGTACCTTTACCCAAGGAACCTTCTAGGTAGCCCAAACACAAACTTTGATAGCTCGATACTAATAAAGATTAGAACTCTCAAGTCATGTATCATGTGGAATATAAGCCCATAAACTATTGATCAACATAATTTCATTTAAGTCAGTGATTTACTTTCAACCAATAAGCAGAAATATAAGTTGAGCTGCAATAATAATTTTAGGTGTGGCTTCTGTTCTGGTTGAAAATCAATAGATGCATCTTCTGCATGCTTTCAAATAAGAGCTGCCCCACCTAAAACTAGAGAAACCTTACATAGTCATCAGTGAGGGCAACACATGTAGTTCTCTAGCTTGCTGGAATCCTGGCCCCATATCCACTCACTCAACAGTATTTATTACTTCTAATCTGGGGTAGTAGCATTTTTCAGTAATAGTTAACTACGAAATTTCAATCACTTAAGCCCTTTACTCATAAATCTAACTTTGCTTTTAAAAGGAAGATGGTGGAGAAGGAATGTGCTTATTGAAATTTTTCAGAAACTCGGAGTGACAGAGAGAATCCTATATCACCAGAAGTTCTGTTAGTCACCCTGTGTATGTGCATCCAACAGAGAGATGAGAGGTGAGACAGAGTGGGCATTTACTGGACAGAAATGGGTACTTCCAATAGTTCAGTTAGGGGACAGAGAATATGAGGCTGAGAATCTGTATTATAACTCTAGAAGAGCAAGGATTTCTGACAGTCAGCCAGCTGTCCATCTCCTATCACAATGAATTTATGATGCTCCACAGCAGGCAGCATGCATATGTCTGTATCAGTGCTGGACATCTCCATAAGGAAGTGCACAAAGGGCTTTCATGAAATTGCATGTGAGACACATGAAGACAGAGAACAATCAGGAGATGATGACTACAAGCACTTAACTCGTCCCGGAGAACAGAAATCAGGAGCCAGGAGAAAAGAGGTTCCTCTTCCCAAGGGGATTGTTTCCATAATTGTGTAACTAAAGATAACCTGCTCCACAGAAGTTCATCTGGGATGCTCAGCAGCTGCCCCTTTCCTTCTTTGTTAGGTCTCTGCATGGAGTTAGTCTTGTTTTATGACTTTTCACATCTTCTCTGTGAATACTGCTTCATCATGCTCAACCTGCCGACACTTTATCAGCTCAGTGAAAGTCCTTTAAACATTCCAGAAGGACTATTCTCCTCAGTTCCTTTTAGAATTATATTATTTATGATATGGTGGCTTGTGATTTTGCATTTTGTTGACATAAAATATCAATTAATTTTTCAACTGTTTACTATATTTTTGTATGTCTAAAGGAATTACTGACATTTATTTGGTGAATAAGTAAACATGTGAAGATTTGTATAGTGAATTAGTGTTTTTAAAAACATTGCATAACACAATTGTGAGGAGAGAGCAGATTTAGTGAAATCAGGATGTTTGTGATACATTTCTAAAAATCTCCCAACAGATTTGACTTTGTCAGCTTTAGAGAAGAAGGAGACCACATCGAAGCTAAAACAGCTAAGTCACATTTCAGTCAAAAGTACAACTAGGTCAGTGGATTCCATCCCTTAAACATAAGCCAACAGGCAAGTTTAGGAAGGTGGATATCCACTCCTTACGCCTATTTAAAGCTCACCATGAAAGAAAGGGTCATCGGCCTTATCTCATGTGGTCTACTGCACGGAAAGAACTAGAACAGACAACTGTGTGAGACACCAAACAATGGTATGCCCTATGACATTAGCCTCTATATCCTTTTGATGGTGAGTGTAGCCGGAAGGTTCTCCATTCCCGAGTTCCTCCAGTCCCATCCGGCTCCATGGTCCCACAACCACTTATAAAATAATCAACCAGAGGCTTAATATTATTCACAAACTGTATGGCCTATGGCAGGCGTCTTGTTAGCGAGCTCTTATAATTTAACCCATTTCTATTAATCTATGAGTTGCCACCTGGCCTTGGCTTACCAGTACTTTCACATCTTGCTTCTCCTGACGGTGCTGGTGTCTCCCTAGACTCCACCTTTCTTCATCTTTTCTCTCTACTTGGATTTCCCGCCTGCCTCTAAGCTGCATTTCCATAGGCCAAAGCAGTTTATTTATTAACTAGTGGGAACAACATATATTCACAGTGTACAGAAAGACATTCCCCAGCACTCCCCCTTTTCAATCTAATCAAAAAGGAAGGTTTTAGCTTTAATATAGTAAGATTATATATAAAACAAACAGTTAGCAAGCAAAAAATACAGTTATAATATCTAGTCTACTTGTATTTGGCAAAAATTAAAGAAAATATTTTATCATCTATCCTATATTTGTGAGTCTAAAGTTTCATATCTAATTTATCTTTTCTTAAAACCAAGGAAAATTATAACTCTAGTCTTCAACTATATCAAAGACCCCAGAAGGATATAATATTACCTAAGTAAATAGAAAGTGCATTGTAAGCAACTTCCAAAACTCCAGAATGACAGAGACAGATAGATGCCTGGACAGTCACTCAAAGTTCCTCTGCATCATTGGGGCATACATTTTTAGCCTATAGGGTTAGCCTCTCAATCATTTTTCCCTTTGTCCTGTAAAATGTCAGGCAGTCTCCTCTGCAAAGCAGGAACTTGAAGAACCATCTCGTCTTGCAAAGTTCAGTGGTCACCTTCCTATAGATCTTGCATGTCCAATTTATACAACATACTGTCAATCAGTTGATGCAAGGGCACTTTTTTGCCCAGTGGCTAACTTTTGCCACAAAAGAAGCAAACTCTATAACGAGTTTCTTTGATGCCCATCATATTCCTTGAAGTAATTGGTGCTGCCAGGAGTAGATGTGTCTCATTGTTCAGAAAAGTTTAAGTTTTTAAAACATTTTTTTAAAGATTTATTTATTTATTATGTATACAGTGTTCTGTCTGCACATATCCCTGCAGGCCAGAAGAGGGCACCAGATTTCACTACAGATGGTTGTGAGCCACCATGTGGTTGCTGGGAATTGAACTCAGGACCTATGGAAGAGCAAGCAGTGCTCTTAACCTCTGAGCCATCTCTCCAGCCCCTTAAAACATTTTAAATGTCATATTCTGTAGGTCTTTGAAGTGTTTGAAGATTACCTACCTAATTGAAATATATCTATGTATATCTAGAAAACTTAACTAACATGACTATAAGTTTGATTATAATGGATGACTAATTATTAATCTGTATTTCTTAATTATATAATATCAAATGAGCTGCACAAACATAATACCTTAAACAAGAGTAGAAATATACATATAGTATAACAAAATTAACTTTAAATTTGTATCAATATTTGTATCCATAGCAATGTAAAATATTTTAAACAAGTTCTTGCTCTTTAAAAATAGATTCAATAATGTGCCCTTTTATCCTGTCATATGTCGACTATTCCCTTTCCTTGTTCAGAAAGAGATTGCATTTATAATCAACCCCATTTAAATAAAACTAAACATTTGTAAGCAATATTTTGGGAATTTGATCAAAGTAACAATTAAAATGTTAGAGGGAAAACAAATACAACGATATGTGGGTGTTCACGCAGAAGTCATTTCAAATCAAAATAGAAAAATCCAATTGCCTGTGTAAGAATTCTGGTAACTGTTTATGAAATATGCTGGGGAAATTATACATTGAAAACCAAACTAAGGTTATGGCCTATATAGGGAAACAAAAATATCATTATAAGGGGAAAAGCATATATGCTTTGCTTAAAGTTCAACCAGCCTTATCAATTTTGAGATAATACTGTATAAACATGAAGTTTTAGCTCTTCAAACTGGACAAGTTTCCTGGACAAGAGATAAAGGCCAGCAATCAATGTCACAAACTGGCTTGTGTTAACAACTTGCTTTGCAAACCATAGAGAGTCAGGCAGAGGAACATGGCAAAGAGGCTCTCAAGGAGTCTACAGGTTGAGTACTGTCTGTGAATGAATCTCAACATCGTCAGCAAGCTTATCTTTTAAGAAATAGCAAAAGCAAGCTTTTTCAACAAATTGAAGGGAAGAAGCCAGTTGGAGTCTCTAGGAAACCTACAGTGATTACCAGTCAAGGGGCAACTGAAAAAGCCAAGCAATTCCCAGATAATTGGGAGCTTCTGGCTATGGGGCAAAGACAGATACTGACAGCTTCCTAGCAAGCCATACAAGCCTAATTGGTGAGTTTGATGAGTTCAATCATATTCCCCTCCCACTTTTCACCATAACTCTGCTCAGACCCACCTCCACCTCCTACCCATCCTCAACTTCCTTTTCTCTTTTCTTTTTTAAAGAGCCCGTCACATTCAGTCTGTGTTGCCATATAGTTCTGAGCATGGGACTATCCACTAGAGCATATTTGACCTACTGGGGCCACAAATACACACACACAAAAGCATTTGGGGATCATGTCTAAAAGAGACTAGTTATCATACTAGTCACTAAATGGAAAGACTTTAGAGGCCATGAATTATCCCCTATAACTATAGGTTATGAGTGCAGAAAAATTATTGTTTAAAAATGAAATCATAGAAGCTAGCTTTTCTGCGACTTTATTATGTTCATGTTCTGTACCTAAAACACTGTCTCACCATCATCATCATCATCATCATCACCATCATCATCATCATCATCATGTCCCTATGTTGGAAAAGTGGGATATCACTAAAAAATTCCATACATAAAACTGGAGGACCAAACTCTAAGAACAGTTTTCTCCTGCCAAGCTATTGACATGCAGGCTTGTGGAAGTGAGCAATAGGAAAACTGCCTCAAATATCTAGTTCATTCTAAAAGATTTCAGAAACTGGGATTTTGCTGTAGACTGAAAAGGCTAGATATCAGTGTGAAAGCCTCAAAATACCATTGAATTCTGTTCTATGTGGCTCATAGTTGTAGATGGAGAAGCTGGCACTGTGGGTCACTCTACTCTGCTGGTGAGCTCTACCCAGCTCATGAGGGCCCGTCACTTGCCTATTGTGTACTTGGTTAAATCTCAGTAAAAGCTTGAAATCTGTTATGGTGAAGATATTTACACCTGAGAAATGGGCATACATTCCAAATCAAGATGTATGGTTTGTTTGTTTTGTTTTATAGAAATTCAGATTGGTAGAGCATCATTGCCCTAAAGGGACACACTCAAGACATGTTCAGAATTGTGACTACAAGGCAATGAACCATTTTGAAGAAACTAATGGAAAGCTAAGGAGGATAGTGATGAGGCCCCGTTGGGCCTAGACTAAATGTTGATTTAGTGACAAGTTACCTGTGAAGTGTTATCAAGGTTTAAGAGGTGAAAAGAAACAAAACATAAATATGAGAGGTGTTTGGTAAATGCAGAAGTGATTTTCTATCTCTGTTAGAAGGCAGCTTCAGAAAGCCTTGCTGTTCTGATGCAGCAAACGGGGTCTGTGTCATAGGGAGGAGAGAAAATGGGAGCAGTTGAAGAGACAAAGGATAATGTCTGTCCTGTTCCAAACTGCAGTGCACAGTGTGAGAGAAGAGTAGCAGGGGTTACTGCTAGAGACCCACCACTCTGCTTTAGAGAACCATGCAGAGTAAGAAAACATTTACTCTGACCCTGAAAAGATGGAAAAACACTGAAGTGCAGAAAGATGTGAAAAGGAAGCATTAGTGTCAACTGTCACCCTGACACAGTGTGGCATCCCAGGGAGAAGGGCCTTGGGAAACAAGGGACTGTGTTGCTGATGTGAGAGACCTGCCCACTGTGGGCAGCATCATTTCCCAGGCTTGGGGTGCTGCATACCTAAGAAGGAGAAAGCTAGCTGAATACTGGCATGGGTTGCTGCATCACTCTGCTCCTGACTGTGGATGATGCCCTACCTTGACTCCTCAGCAGGGATGCGCTGTGACCTGGAACTGAGAATCAAACAAACCATTTCTCCTTTGAGTAGCTTTTATCAGGGAATTTTATCACAACAACAGGAAAAGAAACTAGGACAGGAACCCAGAAAAATAATTACCAGGCAGAATATACGTTCCTCGTTAGTCACGAAGGAGCAGGGCCTTTACACACGCATTGAGAGTCCTGGATAGAACAGAATCAGAAGCCAAAAGAAGTAAAATCTGAACATTTCCCTACTTTTGGCTTTATCTGCAACTATTACTTCTTTGTTAGCGTGTTTAAATATTAAAAATAATTTACTGACACTATACCATCAGGTCATCTTTGTGAGATATTATAGTTAGATACATTCTAAAGAAACATATTAGGCATTTGGCTATTCACAATTTGGATGAGAAATAAAGTTGAGTGGGGTTTTGGGATAAGGTGAAATAAGGATCCTAAAGAATATCAAAACATGATTGAAATACTCCAGTGTCCTAAAGAGTAGTGTGGTCCCACATAAGGATCTGTAACAGGGGGAATATATTCTAGTATGCTCTATTTTCAAGTATTCCACTAGCCACTGAGCACTGAAATTTGCCTGCTACAATGAACATCAGTTAGCAGTGGCACTCAGAACTGAGCCCTGGAGATGCCCAGGAATTTTTAAGTAGAGACTCAGATGTTTACCCATCAATTAGAATGAAAACTGAAGGCAATTACTGCTCTTAGGACACTAAAGGAAACTTGATGCTAGAAAGAAGGTGACATGCTTCTGGAACTCAGCACTCACTCTGAGTTCATTAGAAAGGCGTGTGGGGAACCAAGGCATCTGCTTGTGGACCTTGGGAATGTGGCCTTGGTGATGGAGTATTTGATATGGACCAGAGTCTGTTGTGCATCATGAGAGATTAGTAGTATCTGCAAACATGTCCTTTCCTGTGATGCCTGCTGGTCTTATTGCTATGTCATAAGAATACTTAAATTTTAACAGGCTCAGAAAAATCTGTGTAGGCTGGCACATGCCTAAAATCCCAGCCCCAGGATGCAGAGGCAACATTCAGAAAACAACACATTGAAACAGCCAGGAGATGCAAAGGAGGATGTCAGCACAGTCCAATTCTAGTGGCCTGGCCTTGTTAAGTCTGCAGCAGAAGCTGAGGAAGGATACAAACACGAGTAAGCTGAAATCAACATTGTGTATGTATTTAATACAGAATGCCCAATAAGTCTTAAAGAATCAGGGAAAGGGAATGTGCCTTGAGAGAATAAGATGTTCATATTTTATTAATATCTATTTGAAATACATCCTAAAATATACATATACACATCTCACAAAAACTGTCAATTTTTGAAAAGCTAGGAAATCTGTGTGTTCTCTATATTTAAGGTGAAAAGTTACAAGGTCCAGTCACCATGTCTTGTTGCTCCCCTTTGTACCAAAGTGCTAAACTTAAAAGGGTTGTAGTTCAGTAATACCTACCCCTCAATTATAGAGTATTTGGTAAAATTCCACTTAAAGAACAGATAGCATAATATTACATGAAATAAAACATTCATAAGTAAAGAATTAGTTATAAACAAGTTTTCATTCTGACATTATGGAAACAATTGCTGTTACATGTCCTGGATCTAGTGAGTGATTAACATTGATTTCTGTTTAAGAAATGAGTGTTCATGGAAGTAGAAGTTGGAGTTCCTAGGATCCTATTTTGTCATCCAGGCACTGAAGCAGATGCCTGACCAGCACCAGTGAATCTCTGTCCCTTGTGGGCTTAGGAGATTAGTCTCTTCCCTTCTAGGGGATGAAAACAGCCTTCAGTGAAGGCACACAGCAATAAATTTTTTAACCTGACATCAAGAGAGAAATGAAGTTACTTTGATGGAGGAGTCTTTGATCTTCTGCTGGAAAGCTTGGAGAACAGAACAAAGCCCTGAGAATCCAGGCATCTTCCCAGTGTTCAGTTCAACGTTTTCAGGATCACTTCACTGTCATGGGAATGCTCTGATACAAACAAACACTACACGAGTGATCGTACAAACTTTGGAGGTTCAGTCTTTAGACCGAGCAGCTGGATTTCCAAACTGGAAAGATACTCATTTAACTCTGCTTTCCAAAATCCGAGTTTACATAGCATCTCAGAGGTCAATGCTCCTCGATTAGCCACAAAGAAAACAGTAGATTTATACAATTTATACTAAAATCAGCCAGATTTCCCTTCTTCCCTCCCTCCCTGCCTCCCTCCTTCCCTCGCTCTTTCCCTTCCTTTCTCCCTCCCTCTTTCCTTCTCTCCTTTCTTTTTCTACCCATTCATGCACATCTTTGCTATCCTCACTCATCTTTGGTTATACTTGTGAATGATTGGTATTTATGAATTCTACTGTGAAAATTTCCATTTGCTAACTATAATGAATAGTGCTGTCTGCACATTCATATAAATATATTTGTGATTTATACAAGTCAACTAGCTCTGTTTACTAGCAGAATTGCTCATCATGGAGTACATGCATGTGCACTTGTGTGTTTATTGTGAAACATGTTTCCAAAGTAGGTTTCTAATTTGCATCTGCACCACGTCTACGGGAGACTTTGCATTCACATACATCTAATGAGCTCTAATTTTTATTATTGCTGCTTCTCTGAGCTTTTCTCCCTACTTCTTTATTAGGGTATTGTGTTCCTATTGTTTTGCACAAACCATGTGTGCAGCAATGTTTCACTGTGTATTTTGTTCTTTGTGTTTTAATGGCCACAATGTCAAACAGGCACAAATGACTTTGAATAGCTCGTGCCTCCACCCCATTAAATTAGGTAATTAAAATTAGAGAAGTGTGCTAATCTTATTATGGAAGTTGATTTCTTATCCACAGCCTTAGATGTCAGTACTCAATGCTATCATATGAAACATCACTTACATGTGGTCTTGATAAAATAACTTACAAAGAATAAACCCCTACTCTCACTCTGTGGGGGCAGAGAATCATAAAGTAGGAAATTATTTAAAAAATGAAGAGGGAGAGGAAAAGCAGAGATCTCTGTAAACAGGGTTTTTAACTATAGAATCAGAGTAACCAGATCTAATTAGTAAGTGGAAGGAACTTGTGGGAAAGAGTGCCTTAGCTTAGTTCTTGCCCTGCTTTGAGCCCTATAAAGCCACATGTGCATAACTGTGGCTCCTGTTGCTCGGCCATTTTCCATGTGAACCTTACCTGCTTACCTGGTACTTTATTAACGATGCCTCATGCTGTTACTGCAGCTCTAACTGATAGCAGACGAAACCAACCCCGGGCCCTGGCCCTGCTAGTATAGCTCTGTTGCAAGCACATAATGCCACGCCACTGGGAAATGCAGTAAGTTCCAATTGTTCTCATCTCTGTACAGCATAAAACCAATCCTCAGGCTAATGTGTTCACTTAGCTGGAGGATATACTAAAAAATGCAAAAGTATCAAAGCTATGTAAGTTAATGACGAAAATCCCAAACTTACAAGAGATGGTGAACTCCAAGGTTTACAAGGAAAACAATGAATTCTCAAAATATTCCAGTGTTTAATCCTTTCTCAACTTTGAATGCACTTAAGGCACATGTTCTGTTGCCTATGAAGAACACTACACTTAAACAAATGTAAATTCTGTCTGTGTTTAATTTCCGTAACTTATTTATTCAAAATTATCCTAAAACAATGATCTCTCCCAGGGTTGTCCCAGTAGCCCCAGAAGGTCTCCAGTTCAGCCATCGCACTGGAAGGCGGCATCATTGTGGGCACAGTGCAGACCACAAGTGTGCAGCAGTTTCAGGGCCATCGACACAGCTGTCCTCTCTCATCTGACATTAGGGAAAGGAGAAGAGGCCTCAAGAAGGAGTACACAGATGCTGACCAGCGGTTGTGTGGTCTATGCCTTATTGGGCACAGAAAATTGAAAAGGTAATTACAACTGAAAACAAAAAACTCCATCCAAGGTACGTATTAAGTTTACTTAATGCAGGTGTTTTATCCTTGGCTTTACGGAAATCTGAAATTCTACCACAGCCAGCTTATTTTATCTTGTAACTTATTTTTCAAGTGTTTATTAACTTCGCATGGGTGATTGCATAAGGGAAATGAATCAGTGCTCACACATGCCAACCCAGCAATACATGCCCACGACTCAGTTGTGTCAGCCTCTACTATGATGTCACTCTTCCTAAGACAAAAGCCACTTCCTGAAGAGCAATGTGACACAAAAAAAGAGTGTCTCAAGAAAACAAACAACAACAAAAGAGTGTCACACTACCTCAGGAATGGAAGCCTGCTGTGATTCTGAGGGAGCACCAACTTTCATTACAAAAAAATCTACATGTCAGAAAGTCTTGTTCAAATATTTGAAATATTCCAGCTTAGAAGACAATCTCTATAATTCATTATTCAAATACTAAAGACAAGGTATAAGTCTGAATTGTTAAACAGGAAAGCAAATTTTATGACTCATAATATTTTAGGTTCTGGTTTTAAAAGAGGATTGCAATTATCCAAATTGTCAAAAAACATTTTCAGAAGTTATTGAAAAGACGTTTTGAACTTTGAAATGACAAAGGTCAGGATTTTTGAAGTTGGGTAAGACATGCCGTGTTCCATTATTCCTGTGATCTAATATGGATCTTCAAGAATAAAGGAACAGAGTGGAGAAATGGTGCAGTGGTGAAGGGTGAGCACCGCTGTTGCAGAGGACCCAGGTCTGGTTCTCAGCAGCCAAACCAGCTGGCTCCCAGCCCCTTGCAACTCTAGCTCCAGGCAGATCCAACGCCTCTGGCTTCCAAGAGCACATGCACTAATGTGCAGATACCCAAACACACACACACACACACACACACACACACACACAGCAAGCTCCAACATTTTCCCAACTTTGAATCAAACCATGAATATATGTCCATCCCCGGCCAGGAAAGTCAATGAGTTTTCTCCCCAAAGGCAATGGCCAGGAAAGATTGTGAAGAACTTCACTGAAGCCCGAGGATAAACTTGACACAGGAAACCAAATTACTCTGGAGAAGGCTAACCTAATGAACAGCCTTGGGGTAGAGTAAGTCCTGTAGGACTGACTGCCCCATCCCTGAGACCAGGAGACCCTGAAGCTATACAGCAAGGAGGTCTGGCCAGCAGCCCCTGCTACTGCCCATGATCAGCATCATAAATCTCTCTCAGGCTTTGGCTGTTTTCATAAGCCAGAAATGTCTTTGTAAACAACCTAGGATTCATCCCCTTGAGGAAAAAACAGTAAGATAATACTTTGTTTCAAAGGTTGGGCAATATTCCACTGCACACATGAACCATATTTTCTTCATTCACTCATTAGCAAAGGCTGTTCAGATAGTCTCCACAACTTGGTTGTCATCAATAATCTTTCCATAACCACAGTTGTGCTAACATCTCAAGATCCTCAACAAAACCATTCTTCCAAGCAAAAATAGAGAACTTGGGAACACTTTAATAAATAAGTGGCTAGTTACCAAAGGATGAATATTGTATGATTCTCCTCATGTGAAGTGTCTGAAATACCAAATGTACAGAACAGAAAATAGAATGGTAGTTGTCTGGGCCAATAAAAGAAGAAAACAGTTATTATTCAATAGGTAAAAAGTTTCAGGTGTGCAAGACAGAAAAGTTTTAGCAATGTGCACTGTAAAGCATTCTGTGGGAATGCTATAGTAATGTATACTTAAAATTCGGCAGATGAAGCTGGGCAGTGATGGCACATGCCTTTGATCTCAGCACTCAGGAGGCAGAGGCAAGTGGATCTCTGACTATGAGGCCAACTTGATCTACAGAGTGAGTTCCAGGACAGCCAGGGCTATGTCTCGAAAAACAAAACCAAAAACAATTCAGCTGAGGAGCTAAATTTGATCCCTAAGATCCATGTGGTAGAATAAGGAAATCAACTCCTGCAAACTGTCCTCTGAGTTCTGCATGCCTGCCTTAGCACATGTGTACACACACACACACACCAAATAAACAAGTAACTAATAAACATAATTTTAAAAATTAAAGCAATGTCATGTTAACTGGGCAGACTGTCCTATGTATGTTTTCATATGTAACATAATGAAAGATAATCTTACAAACAGTGCCAGCCTCTCACACTGCACAGAGGGAAAGGCCTCACTTCCAGGAGCTGCAACTGGAGAAAAGAAACTGTTATCACAGTGCCCAACCTATGCTCATTACCTCGAGCCCATCCGGGCCTCTGCAGACATTACTCAGAATCCCCTACATGCATTTTTCCAGTGGAAAAACCTAAATGATCATATGTTACAACAAAACAAAACAACACAACGTAAAAGCACATTTTAGGTTATTAGCTGCCAAAGTAGGAAAATTAGAGGAAGAGAATTGTCCAAAGAAATAATATATGAGGAATGCCAATTGCATTTGAACTTTAGTTCCATGTACACACATATAACTAAATAACTTCACTCTAAACTACAGATTTCGTGACATAAAAAGGAGTGGACTCTCATCATCAAAGACCAAACTGATGTGTTGGCAGGTCAATTACTTTAGAAAATCAAAAATGAAATGTGGAGGAATGCTAGAAATTGTGAGAAAAATAAGATATTTGATGAAAAATACACTAGAATCAATGTAAAAATAATAGAAATCCTAAGAAGAAAGGCAAAGAACAGATGAAAGAAAACTAAAAATTGAACCAAGAGAGAAAGCAGGAGAAATCATGAGTGTAAAAACCTCACCTTGAAATTTGATAAATAGTAGTCATTTTACTGTCTGTAGCAATAATAAATATTAAAAGCAAACTGAGGGGGAAATACTACTTGTAAACATTACAAAAGACCAAAAAATATAGTAAATGGCAGGATGGCCAAACAATTTTATCATAACTATCAAGCAATATCTAAACCAAATAGGTAGGTACTTAAGTGTGAAAAGTGGTGTAACAGGGACAATGTCCCTCCACTTAATATGTACATTTAGCAGAATTATGGACAGAATCCCAATAAGACTTTAAATAGAAATAGATAGAATGATTTGATATTTACATATAGTTGATATATACATATGATTTTACAGACAGTTGCCAAACAATAGCCAATAAAATCATGAAGTAGAAGAACAATGCGACACTTACAATCTTAAGAGTGCTGTGTTATGACAGAGCTGCTAAGTACCTAGCTCAATAGAAAAAGCCTGGACTGGATTTCACTACATACATACATATATACATATGTGGATGCTTAGATATTTAGATAAGTAAAGCAAAAATGGATTATTAAATAAGTATGCTAGCATAACTCTCCAAAAATTAAAAGATTTATCATCATCTAAAATCACAAGCTATGTAAATTATTCACTTACTTAAAACAACAGATAGAATCATTGGTAAAGGGCAAGAAAATCTACATAAAACTAGACTCTCAAAATTACATATTTACATAAACACACACACATAGATATATATACGGAGGATGTAAATTCTTTCTGAAGCAAACTCTCAATTAGTAAACAATAGCATTAGGAAAATATATTTTCAAAGCCAATGATAGAGCATCTAGAATACCATAAATAAAACATTAAAATAAATAAGAAAGAAGGAACTCAATAAAAATATGGTTAAAGGCTGTGAAATCACAAATCATAGACCAAAAAATTGCTTAATTTTACCAATATTGCTGAAAACACAAACAAAACCCAATGAAACATCAGGTTTTGAAAAATTAAAAATTGTGGTGGTGTCTATGAAAAAAATACACCAACACACTAAAGGAAATTCAAGTGTGGGAATCCACTTGGAACTGATGGTAATTGCGAGCACTTTTCTAGGACATTCCTTATCTCCTGCCCATGAGCCCTACATCATCAGCATTTACATACAGGAGAACTTGGTTTTATGTTCATTCTGACCAAAAATAAACACAGAAACAAAGCCCTGTTAGGCAAATGCTCACATGTAGAGACACGGCTAATGGGTGAAGATCCAGCACAGAGCAAAAGGTCATTTATCAGTAAAAGAAGTGACTTAGTGTTTCAACACGGGAATGAGCAAACCTTCAAACTCCATCAGCAAGTCAGACACAGATACTGACAAATAATGTAAACATCACCACAATAGCAGTGCAAAGGATTCCAAATACACATGTGAGAAACTAAAATCAGCACAAACATTTTTTACTTTATAGTATCATATGAAATAAAACATAAGGAGTTAACTGACTTTTACCAAATTACTCTGGATGTAGAAGTGGTCAGACTGATATTGTGTATTAAAGATGGAGAACAGAGCCACACCAAAAATAAATAAATAAATAAATAAATAAATAAATAAATAAATAAATAAAAAGACAATTGCGTGCTGTGGAATACTGTTCTGTATGCTGTGACTGTGAGTTGCTCTGATTGGTTGATAAATAAAACACTGATTGGCCAGTAGCCAGATAGGAAGTATAAGTGGGACAAGCAGACGAGGAGAATTCTGGGAAGAGGAAGGCTGAGTCAGGAGTTGCTAGCCAGACACAGAGGAAGGAAGGTGACAAGGCAGAACTGAGAAAAGGTACCAAGCCACATGGGTAAACATAGATAAGAATTATGGGTTAATTTAAGTGTAAGAGCTAGTCAGTAATAAGTCTGAGCTAATGGCCGAGGAGTTATAATTAAATTAAGCCTCTGAGTGATTATTTTATAAGCAGGCCATAGGACTGCAGGGAGCAAGGCTGGACCAGAGAAAACTTCTGACTACAATTGGGAATTGAAAACTATATAAAAATATGCAAAATTTCATATGAAAACATAATTATATGTAAATGTATTTGTGACCATCAAGAAATTGGCATTATGGGGCTGGAGAGATTGCTCAGTATTTAAGAGCAAGAGCTGCTCTTGCAAAGTACCCAGCTTCAGTTCCCAGAATCAACAGAGCAGCTAATCATCAGTAACTCCAGGTTTAGAAGATCCAACACCCTCTCTGGCTTCTGTGGGCACCAGGTATTATCAGACAAGATATAAAATAAAAATAAATCTTTTTAAAAATAGTTATGAGTTGTTTTTTTAAGTGTTTTTCTTTTTCTTCATCAACTAGGAAAGTGCCTCTGGTGTGCTTAGGAAATGTCTGAGAGGTCGGGGATCCATAGCTTTGGTTGTAAATGGCTCTACTGCATACCCAAGTTCTACTCTGACTGGAGAGAAGAGTCTCACTGTATTATCTTGCTTTTTGAGTTCCAGAATTATTAATGCATACATGAAGCTTTTAAGAATAAAATACAACAGTATTATTAACTGTTGAACGCAGTATCTGTACATAGGAAGAGTTAAAAGTATTAACATTATAAATATTTTGTACTATAAATATTAGTACAATCACTTTATAGTGATTACTGACCAACAAACAGGGTCCTGGCTAAAGAGAGATTGTGTATACAGAGCAAGATGGTTTTAAGATTTCAATTAGCTGATGAGAAATCATCTTGTTACATTTCAATTCTACCTCCTAGGTTATATTCAGACAGAAAATTAAAGTCTCTCATGATACTCAAAGTCCTTGAAATGAGTCTTTCACCTAACTTCAAAAATTCTGAGTGTAACTATACTATGCCTACATATCTCATATATTTTAAAATTATTCCTGTTGGATCTACTTTAAAAGTTATTATCAGGCTCAAACAAACAAACAAACAAAAAAAAGAGGTTGACTGACATTGTCCACACCATGTGTTACAGTATATCTGCTGTAACACTAAATGTATGCTACAGTCTGATACAGGAACTGTTACTACTGCAGTTGAAATGTGTGTTAAAGTTTGTTTGTATGCTTAGATATATCTACTTCTAAATCTCAGACTAGATCTAAAATGGTTTGTTGCTACTGGTGAATGTAAGCACTCTGCAAACAGTAAATATTCTACAACTTTACATGTAGCAGAATATTTTACAGAGTTTCTGTCACCTTAAGAGTCTTGGATGAGGTCCTAAAATTGAGGACAGCAGGTAACAAATGTTCCCATCTTCTAAAAAGAGGTGCCAGACACTCTTCCCCAGGCCATGTAAGATAATCTATACATGCTCTTACATCCTTTCTTTATCACCTATCATCATCTGTAGACAAAATGAATATAAAGAGGCAGTAGAACTTTTGAGAAAAGCAGATGGCCTGGAAGAGGGAGGGTCAAGCTTTTCACCTCCTCACTTCACACCATGTTCAAGAGATACCCCACTGCATCAGCTACTGGGCACTAAAACCACAGGCAATGTGTCAGGATGCAGGATACCAGACAGGGAGAATTTTGAGTCTCTTCCTTCTGTTTCTAAGTCTCATGTCAGAGCTATGAGGGGAAAGAATAAAAAAGAAAGGACATGAAGCTTTGTCAGAGCCTGCCTCCCCTACCTAAGCTCTGGGGATTCACGGCAAACCCGGGAACTAGACAGAAAGATGCTTTAAATTCAAACAGAGTAGAAAGCTATGCTGTGTGATATATTCATAATATCAGAAAATAATAGTCCTAATAACCAATGTCTGTTTAAATATTATTTCTGGAAAAGCTGAGAGATTTCCCCAGAGGCTAGAAGGGGAGTCCCAGCTATTGGAGGACAGTGTGTGAAGAGGGACAAATCTGCTTCTAAGCTGTTCCAGACTTTATGGTGAACTAAGCAAGCATCTTTCCCTGTTTGATCTGACATTGTGCATTGTGCTCACCCTTGAATAGTTTGTAGTGTTCTAATCTTAGGTTTATGACCCCATTTATGAAGGTTTTTTTCATAATGTCTTTGAACAAATTAGTCTTTTCTTCTCATGACTTTTAAGTGCAAGCAGCCATGCAGCATCATAGCCTCTAGTGTGACCTGTCTCCTCTGAAACAGTGGAGATGTGTTGCTTTTCTCTTATTCCCAGAGCTTAGAACAATCTCTCACTCGAACCAAAACCCCGGCATTAGCTGAGTGAGTTCCTAGGAAATGAATTATGAGTACAATCAGACTCCAGGAGCAGACAATACTTGCTGCATCCCAGCCCTCTGTGGGATAGATCCAGAGAACAACCACAGACAGCAGAATGTGTTCCATGCTTTCCTGAAGACTCACCGGAGGAGAGCCAAGCCAACTCTGTCTGAGCCAGGAACATAGAGGTACAAGTGTCGTGTCTGCATGAAGCATATGACTGTTCCTGTCTTGGAATGCGTCAGGCCTCGGGAATGAGAATTAAAGACATAGAAGCCACTCTAATCCTTGGCTAAAGTGTTACAAATAAAGCTTACAATACTGTGTCGTGAATCCCAGTTCAGGAAATGCATGGCAATCCTTAGCCGAGAGTAGCAAACCCTTAGAATTGGAGAAACTTGAGTTTCCCTGATGCAGGAAGATACAGACACAGAGGTAGACAGCATTTGAGCAGGTGAGGAAGTCTGGCATCGACACCCACACTCCCACAGCATCCTGTGCTGAGAGTGTATGCTGGCTGCGCAATCTCAGTGTAACTGGTTTGCTCTTGGTAGTGGTTTTAATGGTACATCCAGATTCAACCTAAGTTTACAAGTGTATTTGTAACCCAGGAAGGTCACAGCATCCCTCAGTTGGTCTAAGGTTGAGAAAGTTCTCGATCACAACATGTCTAGACTATTATAGTTACTCTAGAAGACTTGCTGTTCTTTGACTACCACATTGAAGTACAAACATCCAGCCAAAGCCATTCCACTTTATCACCTAGTGTTTCTTAGGACCTGGGGCCACTCCTCCAAAATGTCGTGTTGAAGAAATCTAGGCATTTCACATCACAGTCTCTGTGGGAGGGTAAGAGCCAAACTCCAGCATTGACCATCGTTGTCTCTAAAAGCCTCCAGGATTTTCATTAATTCCCCACAGTGTTTATGGCATCTTCTGATTTTTGCCTCAGTAGAGTTGAGTTCAATATCTTTCCACTATTTCAACATTCCTGATTATAGTCTGTCGGGCCTATTTCACTCCATCTAATGTAATTCTTCTTTGATGTCCTTCATAGTACCTCAAACTATGTCACAAGGGTGAGAATAGTTGTCATTGGTACAAATAAAGAAATATACATACATGTGTATGTACATATCTGGATGCATATATTCAATGGCATTTCTCAATATTGCAAACCAGTAGGTCCCAGTGAAGGTAAATTTTGCTTCCCAGAAAAAAAAAAGGCAAAATCTAGAGACCTTCCTGGTTATTGAAGAACCAAAGCACCCCCATTTCAAGCAAGCCCCTCACCCCAGCTTGAAACAGGCCTGAGTTTCAAAATTCTCAGAACTGCTGACATAGGTCCCAGGACAAAGTCAGGATATTTGAAGAGCCATCTGGTAGCAATTGATTAACCATAGAATGCCCCAATGCTGGAGATGGTTGAAGTACAAAGTCAGGATGTTTGAAGGACTATCTGGTAACAGTTGATTAACCACAGAATGCCCCAATGCCAGAGGTAGTCTATAAAGTTTGACAAACAATCGGTTAAAACTACAAAATAAGATAACACAGAAATTCTGTAAAGCCCCTAAAACCTCAGGCAATCAGAATTGTACCCATACTAGCACCCCTAAATGATGTGAACTTATGGATTTGCCTTTAAAAACTGAGCTTGCAGAGGGGCGGGCACCTCCTCTAGCCTCCACTGTGTTGGGGTGCTCGACCGAGGTACCTGCTGCATGGCTTGAACTGCTTCAGTAAACCTTGCGTTTGCATTTTGGAGAGTTTGTGTCTCTGGTGGTCTCTTCGGCAATCTTGTGCCCAGGGCACAACAGTTATTACTGCGGGGGGAGGATCTGAGAAGGTTTGCTGTTGAAATCTGATGTGAAAAGGCCAGATATACTAAGCAATTTAGAGCTCCCAGAGAAGCCCTTTCTCCACAAGGAAGCAGGACTTAGCATAATGCCTTGGTGGGGAGGTCTTTGCAAAGGAATTTGGCTCCTAAGAGCAACTGTGGGCAGGAAGCTTTCTGTAAATAAATAAATAAGACCCCAAGAGTGATCTTCTCTGGGAATTAACCCAGACAGGAAAGTAAGGTTATGCCCAAGCCTTCAGTAGAACAGATAGTATCGCCTAGGGTAGCAGAGGCAGGCGCCTGAAGAGAAACTAAACATCTTGTGAGGAGAGCACCAGTGAGAAATAGGAACAGAGGTAGTAAATTTTGTCACATGTGAAATGTTAACACCAAACATATTTTGAAAAATAAAGAATCTATAAATTGACTCCTAGATAAGTAAATACCATTTAATGAAATCTCAAGTTTATTATCTGGTATATCCATGCCAAGCTAACACTTTCAACACCATGATTCTTATGAGAATTTAAGATCCATATAATCCAATCTGCTGGTTTGCTGTGTCACCTTGCACTTCCAATCCACATGAAGTTATTTTCTAGTAAGAATCTAATTAGATGTTTAATTAGTCTACATAAACTATGGAATTGCCACCCTGCCATTATCCGATTTAGTATTTCATCCCCCTCATTTACTTATGCACTAACAGCTCCAATTCATCTAACATTGCACCACACCACCACTTAGTGTCTACTTGCAAAGCAATGGCTCTTACCATTGCCTCCTTGGAAAAATTATTTTGAATTTTCAGATGTTCCCTCTATATCTGGCAACTTATCATAAGGAGATTGCTTGGTTTTCTTCTCATTTAGTAGAAAAGCAGTTATTTCAATAATAACAAAGACCAAATGAATGCAATTCATTTGTGGTACAAAGATTGCATTTTATTTGGTCAATGAAATAAACACCACCAAACAAAACAAACTCCACTTCTCTTCATTTGCATACAGCTTGAAAACTCGTATCAGGACAAAACAGTTTAAGGTAAATGTGAATAGATCAGATGCAAATCCATTTGTCTAGTTCATAGTGGAATGATCTAATGAATTTTCTCCAAGCAGTACATATCAAGCCATAGCCAGAAAATAGCACAACTTATTTATGTTTGTCCCCCATTTAGAACTTATATAAGTTATGTTTGTCTCATGCCTTTGTAGCAATACACTCAAGATCACCTGAGTATCCACAAGAGCTACCATTCAAGTTTAAAAATGCATTAGTACATGAGAAGTAAAAGTGTGACAGACTCATTTCAGTCTACACTCAGTACACCACGACAAGTGTTGAGAGAATCTTCTTGGAATAAATACTCTGACACCAACAAGAGCAGAAGAGATGTCACAGGTGGACTGGAAGATGGGAGAGATCCTAAAAGTCCTCCATCCTGGGTCCAGTTTGTGTTTTCATTTTATGTTCTAAAACCACAAAGAGACGTGGACAAGCAAGCAATATTTTACAGAAGCGTATGAGGTGGTCAGCAGTTGTTAGGGCATCTATTCATTGTTTCAGCTATTTCCCCAGGTCATTGTGTTTCAGGTAACAAATGATGCCATGGTTTGTGAATAGGCAGTACAAGAATGCTTTACATAAATCACTAATAAATGAGTATCTAATAACTGGTCTTTTCTACCTTATTCTACTTCACAAATCAGTAAGAACCAGTGTTTTTAAATCACCAGAGAACACACATTTAAAGTAAAAAAAAAAAAAAAAAGCAATTCTACCTCCAAATTTCCTAAGACAATTTTTAGTTTAGATATACCTGTCAGTTCCAAATTGAATGTGTCTTGGGTCTTTGAAATCCTTGGAAATGAGTATCTTATTTCATTTCTATTCCTTCATAAAGCAGAATTGACTTCAAATTTCCAAATTCTGTTCTCATTTTACAATTTCCACAGGGTGTGTTTTGGTTAGTCTGGTATACCATTCCTCCTTTAACTTCCTTACGTGCTCATTTTTCAGTTCTATCCTCAAATTTCAAGTTAAGGAATAAAAACCCCAAAGTGCTAGTTTTCCCCAGTGGCCTTTGATGAAGGGAAACTTGAGATGAAACTGTTAGAAACAGATCAGAGCATGATAAGAATTTTATAAAGGGAGAAATATGGAGACTAGTAATTCAGAAGAGTGAATCTTACAATAGCTATCAAAGATGGAACATGCTCTGCCTGGTGCTCCCTCTAAAATAACCAACTCTTACTGTCTGGAAATCCTTATAGATGTGTCTAGAAAAGACTCATTTACCAGTCAGCACCAGGTCCTGATTCTGAGGTAACAAGACTTAACATCATCCATTAAATCATACTGTGGTCTGTATGTAGATAGTGTAATAGTTTGCACCAGGAATTCTCAACTTTAAGGGCATCTTAAACTAACTTATCAAATATGTAAGCACACCAATGCTCCAACTCTTCCTAACTTCTTCAAATCAGAATATCTAGTCTGCAACACAAACATGGGTGTTTACTTTTATTTTTACTTTTTGATGCTGTTGTTTATTTGGGCGACTGTAATTTAATTAAATTTCTCCCTTCCCTTTCCTCCCTCTAAATTCTACCATATATTCAACCCTGCTCTCCTTCCAATTCATGGCCTTTTTTTCCCATTAATTATTATTCTTTAATGCTCTCCAAGGTAAGATGTGGGAGACTTCATCATTATGCTATAATGGTTAACATTGGCTATCATTTTGGTGGGACCCAGAATCACAAAATATCTGTGAGGAATTTTCTTTCTTAGATTACCTGAGGTGAGAAGATCCACTCATATGTAAGTTATACCATTCCGTGGGCTGGAGTCTAGAGCAGAGTAAAAAGGAGGAAGGAAGCTGAGCACAAGTCATCAACACTGTTTATTGACTGGGGAACTGGAGGTACCACGTGACCAGCTGCCTCATCCTCCTTTAGCCACACATTTTCCACCATGACGGGCTGGATCCCCCCAAACTGTAAGGGGGCAGAAACCCTTCCTTTCATCATAACAAGAGGAAGAGCAATCAACACAAATGGCTACTGAGCAATAATTACGAGTAACATTTGGATTTTGTGCTGGTTGAGTTTGACTGTCCACTTGACCCAACCTAGAATCACCTGGGAAAAGAGTCTTAAGAAGGAAATATATAGCTCATGTTGGCCTGTGGGCATGCCTGTGGGGGAATTGCCTTGATTCCTGGTTGACCTGGACATACCCATTCGTGGACTGGAACCTGGACTTTATGAATGAAGAAAGCTAAGTGAGTCCAGGTGGCAAAGGAGTAAGCAGACAGGACATATGGGTGCATTTATTCTTTCTCCACACTGACTGTGACTATGTTGCTGAGGCTCCTGTCTTGACTTCCCCTCAATAATAGGCTGTAACCTGAAATTCATCGCAACCCAAATAATCCAAAAAAAAAAAAAAACCTTGCTTTTCTTTAGATTACTTGTTACAGCAACAAAAGTGAAATGAAGGCAGAACAGATACAGATGCCCAGAGCGGTTGTTGCTGTGATGAACCTCACAGTATTGTCTTTGGAAAGAGGGTTGTGGAAGGGAAAAGTCAGGAGCCATCTTGAGAGACGTTTCCCCCTCCCCTCCTCCAAAGGTATTTGCTGACCAGCAGTTTTAGAAGTGACCGGAAGTTCAACTTATAAGACTGGGACAATTAATCTATGTATCCTGGACTTGGCAAAACAAATATGGGGAGTAATGGGCTCAACTGACCTCAGAGGAGAGTAGGACTGAAACAGTAAATCTGAATGTATATATCCTGGGTTCAACAAAAGCAGGACATAGGGAGTAAAAAAGTATGTCTCTGTAGATACCCTGAATCCTGTTAGCCATCAGTAACCTCATGCTTATAGTTTAGCCAGTAACTTCAAAGAACTACCTCACCCCTAGCCCCCTCATCCAATCCCATGCCGCATGTAAACTTTTCCTATCTAAATCCCTTCAAGTGAGTGCTCGGGGCCGTTCTCCTCCACTCGCTGTGTTGGATGTTGGATGGCGGACCAAGCTTGCTTGTTTTGTTATTAAAAACCTCTGTGTGCTTGCATCAGATATTGGCTCTGTGGTGGTCTTGCTTGGGGGTCTTGTGACCTGGGCACAACAGTTGAATCGCTTAGAACTTTGGTCTGGAAAAGCTGTTGAGTGCTCAGAGCTTGAGGGGCTGTTCCAATCAGAGTTTGAAAACCTGGAATGCTAAGAGTAACAGGGGCAGTGGAGGCCCAGATCATGTTTCAGACAGATACAAAGACTCTATTGGCATTCAGTTTTATTTCCTCGAAAGTAAGACAGAAGTATTAAATTTAACATGAAAGTGTAATTTTTAAAAACGCTCTGATTTCATATCCTATAATTACAAGTCATGATTGGTTTAGTAATTTAATCATTGAAAATACTTGAACAATTTCTAGGTATATTGCAACAAGACTTGGTTCTGATATGACAATTGAGAAGACTTCATTCTTACCATTATTGACTTAAAGCCCAGATGACTGATGTGTGAGTCAGGGCATAGGTATGACCTCCATCTTTATACTCACCATCTACAAGACATTACTGAACATTAGCAATATATCATGTTTTGAATTGAATCCCATTTATCTATATAATGTTTTCAGAACACCTTGATTCATTTATAACCTTTTTCTAAACTTGTAAAAGGCCATGACCAACAATATAAACATTACTTTTTGACCTTGTTCAAGCGGATGTAAAAATAAGGAAAGAATAAAGGGTAGACATTTATCACTCCACTTAACTTCTCTTCTTTATTTTATTCTCTTCCTCATCATCATCTTTGCCATCATTCTTAACTTGTCATGACTCCAAAAGTATAATCTCTAATGTGCAATTCCAAAAAATATCTAAATGAAAGTTTTGATCCATTTTGAACGCTTCAATTCTTGATTATCTTATACTATTCTTAAAAAGAGAACCTGTGCTCGTTATACCATAAGAAAAGTATAAGAGAAAGCCAGGTATGGTAGGACAATCTGTAAATAACAGTACTTGAGAGACTAAGGCAGGAGGGTCACAAGTTGGAACTTGTCCCCAAAAACCTTTTTTTTTTTTTTTTTTTTTTTTTTTTTGGTTTTTCAAGACAGGGTTTCTCTGTGTAGCTTTGCGCCTTTCCTGGAACTCACTTGGTAGCCCAGGCTGGCCTCGAACTCACAGAGATCCGCCTGGCTCTGCCTCCCGAGTGCTGGGATTAAAGGCGTGCGCCACCACCGCCCGGCTCCCAAAAACCTTTTTAAAAGAAGACTAAAAGAAAAAAAAACCTATATGAAAAATTCACTCATGAATCAACAACATTGGTAGTACTTCAACACAACATTTAATCAAATTTTAATTAATTAAATTAATCAAATAAAAAATACTCATGTGAAAGAAATTTCAAATCCAATCAGAAAGTGGTTACTTACCCCCACACCAGTCCTACCACTACTGTACCAATGGGCATATCTTAGCTGGTGTGTTATTATAGCTCACAGAATTTGTTCACAGCTGGGGAAAACTACTGAAGACTTTCCACCCCAGAAGTCTGCACAGCACCTTCTGGCTCTGTGAAGCTTGGGAGGAAGCTTCCAGTTAAGTTTTAGCTTGGTTTGTCTATGTCCTATGACCAAAGTATATGGTATCTTCAGAGACAGAATCTTGCTATCAAGTCCAAGTGGACAATCAAGAAAAATGCTAATAACTCTTATTGTTTGGGGTCTTATGGGGACAATATGCCGTATTTTCCAGTGGAGTTTTCTTTTAGTAACCCATGGCTTCTGGTAAAAGCATTCATTATCTTCCCACACAGAAGGGAATGTCTACGTAGCACTTACTGTAAACCTAGGCAAGACTTCATGGTTGGGAAGGTCACAGACCATAGTGAGAAATCCACTACTGTTGCTTTGCCAAACGACCATATTCCTAAAGTGTCTTCTACATACACGTGCTTATATCTATAGTTTAGTGCTTCACTACGACCTCGTCAGAGAGGCATCTCATTGCAGTGAGGAGGTTGACAGAAAAACTGGTCACAATGTTAATCATTAGTGACAATAGAGTGCTCAACCCTACTCTAAATGAGATCGATATTGCTCCCACAGAGGCTCAGGAAACATTATGGAAGATGAGCATGGAAATAATGTAAGAGCTAGACAATGGGGAAATGTATAGCAAAAAGTTATGTTCTAGTCGGGAAGTGGTAGCACACGCCTTTAATTCCAGCACTTGGGAGGAAGAGTCAGGTGGATCTCTGTGAGTTTGAGGCCAGCCTAGTCTACAGAGAGAGATCCAGGACAGGCACCAAAACTATACAGAGAAACTTTTTCTCATAAAATAAAAAAAAAGTTGTATTCTGCATGTTATATAGCCATTGTACTCATGGTATCACTGCTACTGAGGTCACCTGCACAAAACTTGCACAAGATTGTACCCATAAACATTTGTTACAGATAGAGAAAGAGTCCTTGAGCCCCCACCTCTCCCTGAGGGATTAACGTCAGTTAATGTTTGCTGGAGGGGAGGATGGCCCACTTTTCCATAGTGTAGCCACTGACAAATTGCTCCAGTAAATTCCCTTCCACCCAGGCTCATGTAAATAACTCTAATTAAATTCAGTGGTTACATGTATCATAACAGAAGAAGGACTTGTCAGGAAGAAGGATCTCAGCAGGAGAGAGGGGGATGAAAGAGGGTAAGAGAAGGTGAAGACATTTGCCAGTCATTATATGCATGTATGAAACAGTCAAAGAATTAAAATATATTCAAAAGAAAAAACTAAATTCTTGAATCACTTTTAAAATTTTTCATGTACTATATATTATAAAGTTTTTAAATGTTTCTAAGAATTTTTAATAAACTGCATTTGAAATAGTATGTAGCTGAAATTTTTATATGAGAGAGCATTTCAGTAGCTTTAGAATATTGTGAACAGATATTGGTACACTGTCTTCTATGTGCTGGAAACTGTTGGAGGTCGTAAGACCATACAAGGGAACACAGACAATGACTGAGTCCATTTGGACTGCCGTAACAAAATACCATAAACTGAGAAGCGTATAAACAATTTATTGAGAAGTTTACGTCTCAAGGTTGGGGGTAGGAGGGCAGTGGTAATTCCAAACTGAAGATACCAGCACATGTGGCCTCTCAAGGGAACCTGGTTTCTGGTTCGCGGATCTCTGGGGCTTCTTTACAAGGTCGCTAATTCTTTTTGTGGTGTTTCCATCCACAGGACCTAATCAACTTCTTAAGACCCCAACTCTATTCCACTAGAAGCCAATACCTCATATAGGGACTTGAGGACATATAAATGTCTGCAGTACAGAAATAAAATTTCTTCACTGTGGAATTTATGTACAAAGCAAGCAAAAGAGATAACAGAAGATACCTAAGTGAGAATATCTGCAATTGTGGTCTTAAAGAAAGGAAAATGTTTCTGGATTTCTGCCCTGTTAAGGACAGGCTAGAGAGGGTGAGGCCTGAGGAATGTTCTTTAGGTAAGTGTGTAGTGTTTGATGTGAATGATAAGTAGAGATCAGCAACATGGAAATTTCAAGCACATGTAAGTATGAGGATAACAGAATGGTGGTGCCTTCCTGGAGGCTTTTAATTATGTGACACAGACATCCTCACATCCTCACAAGATACAAGAAAGTGATCAAGCCATCAAAATGCCTGTCATCAGCTCTCGTATAGCTTGTCTCAAGGCTCATTGAAATCTTAGCTCATCCTTGCTTCCTCAGAAGCCAGTCCCTTAGTTACACCACCACCACTCACAAGGAGAATTCACATGAGAACACTCTCCTAAGCTTCTAACCAAGGATGGAGTTGGAACAGGTAAATAACGATGAACAGCTGCACTGTCCTTTGCTTTTACTACAGTTTTTACATCCACTTACAATGACTCTTAACATTTAACATTTGTGCTTTTTATTACATTGTATGATAATCTGCAAAGCTGAAATAGATCAGACTGGCACAAGTGTTCAAGTTCATGGTTAAAAGCCTTGTCTACGGACAGACAGACGCTGGCATAAGGTCTAGGGAAGCTACTCCTTTTTTTGGCACAAAATTAACGTTATGACTTTTGCTGAGTGTGTGGGTCTTGACCTGGAATGCCAGCACCCAGGAGGCGGAGGGACAAAGACAGTGAGTTTGAAGCCACCTCTGTTACATAGCAAGATCTCCAGTGGGAAGGGAATAATCTTAAGAACGATCATAACATGAGTTTACAAAGAGACCAGTCACCTAGCACACAAGAAGTGTTCCAAAAAATAGGGGATGAACAACTGAGTCAGAGGGAAAGTGGTCTGCCAACGTGTACATGCAATTCGAGATCCTCTCACTTCTACATATAAAGAACTCAGTAGTAGAGTGAGGCCTGTGTCACATACCCCAAAATTACCTCCTAAAAGTTCTTTCTTCTGTCTGTGGTCATCTAGGAAGTGTTATTCACCAATTATTACATCAGTGAAACATTTGATGTTGGAATTGAGAAATCTGAAAGCCTAAGGTGCCCTAACTCAACCATAGAGTGCACATCAATCTTCAAACATGATGCTCATGACACATGGCAAAGTGAGGCTAAGGGACCTCCCAAGTGTCCTGGTGCTTCTAATGTATGCCATGCCTTAGATGACTTCCTCCATACTACACAAACACTTCCACAGAAGGCAATCTGGAGGTCCAGCACTCAGCATTTGGAAAACAAATCCTAAAGACAATGGGATGAGTGTGTTCTACACCCAAGGAACAAACAGGATTCAGGGAGATGCTAATAAGGCAGATTTTACCCCAGGACTCTCTGGACCACTCTATGGGAGTGAGATCAGAGAGAGAATGAAGGCCAGCTGGATGAGTTTAGAGAGAAAGCTCCTTACTCGTATTATGTACATATACAATTAGTAAAAGTATCACACGTATACATATATGTGATATTCTTGTGACTAAAACTGGTTTAAAAATCATTGAACTAATAAAATAAAGGCCTTTATAAACCATAAAATGATTTCCTGATGCCATTTTTAAAAATCATTATGGCTGTTTCTTGGTTCCTGTAAAAATTTAAATGCCTGCTTTATTGGAAAATTGCTTAATTAGATAATATTTCTCAAGAACAGGCATTGTTCCAAGTCAAAGATTTGTTTCGGCTTCTGCTATTCTGTCCCATAAGCACATTTGATATGTGGTTCCTAAAGGGATTCATTTGGTGGAGGAGGCAGGAATAGTTGACTAAACTCTTCTATCACAAAATTAATTCACACAAGCTCAACCTAGTTAGTCATTTTCTGCAGAGAAAACAAAAAATGGATGATGTCCTGGTTGTTTTGAGGGTTAGCAAAAGAGTGTTCCCTGCTTTACTCCATTGGAAATGAGGGCCCTAAAGGTCTCATGTCAATTACTGGTACTTGGATATTTATTCTCAGGTCATCGTCCAATACCAAAGGGATATGGAAAAATAATCACTAACAACAGAAATCCAGCCTGATTCAATGTACTTTATTGACCCTAAAAAGGTAAACTGCTACACAATGCTGTGTCCAGTGAAGTCAATAATACGGAGTTGTGGGATGCTTCAAGTACTTCACATTGCATCTGTCAATCATTCCGTGCTGTGAAACACATGGACTTAAGACTATGGTTCTTTCATCACAACCGCAGCTCACAGAAAGTAAGTCACCTGCTGAAGGTAATTATTAGATTAGTGATTTGAGTCCTGGGACCTAGTAGCAGACATCAAAATGCCATTTTTAGTTCTTAGTTTCACTACAATAAAGCAAAAGAGTATATTCTGGGAAGGGTCTTGACAATCTTAATGACACTTCTGTATTATCTCCTTATGGCCTTTCCAGATCTACATCCCTCACCTTAATCCATATCCTGGTACTTGTCTAGATAGTACCAGTGAGATTCCAGATGAATCTGATACCTCCTTGGGGTTAAAGATGAAGGGCAAATGACCTCAAAGGACTTAATTTCTTAAATCCTCCTTGCAGGTCACCTATGATTGGCTGCATCCCTCTATTGAAAGATGGCGTTTTCCTAAGTGATGCAGTCTTCTCTGGATTCTGGTACCTTCTCTTCCACTGTGCCCAGTAGAAGCTGGCTGTTACACTCATCGCATTCTGTTTGTTATTTCCCATAAACTCTTATAACACCTCTGGAAATAGCTCTTTCCACTAAACTTTTGATTTGCCTTTACAAAAATCTAAGCAGTGCACTAAAATTTTAGTCTAATTTATGCATGGGTTATCAAACAGACAGTGCAGCATGACATGTGTTATCTTCATCTCCCATCCTTTGCATATTTTGCCCAGGAAGTTAATTCTATGAATATATAAATTCTACCCCATACTGCCATGGCACGTGGGCCAATTAGCATTTTATCATCTTGTCATGAGCCAGGGTTGTCTGGGAAGAGAGAACTTGAGCTGAGAAAATGCCTCCTCCATCAGACTGTCCTGTGGGGTATCTTCTAAACTAATGATATGAAGGTGCAGACCACTGTGGGAGGCCTCTCTCAAGATCCCCACTAATTATTCACACATGCATAGGTATCTCATTTAATGACCAAAGACAACTTCTGTATTCAATACAAAACTGAGAGTGAGGTTAGCTCTTCAGAGTCCTTTCTTGTTCTCTCATGTTACTCTTTCTAGAAGAAGCCAGTAGCATTGGGAAGGGGGAACTCAATTCCTCAGTCCAGTGGTCTGTGTCCGCTGAGTACTGGGACCTGCTACTAAGAGCCAGTGCCCACTGTTCATTATGTGGTTAAGATAGCTCATCCTGGGCCTGGAGAGATGGCTCAGAGGTTAAGAGCACTGACTGCTCTTCCAGAGGTCCTGAGTACAATTCCCAGCAACCACATGGTGGCTCACAACCATCTATAATGAGATCTGGTGCCCTCTTCTGGCGTGCAGGCATACATGCAGGCAGAACACTGTATACATAATAAATAAATCTTTTTTAAAAAAAAAAAAAAAAAAAAAGCTAGGGGGTGGTAGTGCAAACCTTTAATCCCAGCACTGGGGAGGCAGAGCCAGGTGGATATCTGTGAGTTCAAGACCAGCTTGGTCTACAGAATGAGATCCAGGACAGGCACCAAAACTACACAGAAAAATCCTATCTTGAAAAAAAGAAGAAGGAGGAGGAGGAGGAGGAGGAGGAGGAGGAGGAGAAGGAGGAGGAGGAGAAGAAGAAGAAGAAGAAGAAGAAGAAGAAGAAGAAGAAGAAGAAGAAGAAGAAGAAGAAGAAGTAGAAGAAAGGAAGGAAAGAAAGAAAGAAAGAAAGAAAGAAAGAAAGAAAGAAAGAAAGAAAGAAAGATGGCTCATTCTGAGCAAGTGAAGTCCTCAGCCATGTGTCTCCTAGATGAGTGCAACCTCATGATATCTTTGAACCAATAGGACCCAGTGAGGCCTCTCCTAAAAGCAGAGACACATGAACTGTATGAGATAAGAAATGTGTGCTTACAAATGTTACTCTTCATCCTGTTTTCCTATCTTATGCAAAGTTTATGTTGTGTGTGTGTGTGTGTGTGTGTGTGTGTGTGTGTGTGTGTCCATCTTTTCCCACAAACATTCATTTTTCAAGGAAGCGCTCCATACAGGAAAACAATAGCACATTTTAAAAACACAGTGCACTAAAAATCCATGCTTGCTCCTGCACACAGAATAAAAGGTAATTTATAAAATGTTTTTATCTAGGAAAGTATCCTCCAAACTGAATGCCAATGCCACATTCTCAGCATATTAACATAACTTTATTAATTCATACTCAATTTTGTTTGTATCACTACAGGATTATTCCACTTTATTACAGTAACATGAAAATATCATGCTGGTGGCATTGAATTTGTTAGGGAGTTAACAGAGCAATGTGTTCATGGTCGGCCATTACCTATGTTAACTTACAAAATGGAGTTCCTTATCTCGACTGGAAGTAGAAAGTGAGTCAGTTAGAGACGTGGGCAGCTGCCTGGAATCCTGTTAAGGTACCACAGTGCATTAGCAAACACGAGTTTCTGTAGATACAGAAAATTTCAAGCAACTATCAATTATAACTTTACTGCGGGGCGTGGTGACCCAAGACAAGGAGTGCTAAGGTAGGAATGTCGCCAGAGGCACCCGGAGCAAAAACCACATCCTCCTCCTCTACGCCTTCCACTTGATGTAAAAGTCAGTTTATCACAACTGTTTCAGATAAACATCAGCATGTGATCAAATTTAATGAGGTAAATGTTTGCTGATACCACTGTATTTTCAAAATTAAAATAATCAAAGGAATTAAAAATTAATTGTAACAACTTTCTCGGTATCTGCAGACCGGTTGCAGGAAAAACTCACTCAGTATTATATCTCAATAACCCTGAACACTCAAATTATTTTTTACATTTATGTTAATTTTCTCTAGAAATTTCAGGATTCCAAATTAACTTTAAAAAGGAAAAAACATAAATCTACATTTAAAATAAAATACTAAATGTGAACAAATTGTGCTTTTTCAAGGGACAGTTGTTTAACCCTTAAAATATTTTATTTTTATTTTAAATTATATGTTATATGGCAGGGTGTGCAATTCCCTTAGGGATCAGAGGAGGGCAGTAGATTCTCTGGAACTGGAGTACAAGCAGTAATGCCCTTTCCAAGTGGGTGCTGGGGGAACTGAACCAGAATCCACCAGGAGATCAGCATGTGCTCTGAACCACTGAACCATCTCCCCAGTATCTTATTTTACTTTTATTTTTCCATTTTTTTTTTTGCACAAGTCTACCAAACTGTTTTTTAGAATGGTTATAATCATAACAAAATTTTTTAAAAAACAAATTAGATCCAAATGCTTTATTCTTAAATAAGTTACAGCAGAATTTGATAAACCCAAAAACTATGGTAGAGTTATGGTTTTGAAATAGGAATCCCAAACTGCCTCTCTAGAGCACTCCCATGGACACGGGCTAATTTGTTCAGTACAGGTTTTAGAGCCTTAAGGCACTTCAATTTTACTTGATGTTTATTTCCATATGTTTACAAATGATTGCAGGAGTAGAATGCAAGAAACTTACTTCTAACCTGAAATGCTTGAGAAAGTCTCATATTAATTGATTCTGTTTATCCTGTTTGGTATTATGTCAAAATTATATCTTTGCTGATCAAGGGATTTGAGACATACATGGTGATGCAAATCCTCCAGTGAGTTGGCTTCTTAGATAAAGCTGTAGATTGGATTTCTGCTTAAGACAATTTCAAAAAACTGATATATTTACTATGAAGAATCACCAGGGATTTAATTCTGAGAAAGCTTACACACCAGATCATGTCCAATTTCTGTATTTTACAAAGATTTCAGTTTTCAACGTTTCATACTATTTGTTGAGTGAGGTGAATGCATAAATAAATGAGTACACACATGTTGATTCTGAAAATATCTTAGTGAAAATATACTGCACTCATCTGAAAAATACTTATAGTCTTAATGTTAATCTTACTTTTCTTCAGATCTGTATTTTAGGCCCCTTTCAAACTGTAGAACTAACATTATTACAGCCTCCTGCCCCAGATCTATACTTAACACCATGAACTATGAAATAATTTCTAAGAGAAAAATCAAACAAACCGTCAAAGTAGTACCAGCTAAAATGGATGAAATATAGGTCCTGTCATGAAGGATATGGAAAATATAATCATGGAAATCAAGTTAAATTACATAAAACAATTAGGGGAAATTAAGTGTTATGATGTATAACAGGATTTCCCAAAATACCCACAAGATGTTAATAGATGTTTCATTATAAAAAGTAAAAGGCTTCTGTGATCAAATAAGCTTGGGAAATATTTCTTAAGACATTACCCTCTTGGCAATTCACAATTCCATTAGCACGTTAATGACTAAAAAGTTTCCTAGCACGGAAAATGGCTGTACTTTTGATTAACCCAGAATGTCAAAACTTTTCTTGACTATAGAAGCAGTTGTTAAAATTATCTTCTTAGGAAAGATATATATATATATATATATATATATATATATATTAGAATACATAATATATACATTATAATATATGTAATATATATATTAAATTTTCTAGGGTCAGGCTGGAGAGATGACTCAGTGGTTAAGAGTACTGGCTGCTCTTCCAGAGAGCCTGGCTTTAATTTCCAGCACCCACATGGCAACTCACAACTGTCTGTAACTCCAACTTCCAGGGGATCCAACACCCTCACACAGACATACAGGCAGGCAAAACACCAATGCATATAAAATAAAAGTAAATTAAGTTTCTAGAGTCAAAGTTCAACATTTGATATCAAATCTCTACTTAAATCAACAGTTATTGGTCTCTTGATAACAGTTATAAGTACTGGCTTAAAGAAAAAAGATGCATGTACAGTTATAAGTACTGGCTTAAAGAAAAAAGATGCATGTCTAATCAAGGTTTATTTAAAAGTGCTTGTTTTTTGCTCAAGCTTTTTCTAATTATTATATAGTAGTTAAAAATACCAAGCTGGTAAACTGACCCAGGTGATCAATAACTACATTTGGAAGCATATTGTCATGCGGACAAAGGAATTATGAGACAATACTTTGTCCTTGACCTACAAAGCCCACGAGGTCCCTGGTGTGTCCAAACTATCTCTTGAGATGTCCTTAGCTGTAGTATATCAGCCATCCTCTCTTTTGGGGAGGACAGAAACCATAGTCTATTGGTCTAGTCTACAAAGAGGAGGGTCAACAGGGGGAAACTTCCTCAGTACTTCCTGGATGGAACAACTGGTAAAAGGAAGGCTCAGGACTCAGAGTCTCCTCCTGACCCCATCACCATGAGGACCAGACCCTCCACTAGCCATGATAGTAAAAACTATAGTTAATTGAAATGCCCAGCATGAAGGTTACAACTAAACACTACAATGAGTGTTATGTTTCTTTAGCAACCCAAGGGACTTCACTCCCCTTATTTAAATCCATGTTCTATTTAGAAATCTATTTCTCACTGGTGATTCCTCCTTCATAATAAAAATGTTTCCCAGTCCTTGGCTCAATTCAATAGTGCTACCCCCACCCCCTACAACCAAGAAAGATAGGCCCACCAATGTTTTAACCTAAATATTCAAAGATGGTTAAATTCTTCTCTAAAAAGCCACCTGAGAGGGACCTTACTGCTGTGGGATGCTCTGTATGTCAAATGTGTTGCTCTGATTGGTCAATAAATAAAACACTGATTGGCCAGTGGCTAGGCAGGAAGTATAGGCGGGACAAGGAGGAGAATAAAGCTGGGAAGTGGAAGGCTGAGAGAGAGACACACAGCCAGCCGCCACCAGAACAACCAGCATGTGAAGATGCCGGTAAGCCACAAGCTACGTGGCAAGGTATAGATTTATAGAAATTGATTAATTTAAGCTGTAAGAACAGTTAGCAAGAAGCCTGCCATGGCCATACAGTTTGTAAGCAATATAAGTCTCTGTGTTTACTTGGTTGGGTCTGAGTGGCTGTGGGACTGGCAGGTGAGAGAGATTTGTCCTGACTGTGGGCCAGGCAGGAAAACTCAAGCTACACCTTACAGTGGGATTCTTGCCATATTAGCAGCTATTGAAGTGCCTGAAATCAGATCCTGGTTTCATCACTCCCAAGACCAGTCTTGGAGGCCAAAGGAAAAACAAGGGAGGAGTCAATTGGGCGAATGCTTTTGTGAGCCTGTTGAGAATTCAATGGACTTGGGTTTAGACATTTTTTTGAAAATCCTGTTTTGGCTTCTTTGTCCCCTGCTTACGGTATATAACACTAATAATTCTAGCTCTGCTTCTTCCTTCCAGGCATCTGTCAGTTACTTCTTTCCTCCTACATCTGGAAGGTATACAGTGAAACCACTGGGAATGTTTGGTGAGGTCTTTTAGATAGGCCCATGGACAGGTACTCCAACTATCACACCTGATACCCCATTCAGCTGGAAGAAGTCATACTGGTCAGCATTCCAATTCTATAATGGCAACTCAGGTTATTTCTTGAGAGGGGAAAATGATGAGAACAGGAGGAAGAAATTGGGTCGACTGTTATGGGCTTAATAAAAAAGAAAGAAAAGTGACCAGTTTATTCTTGGCTTAAAGTTAGAAATGTCCTTGGGTTTTGGGCAGCTCCCTTCTTGCCAGAAGCCAGGAATGTCAGGAGTGTTGGGAGCTCTGATTCATGATCTAGTTCCAAAATGATTTAAGGGTTATCTCTTCAGAGGATATAATGTCAGAGTAGTGATAAAGCATCACTAGAAAGAAGAAAACTCTTGGGATTTCTATTGGAGCTGATTTCCTTCTGTTGATTTGCCTTGTCCAACTTCAATGTGATGGTTTTTGTTTTATCTTATTATTATATTTTATTTTGCTGTGTTTTGTTGTTATCTCTTAGAAGTCTGTTCTTTTCTAATAAAAGACAGAAAGGAAGTGGATCTGGATGGGAGGGATGCAGGGAGGAACTGATAGGACAGAGTAGAGGGAGGGGAAACTGTAATCAGGGTGTATTGTATGAGAAAATAAACTGTTTTTAATAAAAGGAGAAAACAAAATAACTTTAGAAGTTGAAAAACAAAACCTTCTGAAAATTACAGCTTGGCTGTCATGAGATGTTTTCCTTCAAGACTCTGTCCATAAAAACCTGTCATCTTTAATCACACACACAAACAAAAACATAAATGCAGATGTGGAAAAAAAACTTTCAATTAACTGACATCTTTTAATAGTTATCAACGTTTGCCATATTTGGTTCACATTTCTTTATTCCCCTTATTTTTATTTTACTTGTCTAAGTGCTTTGTTGGCATGTATGTCTGTGTACCATGTGCATACAGGGCCAACAGAGACCCGAAGATGGATGCTCTGGGACCAGTTACAGAAAGTAGTGAGCTATGATGTGGGTTCTGGATTTGTAGTTGGGAACCAAACCTATGCCCTCTGAAAGAGCTGCCACTGCTCTAACTATTTAGACATCTCTCCAGGCCCTGGCTCACATTTGTTAATCTAAAGGTAATAAAACATTTCTTATACACTTAAGGCTGCCTGACCTTGTCTTGCTACCTCCACCTCTTCAGATGCTACCAACATTTTGAAACTATATATATATTTGTGTCTTAGATAGGGTTTCTATTGCTGTCAAGAGACACCATGACCAAGGCAACTCTTACAAAAGAAAACATTTAATCAGAGTGGCTTACAATTTCAGAGGTTTAGTCCATTATCATCATGGTGAGACTTGGCAGCATGCAGGCAGACATGGTGCTGGGGAAGGAGCTGAGAATTCTACATCTTGATCCTCAGGGAACAGGAGTGGGCATAGCTTAAGAATAGGAGACTTCAAAGTCTGACCCACAGTGACACATTTTCTCCAACAAAGTCACACCTTCTAATAGTGCCACTCCCTATGGGAGCCATTTTCTTTCAAACCACCACATTTTTGTCCATGAGTTTTTGATTCTGGTTAGCGTATTAGTACCAACAAATAATTTATAGCATTTCTGTGTCTTAAATTTCTACAAATGTACCTTTTTAATTTTTTAATCTGTTGGTTCTATTAAACATTTTTTAATGAAAGATATCTGTTATTACACAGAGACTTGGAGTATTTTGATTGTGAAATTTATTTTCTTTGCAAAATAAATCACATAAATATTTGATTTGCTTCTTTAAAATCATTTCAAAATTAAGTAGTGAATTAACTAAAATGCTAATCTTTCACAACATCTATGCACTAATGATAGGCTTTTCCTCTCCCCTCTGACAGAAGTATGATTTTGGTAAGTTCCTTCCTTCCTGCTGGAGTCAACCCTACACGTATAAAGTGAGCACCCTTGTTTCAATTCTGTTGTGATATTTAAATTAAAGAGTGTGATGTGTGTGCACCATCTGGGACAGCTCAGTCAGTGTTATGTTGCTCACTGCCCTTATGTTATTCCATGCTGCTCTGAAAATGCAATGTTGCTCGTTCTCTTCCTACAGTAGTATTTTATGTTATGTACATATTTTGACATTTTAATTTTTTTGAGACCGAGTCTCAGGATGTACACCAGAGTTTCCTTGAACCCATGATCTTCTTGCCTCAACCTCCTGAGTGATGGGCTGCAAGTATGTGCTATACTTTCTTCCTCCCTCCCTCCCTCCCTCCCTTTGCTCACTTTCTTCCTCTCTATCTCTGTCTCTGTCCCTCTCTCACTCCTCCTCTCTTTCCCCCATTTTTTGAAATAGATTGCTCTCAATCTCACCTCAACCTCAAGAGTAACTGGAAGTAAAGATGTATATTTTTATTGTGCTCATAATACTTTCTTTTATCTGTATTACCCATAAGATGTTCATCACCTAAAAAAATTGTATTTGTTGAAAGAGTAGACAAAAATTTAATGACAAACACAGACTATGTCTTTACTTTGGGATTATGCTGAATGCTCACTTTATACAAAGTTATATTTTGATCTAATGTTATGGAATATTTGTTTAACTATGTAAAGATGTGCTGCGTTTGTTTAGTTAAGTAAAGATGTTGCTATTTTACCTTGCCTGCCTAAGGCACCTGATTGGTCTAATAAAAAGTTAAACAGCCAATAACAAAGGAGGAGATATAAGCAGGACTTCCAGGCAGGGAGAATAAGGAGGAGAAATTCAGGCAAAGGGAAGAAAGAAAGAGAGACACCAGAGAGATGCCGCTGGCCAGACAGACAGGAGAAGCAGGACAGCAGGACATACAGAAGGAAAGAAAGGGGAAAAGCCCGGAGGCAAAACATAGATGAATAGAAACAGGTTAAATTAATTTAAAAGAGCTAGTGAGACAAACTTAAGGCTGAGCATTCATAATTAATAATAAGTCTCTGTGTCTTTATTTGGGAGCTGGTTGGCGTCCCAAAGAAAATTCCAACTACAGTAAGAGAAGAGAAGAAAAAATTCTCACAATAAAAGAAACAAATAAACTCACAAACTGGTCATCCAACAATCAACCAAAGAAATTGTATTGCTTCCAGTGTTTTAGTCCAAACAACACTGTGGTAAACATATGCCAGCATGAATCTGGGGTTGTTGTACCTAAGTTTGAAAAGATAAAACTCAATCTGAGGGACATTCCTAGAAAAGGAGATAGTGTTGGGCTATTGACTGACAAGAAAATTATCACTGACTCCATCCTGGATCAGGAAGCAGGGTCTCGGAATAGGGGCCTAAAATGCATAGCAGCAGAGCAATTCTGAAGAACTTTCTAGAAATGCAAATTCAGGGCATTAGCCCCGATGGCTAAGCTTTTCTCTGTGTATAGACTAGCAATCTGCAATTTAATCATCCTCCATTTGATTCTGAGGAGGCTGGTGGTTGAGAACACTGGCTTAGATTATGAGTAGGAGGCAATCCCCAGACTCCAGTGAGTATGGCACACAAGGCAATATGTGAGCTCAGGGCAGAGACATGTCTTATAACGAGCCCCAAGTCTTCTTTTATGATGCGTTAGCTTGTGCTCAGATTTTCATTGTTCTTTACTGAACATCTTTCGAGTCTGAAAATCACTTCTCATCTCTTAGTTTCTCCTTCTTGTCCACCTGCTAGGTCAGGCAATGCCAAGTTGATAACCCTCTATCAGCCTCTGCTATTCCCACCTTCTCAGCTCCTGCATGCTTTCAGCTGGGAGGCTCCTCAAGGAGAGCAATTTGTCTGGCACAATTCCATCTCTAGTTAAATACCATGCACATTCGCAAAGCTTCATTAATGATAAATGATAAATAGCCTAGATCCTAGCTTTTAATAGTAGGACTCCTTGGCTATGAATTATACAAGAGTTACTAATATATGCATAGCCAGGGGCTCCCCTTTGCAGACTCAAACCACAGCAGTCCACAAAGAACATGCTGTGTCTCTACTGTGTAAGAGAGCATTTTTATTTCAGAAACACATTTCATCTTGTTTCCAATTGACATGGTGTGTAAAAAGAATAAAATATTAGCCACCCACAAACATTATTTGGCTACTATCAGATTTTCCCATCATGTTTTCTTAGTAGTTTCATAGTTTTATGACAGAAATGGAGGTGGTGGTGTGGTGAGAGATGTCCTTGCAATGAAATGAGACTACCCAGTATGCTAATGTTTCCTATTGTCAATTCCAGAATCAACATCCATCACCCCAGGTGAGTGAGGGCCCCAGCAGGCTCTACAAGACATATCAGAAGATAGTATCTGGACTGTAAACTAACAGAGACTATCTTGCAACATCTGCGGATCATATCCATGTTTAATAAGACAGATTCACTCTTTACGGCCTTGAAATCTCTTAACATCATTTTAAATATAATTCTGGTGTGTTTCTTTTACTTTATAATTATTATGTCATATATATTCATATTTATAAACTTAAGATTCATAAAATACAGGATCACATGCAAAAAGAAGATCCCTAAAATATTTTATTATCACTATCTTTTACATAGTAAATGATTTAGGAAAAAAGTGGAAAATATTTGAATTCTTACTATTTTGAATAGTTAAATACTGCCACCTTTAAGGTGAAAAATCACATCATGTTACTTTACAGTTAAATCAATTTACTTGGCTACTCAATTTATCTACAACCACAAGTAGGAGTTTTGAAGGAAATTCTAATGTTGAAACTGCTCATTTATTTGCTAAGGAATTTTAAGCTCCTTCTTGAACAAACTTCATGTACAAGGGAAAGATGAAAGATACACAAATATCTTTGTGTAAAGATACTAGCCATGATTTTGTCTTGGTGAAAGTACTATATAATCTTCAAATTATATATATATATATATAAACATAGCTATACATGTCCTCTGTTATAGCAAGTATCATTAATCACATCCTATATACTTGAAAATATATGTAAATCATTTTCAAACTTATACCAGAATCTTATTTACCAAATTTACACAAATATACAAATATGTGCATATAGTCACACACAGCAAAAACACATTTGCAATGTCTCCCTTTTCAGTTAAGAAGTTAGGGGAGCTAGGAGGAATGAGCCTGGGGAAGTTGTGGTTGGGATGTATTATATAAGAGAATAATTTTCTATTTTCAATTAAAAAAAGAAATGAAGAAGAAATATGTAGACAGTAAGCACCACAGTCATTACTGTGGTCTTGAGACGCAGTTTTGAGCTGGTGGAGGTAAATATTGATGTGAAACCACATTTCAGCAGACAGGGGTGACTAAGCTGTCAGTCACATAAATGCACTCTGCAGGAGAATGTTCAAGGTTTATAGAGCCCCTTTTTTTTTTCCTTTGATAAATAAAGAGAATCATGCATTTCCTTCTCTTGGGACAACTTTACTACGCTTTAACATACCAACCAGGGACAGAAAATTAGTTCAGCAGAGCAATCATTGTGCCGCTGTAGATGAGCAGCAATGAAAGTGGGATTGGAGGATCTGTAAGGGCCCCAGCATGCTTTCCAGAAGCCCTGTGAAGTCAGTCAGCCTCACATCATCCGCCTTTGTAATGCAGTCTTGTCATCCGGGTTCTTCCACTGTATGGACCTTTGCACGGTTGCAACTTATCTTCCTGTGGTTTGGGAATCTATGCTGCTTACACGGATCAGATTCTCATACAATTGTAATCAATGTGATGCTGAGGTCAAAGTCATCTCAAGTCTCAACTAGGGAGAGGCAGGCTTCCAGTCTCACATGCAAGGTTGTTGGGGGAGGTCGGTTACCACCGGGGTTGTCAGTGGAGGGCACTTCCCATTCTTTGCCAGCCTACACTCAACCCAAGCAGGCACAAGAAAAGAGGCAGAGAGAAGAGGCCTGCAGTTGAGAAATCACAACTATTCATGATCTAATCATAAAAGTTACAGTTCCTACTTTTGTCATACTCTGTTTGGAAGAGGAGGGTCATCAGGACCTGCCCACAATCAAGGAGAGGTAATTACAGAGAAGCACAAATTCCAACCTGCCAGAATGACTGAGCACTACATCAGAAGATGTCCCAGTCCAGGATGTTCAGGAAAGCCATTGATGTGATTGCTGCAAGTTGATCTCCCTGCTCTCTCCATTACACACTGTTTCATGAGACTGGGCAATCCACAGAAAAAATGACACTAGTCAGGACCGTGTACTTTGTGTGTATGTTTGGAAACAGAATATTTCTTGAAAATTAACAGAGGGCATTTTTATCATTTTAAAGAAAACAGTTTATTTTCATTGAAAGAATTTGAAGATTTATATAATAGAGTTTTGTTAACTTATATGTTTAATCGTATCTTAAGTTTCAAACAGATGTTTTTCATCTGAAGAGGTTCATAGCATTGTTGAAGTAGTGGTGAGGCTGATGCTTATTGAGAGCCACTGGTAGCAAAAGTCCATGAGAGTATACAGCAGGTGACAACTAGTGTTCAGAAGGTCAACCTATCAGAACTAAGGGTTCTGTTAGAGGAAACCATCACGCAAGGCGTTATGGAATTACTGCCTTTTGAATGAACTGGCTGTCTCTTATTGTAAACTTCTTGTGCAATAACAGCTATGACTCTCCTCATTTACCATGCATCTCCATGTTAGTGTACATGTAATCTCACGACTGCATCTCAACCTTGGGCACAACTTTCCCTATACATTTGGGGTGATTGGATAACTGTCCCCAGCTGTGTTTATTTTTCATTAACATATATCTGGCCAACGTCATTCTCCAGACAAAAGTATTTCAGCAAAGATACCTTTTTCCAAGGACAAAACTGCACGTAGATAAACATTAGCTCATATCACCGACAGATAGAGAAAGAGCCACTAACAATTAAATCCTCAACCCCTTACCTTCACCCCGGGTTACTTACACAAGACCCTAACTTAAGAGATTTCCTGCTCACATTCCTGGATGATGTTTTAGCCACTTGCTAGTTACTGAGTTAAGGCAGTTACTTCCCACTGACCCAAGAAGATTGCCTACAAGGTCAGGCCTGTGATAGGTGCCAAGCTTCTTTCTCATGCAAATTAAGTTTTTATTCCTCCCCAGCCAGGTGCTATTCCTAGATCTCCTCCTCAGCAATTACTCTGAGCAATTTATTAATTTACTAATAATTTACTAACCAAATACTACATGCTCTGACAGAGGTTGCTTAGCCACCTAGCATATGTCCCCCTCCCTATCAGAAAGCAGCTGCAGCTGGGCCGAGCGAGAAAGTGGCGCCAAAGACAGTTACTTTCTTGTGACTTATTGACCCCTAACATTCTACCTAGTCATTTCTAGATTATAGTTTGAGCACATAAATTCCCTAATTGATCTTAGCCTTTAGTTGACCCTACCAGAGAACTCCCCTTTAGTCACTCCCCTTTTGGGTTGTAATTGGAAGCTGACATTTACTGATTTATGTGTGGCTCCTTATCACCTCTCTCTGCGATCCTGAAAACTTTAAGCCTCACATTGCTTTGCCAAAGAATTACTGTGTGTGTGTATATACTGGTTCTCTGAGAGCACTGGGAGGATGGATGAAGAAGAACAAAGATGAGGACGGAGATGGAGAAAACTAGGTAGAATGATGAGAGAACAGCAGAAGGGACTGAGGGCAGGAGGGACTGAGGGCAGGAGGGACCGAGGGCAGGAGGGACCGAGGGCAGGAGGGACCGAGGGCAGGAGGGACCGAGGGCAGGAGGGACCGAGGGCAGGAGGGACCGAGGGCAGGAGGGACCGAGGGCAGGAGGGACCGAGGGCAGGAGGGACCGAGGGCAGGAGGGACCGAGGGCAGGAGGGACCGAGGGCAAGAGGGACCGAGGGCAGGAGGGACTGAGAGGAGCTAAGCAAGAGATTAGAAAAGAAACTTTGTAGATTGAATCGCCATAGAAGAATAAAGTGAATGGACTGAAGAACTCAGTGTGCTTAGATTTATTTAATATCCCTCAGATTAGAATCCTCAGCTGGTTGTTAGACTCTTCCAAGAACCCTGGGAGCAAACAATATAGGCTGGACCTATTATTATTTGTGTTAAATGCTATATAATGAAATATGCTAGTAACTGAAAGCTATCAGATAACCAGTGTTATAAAATCATGCATGTATCTACTTAAGGAGAAAGATTAGAGGTTGGGGTAATAGCTCAGTCAGCAAAGTGTTCGCCCTGAAATCATGAAGACCCGACTTTGAGTCCTTAAAGGCCACATTCAAAAAACGTTGAGCATTGTGGCCTGTGCTTGTAGTCCCAGTGCTGGAGAAATGGAAGTAGGCTGATCCCCAGGGCTCTCCGGACAGCCAGTCCCAGTGCTGGAGAAATGGAAGTAGGCTGATCCCCAGGGCTCTCCGGACATCCAGTCCCAGTGCTGGAGAAATGGAAATAGGCTGATCCTCAGGGCTCTCCGGACAGCCAGCCTAGCTTGCTCATCCCCGGGATTCTCCGGACAGCCAGCCTAGCTTGCTCATCCCCAGTGCTCTCCGGACAGCCAGCCTAGCTTGCTCATCCCCGGGATTCTCTGGGCAGCCAGCCTAGCTTGCTCAGAAAACCGCAGAGAAGTAAAACACAAGGTGACGCTTGTAACATAATCCCTGCTAGGTGGACCACATGCCAGGACTTGTGTTCCCACTTTTAAGAGTAGATAGGCAACATAAATTGTATTTGATGGTTATATGTGTTATTTCTAAACATTAGTCACTGTTCTAAGAAAGCACATAGCCATATATAACACCAGAGGGCAGGTAAAAGCAGTATCTTCAAAAGAAAAATAATTACATAGTGAATAATACCAATGCTAACTCCAAGGCACAGTGGCTGTAGCACTGACTGAAAAGCATTCTGAGTCACCTTTTAACTCACAAACTACATTAGTTATGAAACTAATTGTCACGAATGTGTCTTCAAACAGTCCCAATATTTCGTTTGCAATTATGGAGGCAAGAAGCCATAAGGTCGATGTGTTGGCACTGGCATGCTGTATTGCTGGAAGCTTAGAGAAGCATCAGCTCCCTGTTTTGCCACATTTCTACAAAACACCGGTCTGTAATATGTATTTACTAAGCCAGTGTTGACTGAATATCTGCTACAATGAGATGCTCTTCCAAAGTCAGTGTATATTCAAATGAACAAAGGTAGAAAGAGAAACAGAAAAGCAAATAAACAAGCATATATATTTATTAGGAGAGTAACACATGGAATGGAAATCAAGGCAGGAAAACGAAATTTAAATGATGCACCAGTGCTATTTCAAGTAAGGTAGTCAGCAAATGTCTCTCTGATCAGACTCAGTAGATCCCTAAGTCATGTGAGGGAACCAATCAAGGTATGGAGAGGAAGAACATCCAGGCATCAAAAACAGTGACTGACCAGGTCATGCTGTGGGAGGATGCATTAAGATTTTAGAGTACCATTCGCTTAAAGGAACATGAATGAATAGGCAATATTTTTAAAGAGTCATAGACTGCTGGGCCTAGACTATAAGCCCCAGGTCAAAGGCAAAAGCCTGAAGAATGGACAGAAACTGCAAAAAAAAAAAAAAAAAAAAAAGAAAGGAAGGAAGAGAGAGAGAGGGAAAAGAAGGAAGGAAGGAAGGAAGGAAGGGAGGGAGGGAGGGAGGGAGGGAGGAAAGAAGGAAGGAAGGAAGGAACTAATAAAGAAGGTAATGTTGGCTTGGAAAAGCACTCTACAATAAAGGGGAGTAAAGGTGACTGTCTCCTGGGTACAGTTTCAAAGTAGAGTCAATGCATGCACAGATAGAGGGTGTGGATAGAAAGGGTCATTACCAAGAAAGTGGGGGTCTTCAAAGCTGGGAGAGAAACAGGAGGGGAATGAGAAAAGAAAAAGAGCAAGTGTTCTCTCAAGTCTTCAGGGAAAATATCTTTGTACTACAATGAGTAGATTTTTCAAGAATATTAATTCCATGGCTTATAGAATTCCTTGGATATCATTCAAAAGAATGATGAGCCTAAGGTAAGAATAAGTGCTTGGGTAGCATCAAAAACTGGAAATGGTGTTGGACAAACTCACTACAAGCCACTGCTGTGCACACTTGCACAGCATCTATGAGAAGTGATTTCTTTTATGTGTCCTAGTTGATGATATAGCTTTCAACATTACTATGATATGATTTATTGTTATCTATTCTTCACTTGAGTAAAACGACACTGTCCTTATAAATGGCATAAAATTTCACAAATAGATTTTTTTAAAGCTACATGAAGGTCACATTTGCTGTCAAATCCACAGTCACCAAGTAAGGAAAAAGACCCCATGAAACTAACCAAGCATCTAATAAGTGGGCTTTTACCAAATAGAGGTACTAGAATTTACCAGTGCCATATAAAAAGGTCAATTATTTATATAGAAAAAACTATTATTTAAACATTTAAGATTAATGTAACTAGTAAATATGTAGATCACGTGTCTACTTTTTAATATATGAGAGCAACTTACATAAATGATACTTTTGCCATAATAATGCTGTTGTTTTAGGGAGCCAGAGGTTGAATCCTGAACCCAGCAGCACTGATTACATTTTGTTATAGTCAGTTTCTATGATCCATCCAATGGCATGTCAAATTATATATGTTTGACCATACTCTTTACTACATGCATGACATGGACACAGAAATATTCCCTGACCAGTCCTCTGCACCCACTCCTACTCAGCTTGGACCATTCTCCATAGAGCAAGAAGAACCGTCCTCCTAAGACTCAAGTCAAAAATCCAAAGTACAACTTCCATATGATCCAGCCATATCACTTCAGGAGAAATATCCAAGAAAATCAAAGTGAGTATAAAAATAGAGATATTTGTACACCCATGTTCATAGCTGTTTCCAATAGCCAAATCAAGGAATAAGCCCAAGTGCCCACCCATGGATGATTGATAAAGGAAATGTAGTATATATGCACAATAAAGGTTTATTCATCCACAAAGAATGTAATTATGTTGTTTGCAAAAATGGGGATAGAATTGAGGATCAGTATATTAGGTGAAATAAGCCAGTTACATAGGGACAATTGCCTCTTAATTTTTCTTTTTTTATGTTAATCTAGGTGTATGTGGGGGTGGACTAAAAGGATATGGAAACAGAGTATATAGTAAGCATACTATCAGGATATAGATAGGAGAAGGAAAAAGAGGAGTAGTGTAAGAAAAGTGATTGAGGTGGTGATTATGATCAAGTATAGTCTATGCATGTCTATCGGATATGTCGCAATGGTACACCTTACTTTATATAATTCATATATGCTAATGGAACTGGACAAAGGTATCAGATCTGACATTTGTCCTCAGCAGCTCTCAAAAGTGTCCACCTCTTCACAGGATAAGGGCCAAAGCTGTGTCACCGCTCTCCTGCTACAGCACACCCTGCTCATGACTTTTCATTTTTTGAGGAATAAATCTAGTCTTGACCAGCACAAAGACTTCACAGGACACCCTTTCCCCCAGTGTCTTCTGAGTCATATTCTAAAGGCTTGTGATGATTCCACTTTATGTCAAGGAACATCTTCCTACCCTCCAAGCTTTTCAGTAGTGGCTACGGGGCTCCCTACTGTATTCCCTGACCTTCCCAGCCTTGTTTGGTAAACAGTAATTTTGAATTAATGTGTGCTGGTTTGATGAGTAGCTGTCTACCTCATCTGATGGCCCTCAGGCTTTCACTAGAGGACCCCTATCAGTTCAAGTTGCAGGCATTTGGTAACTAGCTGATGAACAGCAAATGTATATAAATTATTCACAGAACAGAATAAGAGGACATTTAAAAATAAGCATTAAAATAGAACACATTAAAATTTGTAAGTAAGAGTGCAAGATATGCACAAACATCTAGAAATCTACTACTCTGCAGGAGTCATGGAGTGGATAATTAGGGGAAGTGAGCTTGGTGAAGTCAAATCTTAGAATTTGGCTCAAAGGCTGTTTGTTCGTCCGCTGCCCACCTGCCTCCTGTGCTTTCAGACCCATTGCAGCTTTGTTCTGCTCCACGTCAGCAGCTTCAACCACAATGATAAACACTAAGGATTTTTAAGCTAATGCTGAGGAGTAGATTGAAGACGCCACTAATGAACATAGAAAGTGAATAAAACACATGCCAAAAATACAAGTGAATTTGAAAATAATTCCTGTACTATGGTACCTAAAATTACAGTTCTAAAAAGTAATTTGCCATTTGCTCTTTTCTCTTTGGAGATTAATGTCCAAAAACTGATCTGAACATATCCTGTCTTCCTATCAAAATGAGTTTTATCTCACCTGCTTGGGGACAGTCCAAAGACACCTAATCCCACTGTTCAGTGGCAATCTTATTAAACTCTCCATAAAAGACAATACCTCTTCACTTAAAAACCACCACTTTCTTAAACAGCACAGTCCTTAACTGCATTCTAAATATTTGTCCTTATGTTCTCTTATGTAAGTGTAGATTTTACCCCTCATTAAGGAAACATCTCTTTGCTATAGCTAGAGATCACTGCAGAAAAGTACAACCAATCAGAATGCAGAGTTGTGGAGCTCAGTTCCAATGGACACATCTACAAAACACTCCTATACCTAAGGCTCAAGGATCACTGCAGAAGAGGAGTTTGAAAGCTCGTCAGAGCAAGAGGATCCAGGAGTTTGCTAGGACATTGTATCACTTACATACAATGTTGTAAGCTACACCCATGAAACCCCACCCACATGACTGCCCAAAATGAACCACACAAGGACAATAGATTTGCCAAATAGACAGGGAGAGACCACACAATACAGCCTTACACACCACACACACACACACACACACACACACACACACACACACACACACACACACAAGAAATCTATAAGCAATCAAGTCACAGTAAGAGTGAGAGAAATTCTTCCTCAGGCAAAAGCACATCAATTAGTTATTCAATTCCACATTGTCATCAGTGAAAACATATACCTACAAGTACAATTATTCTATTTTGTTATATTCTTTTAAAAAATGAATGAAAACCTAACTATTGGGATAAAGGTTAACAACTGACCTGTCACTTAGACCTGCTAGGAGAGGGAATTCAGTTCTTTTCCAATGGAGCAACACTGGGTATAGCAACAACTCCAGGGCAAGCCTCGTGGTCAGGAGGAGCTGACCAACGTAGAATGGACTCCACAGTTTTTTCCTGTGCTTTGATTTGGTTACAGCTTGGTGAGTGTGTGTGTGTGTGTGTGTGTGTGTGTGTGTGTGTGTGTGTGTGTGTGTTGGGGTAGTGGTGGTTAGTATATTGTTTTCTTAGTTTGTGGCAGTTGTACTGGGTTGTTGTTTGCTGTTTTTGAGAAAGAAGAAGTTCAATAGGGAGGGAGAGGAAGAGGATACGGAAGGACTTGGGATGGGAAGAATATGATTAAGATATATTTAAAAATTGCTTTAAATAATCAAATATAATAACAGAAAAATAAAGAAATAATTTTTGGGGATCTCCTGGAGCAGAGTTACAGTGATCATGAGCCTCCAGGCATGGGTTCTGGGGACAGAATCCATTTCCTGCCAGAGGAACACACTCTTCACGCTCACGGCTGAGCCGTCTCCATAGCTCCGACATTAACTTCTGTGTGTCACTGTTGCTTCCAGGGAGATAGCTTTTCACCCGAGCTTTACCTGCCAGTTCCATACAGTCTGCACCATTGGTTTGAGGTTTTAATGAATGGAAATCAAATATACACAGGTATTTCAGAAGAATAATCCAGTTTTAGGGACAATGTTGAACCCGATAGTCCAAACAGCCTCAGCCAACCTCTGTGAACTCAAGTGTTGCTGCTATTTTTAAGAAGAGTGGGATCTAGTCTCAGCCTCTCATTCCAGCCAATGTATCACATTTTATAAACTAGAAGGAAAAACAAATGAACTTCAGTGGTAAATTGGGAGAAGCAAGAGGAAAGTGTCATTAAATGTCACCCTAACATCTGCTCTGTTAGGCTCCCACAGGCTCAGGTCTTGAAGACCCCCTCCCTAGCCATTAGTGCTCTTCAGTGGCCGAGGAGCCTTCGCAGGTGAAGCCTAACTGGTAGAAGATCCACACATTCAGGCTTTGAAGGTTGTGCTTGGCTTTTGGTTCCTGCTGCTCTGGATGCTTCCTGGTCTGTGATGAAGTGAGCAGCTTCCACCACACGTTTTTACTGCCATGACCTTAGCACCACACCATGACAGACTAAAATCATGAACCCGGATTAATGCCTCCTCCTGCTTCCGGCCACAGCAGAAGTAATCAGTACGGCTACCTAAGCCAATGAAACGATGTACCCATAAGAATATAGCCACAATACTGCCCAATACCAGATTTTCCCTCTGGGCACATAGTAGGATTGCAATGCTAGAATGACAGGTCATAAGCTTGCTTTAGACAAGAGAATCTGTGCAGAACTGATGGGTGTCACTTTTGAGTAAACGCCCTTAACAGAAAATCCAAATTTACTAGGTCCCTCTTCACCACTGCTGCATCTATGTTTCTACAAGTGGTACAAATGCCTTCATCATGGGTCTTTATATTGAAATGCAGTGGCCAGAGCTCCCAGGAACTCATTTTGGATGCTTTTGCTACCAAGAAATACCTTTCTATTTAAGCATCTACAAACTGAAGTGATCTGTTTCTTTCTCTCTCTCTCTCTCTCTCTCTCTCTCTCTCTCTCTCTCTCTCTCTCTCTCTCCCTCCCTCCCTCCCTCCCTCCCTCTCTGTCTCTGTCTCTGTCTCTCTCTCTCTCACACACACACCTCTCTTTCTCTATCTATCTATCATCTATCTCTATCTCATCTCTCTCTCCCTCTCCTGTGTGTGTGTGTGTGTGTGTGTGTGTGTGTGTGTGTGTGTGTGTGAATGTAGGTACACATGTGCTAGGGTATGTCATGCATGAGTAATTCAAAGGAAAACCTGCCAGAGTGGAGGTCCATATCTCCCATGTTGCTTGAAGAGATCTCTTTTGGTTGCTTCACCACTGATAATTCCAGGCTAGCTGGTCTGGAAGCTTCCAGGGAATCTCCTATCTCCACCTCCCACCTCATCGTGCATGCACTGTGATTACAGATGTGTGCTTCCACGTCCAGCTCTCACATGGGTTATAGGAACTCCAACTTGGATTCTCACTCTTACATAGCAAGCATTGTATCCAGTGAGCTATCTCCCCAGCCAAAGTTATTTCTTAGCATTACCTAGCTCAGTAGTTCTCAACCTGTTAGTCATGGCCCCCTGGGTAGTCACATATTAGATATTCTGCATATCAGATATTTATATTATAATTCATAACAGTATCATAATTATAGTTATGAAGTAACAATGAAATAATTTTATGGTTGGGGGTCACCAAAACATGAGGAACTGTATTAGAGGGTAGTAGCATCATGAAGACTGAGAACCACTGACTAGCTCATCTTTAATAACACATGCATATAATTCCAAGTCTCCGAAAATATTCTCAAGTTCTATACTATGATGCTCCTGTGGTTAGAATGACCCAAGTACAACAAACAGCACTAAAGGGCATGTGTGGCCTTTCATAAGTGATAAATTCATAAATGGTTTTAGCGTCCTTCTAAAAGGACTCGGCTCACTTCAGATCTTTAAAACAAACATTTCTGACTTTTTTTTAAAAGTGTATTGATTTTTATTTTGTGTCTGTGAGCATTTTGTCTACATTTATGTCTGTGTATCAGGTGAGTGTCATGGCTACAGAGGCCAGAAGAGGGTATGAAAACCCCTGGAACTGGAGTTACAAGTGGTTGTGAGCTGCCATGTGAATGCTGGGAACTGACCCTCACACAGAGCAGCCTGGTCTTAGTTACTGAACCATCTCTCCAGCCCCCATTGATGTCCATAAAAAATTTCTAATTCTGGTGTTTTATTCTAAGAGCACATATGAAGTAAACAGATTAAGTAATATACAAGAGATGGATATATACAATGATTACAAATGTCATTAGGTTTCAAGTCATTGAAATATCTTACTTTATGTAGCTCTTAAATTTCTTTTAAGATCATTGGTCTGAAGGAGGACATCTGAGTACATATCCAAAATTATTTTATGAGTAAATAGAACATTTGTGATGTCCTTTCCTTGGCTATAGAACACTTTACTTTTGAACAGAAACAATATCATTTGTTCTTAAAATAAATTCTCTGGAGATGAAATGTTAATTTTGTAGCATTTTTAGTAGTCATATCTAAAAGAGAATCAATTATCATACATTATCAAGAGAGCATCATCATTTTATGGGAATGAACATCGCAACACTTCTGCAGAATCCATTCAGCAATTCCAAACCCTGAGAACTTCAAGAGTCAGTTGTTATTCAACAGAATCTGTGTGCTCTCCAGAGATGAATTCTGATGATGTCCCATATTTAACCACTAAGAGAAGGAACAGCTGAGAGAGAGCTCAGTTTACCCACCTACACAGAGCTGTGGACATCTGCTTTTTTTTTTTTTTGCTTCCAAATAAATGTCAACAACCTGTGTGTGCTTTTAACAGAAACAGAATTCCATAGATTATTACTTGCTATGCTCTGAGTAACTGCCATCTGTGTCTGCCACAGCAGGATTCTAGATTCTTCTTGGGAGAGTGCTTATACCTCCAAGCTAACTACACAGCTGTGTTGTCAAGGGGAGAGGCTGGCTTCACCATAGCCACTCTTGATCAAGAAGAAAGGAAAGACTGTTGAACCATGACGGTTCTTTCTATAATACAGGCCCAATAATGCCATTAACCTCCTGGGATTGTGAAGTTTAGATGAGCCGATCCACACAAACTAATAGGCACATGGTAATGGTTCTATAAATTGGTGTTACGGAAGTAATTACTACCTATGTGAGTCAACACTACTTGCATGGGTATTTCCCAGGTTCAGCCCTTAGGCATCCTTATTTGTCCAATCATAGTCTCTCCCATGGAAATCTTACCCAATCTCTAGTCTTCCATTGTCAACTCTGAAACAAGATTCCTAATGTTCAAGCTTATGCATTGTTTCTAGACTGATTCTCACTCTTTCTGAAATATTCCCAACAGGATAGCCGCTCACTTCTTAAATTACTCCTGTCTACATCATGCATTATATCCCAACTTATTCATCTCGGGATTAGGTGATGAGAGCCCTAGCAGGAAGCTGTTTAAAGAGCTGTTCTATTTTCTCCTGAACTGTGCTTATCACAGCAAGGATTCTGCAAAGCCAATTGGTCTCAGAGCTATATAATTATTTGACAATTGCCCAAGTTTTTGAGAGGAGGTAAACATATTGATATATTAATAGTATGAAGTCAAATTTCTAATCATATGTATAAGGATTAAAGTAAATCAGTGTAAAAGTGTTAATTCATGACTTCTAAGCAAGTCTTAGATTTAATGTTTCGATAAACAATACTGACTGATTTGCTATTCTTGCTTTTCTGTGTATGCTGTGGTAATTGGCCATCCTCTTTCTTCCATTTTCCACTCCAAAAGCTTTTCTGATTTTAACTTCTAAAAATTTAAACTAAAAATTTTCTAAGCATGGAGAAAATAAATGGCCATTAATTCAAGAGATAATCAACCACCTGAAAATCAACAAAAGAATGGATGATCATTTTCTGCTGTTCTGAAATTTAGGATTTTATTTCCTTCTAAGCCACAAAATCACTCTTTTATTAAAGAAAGAAAAGCGTCAACTGCATGAAGAGTGGTGTACCCTGGCACTTCTGAAGCTGAAGAATTATCTGTCTGCCCTTCACTAAACAGCTTCCATCAGAACTCAAGGACTCTAGGCAGCATGGAAAACAGGTGGGCCTCAGCACTCAGAAGTCTGTGAACTTCTCTGACAGCCACATGCTTTCTCTCATCAATGAACTTGACTCCACACTGCAAATAACTAAGGCTGGAAGGGACTGATTTTCTGTTACTCCTCTGGTAAGAATCTGTCAGGCCAATGGGGCAAGTTATTTAACTATTGTATTGCAGATTTCACTCTTCCTGTCTCTTCAAATGCATAGTTCCCTTATGTTTAAAACTCTGATCCTGTATTTGTCATTGGGGGAATTGAAAACTGATTACAAATGTCATTTTTTTTGGGATATCAGTTACTACACTTCTCCTCATGACTTTAGAAAACACAGTAAAGAAGAACAGGAGCAACATGGTAGGTGACAGAGCATGGCCCTGACTGAACAGTGAAGACATCGGCTGCCCTTTGATCTCTGGCTATGAGGAAGTACATTCATGTGACATAGCAAGTCTCAGTAACTCTACTCTCTACAAAAGTCTACACTTCCTTCAATAAATGTGTTCTTTCCAAATTTTGTAATGTCCTAGATCACCTATAATTTTGCAAATACTTTCTTTTGCTTCCATATTTCCTCCTTTATCTAGAAATTTATCTATTTAAAAATTTGGCCAAAATCATAAGTCTTTTTGCTCAACCCTAGGAATGACTCAGTACATAAATAACATATACTGATTTGGATGGATGTATCTTCATCTTTTTTATTTTATTCTATGTTAGGCTTAAAGATAAAAGTTAACAAACAATATCATAAATAATTTAATTGTTTTCTGTGAAAACTTTTTTTTCAAAATCAATAATTCTGTTCTTAGCTTCTCCTATATTTTTATTTTCATTGTTTTCCATGTTTTTGGAAGGCTGACTTTATATTACATTTTTGCTCCTACCTGTTGTTAGGCTATCAAAGCTGTATTGTTGGCACAGACAGCAGACAGCCAAGCATTATTAACCAGTGACTTTGAAATGAGCAATGGCTTTGTCTCAAATGTTTCCTGTATTGGCTCAAGTATACCTCAGTACAGTGTCTAGCCTCACTTGATATTTGGTATACATCCTCTGGTTATGTTAAGGAACCAAACACTCAAACTCAAATGTAATTCTTAGAATTAAAACTCATGTTCATAGTATGCATGGCTGGAATTCAATATTTAGTGTCTTACATAAGATGGAGTTGATAGAAAGAATTGATGCACATAAAATAATCTATTAAAGTTGTATTAATTGTTATAAATGTTAACAGCCATTACCAACTGCGGTGCTTTGAAAGAAAATGGCCCCTAAAGGGAGTGGCACTATTAGGAGGTGTAGCCTTGATGGAGGAAGTGTGTCACCGTGAGGGTGGGCTTTGAGGTCTCTTCTGCTCAAGGTTCCCTCAGTGTGACTTTCAGTTGACTTCCTGTTGCCTGCAAGATGTACAACTCTCAACTCCAGCACCACATCTGCCTGTATGCTGCTATGTTCCCTGTCATGATAATAATGAACCTCTGAAACTGTAAGCAAGCCACCTCTGTAGCTAGAGAGTTTTCTCTCCAGGTCCCGCCAAGCCCTGGCAGTCTGACAACCCACTTGTAAAATAAACACACAGACGCTTGTATTATTTAAACTGTTTGGCCTAATGGCTCAGGCTTCTAGCTATCTAGTTTTTCTATCTTAAATTAATCCATTTCTATAAATCTATACCTTGTCACGTGGCTTGTGGCTTACCGGCATCTTCACATGCTGCTTGTCATGGCAGAGGCTGGCAGCATCTCCCTCCGCCTTCCTGTTCTCTCAATTCTCCTCTCTGTTAGTCCCGCCTATACTTCCTGCCTGGCGACTGGCCAATCAGTGTTTTATTTATTGACCAATCAGAGCAACACATTTCACATACAGACCATCCCACAGCACACTTCAATTAAATGTTTTCTTTATAAGAGTTGATATGATCATGCAGTCTCTTCACAGCAATGAAAACCTTAAGACATCAATTTATTAAATCTATAGTTTTATTGAAACCAAATTATTGCTTATCCTAGTTAGCTTCAACTCTCAACTTCACACATATTAGAAATGACTTCAGAAGAGAACCTTGGTTGGAAAATTCCCTAGATCAAATTGGCCTGAGGGCAGGTGGGTGGGGGACTGTCTTGATTGTTACCTGGCAATGGAGGGCCCAGTGCTCTGTGGGTGGTACAGTTTCTTGGGAAAGAGGTCCTGAGCTGTAAGAGCATGAGTCTACACAAGTCAAAGAGCAACTTGGCTGTGAGTCACCTGGTCCAGAGGAAAACTGCATAAACTAGCAAGTGGGCTTGGCTTCAGTGTCCTGCCCGGACTTCCCTTGATGATGGACTATGTCCTGGAAGTGTAAGTCAAATAGACTCTTTTGTCTCCTAAGCTGCTTTTGGTCAGAGTGTTTTATCACAGTAACAGAAATGGGACTAGACCCTGTTTTAATGTACACTTTAAAGTGTGGTCAAGGGCCCTTTCCAGTATTTAAATGACTCTCTAGAAGCATGAAAATTCTGCTGCTATTTGGGTTTGGTCACACTTATCACCAAAAAGTGGAAGGATAAAGGAACTGCACACATCACACACACATACACACACATGTGACCTGGGACAGCTCCTTTGAACTTATGCAGTCTCCCCTGAGCACAGTTAATATGTTCAGTGGTGGTGACTTGGCATGCACAGGGGTATAGAACATTGTGCTGTTCCTTTTTATGTGCTCCCCATGTTTTATACAGAATTACTGCAGGGGTGTGCTGAAAAGTATATATTAACAGCTTAGATTAAAGTTTTGACAAGGAGTAGTGATTCCTCACATATCCTATTTGTCTCATATCCTATTTCCTCACACATTGATTTTTCTTGTAGCCAGGGGCCAGTGAATTTTAGCATAGAGGTCACTTTATAATTTAAGTGACAACGTTGTCGTTTTGACTAATATTCTCAAGATGTTTACAAGAAACAATCAAGTCAATTACACTTAAATATCAGGACAATGGGTGTAGTCCACAGGTAAGAGAGAACCCTTGAGCAGAAAAAAAAAATATGAACTAGAATTGTTGAGTTCTGAGTCAACACTGAGGATAAAATTCTGTAGGTGGTGCCAATGGGCAGGAGAAATGGGTACTTATCACAATGGGTTTGTGGGGTGACAGGGTCCATAAAGGAAAACTAATGTACTCACCTGGGCAGAGACTGAAGGCCTACATATAAGATGTCGTTTCCACGAACAAAAGAGAGAACAACTCAGTGGGAAAAAGGAAGAGTGACGTGGAAAGAGTGCTTACCAGACCACTTAAGAATTAGCAATTAACTAAAGATGGAAAAAACAGCTCCCTGATAGAAGAACATTTGTTTCCAAATAACTCCAAGTAAACCCTTAAAATTATTTTATAATTTGCTTAGACTCTTTCAAATGTTGGTTTCAAAGAAAACAGTATGAAAAACTGAATTAGTTTTAAATTTAAGTTTAAAGTTTAAGATGCAACGTTTCTTAAGAAATGTATCATTTTTAAGTCCTCCTGTTGACTTTAAAAACACCCTGGACACCATTCTGTATACTTAACAAAATCAGAACAACAAAAACGTTCATCTGAACCTGAAGATTTTGCAAAACAGAGCTACTCATCCTGTGTGACCTTTATAAGATTGGAAGCAAAGAGCACAGCTTGGTCTTGATTACTAATCATCCACTCAGCCCTTATGTAAGTGGTGTTCCATATTCCTCTTTGTGATCATTATTTTTTAAACACTGAACATATTCAACACCCACTGCTAAATTGGTTAAATCCACATGGCACCAAGGGCAGCCAACAATCTGGAGTGTTTTTAAAAATGGGAATTGATTAAAAATAATTTATTGCAAACTCTGTGACAGAAATCTCCCAAAAATAATGTTGACATTCTAGCTATGATCTAGAGAATTCATCAGTAGTGCACGTATATGAGTATATATTCATACCAAGCATAGGCCTGATAACAGAAATTCACTCCTAAAGCCACACATTGAGCCATAAGCTTTCAATCAAACACATTCATTTGCCTGAATGCTCGCAACACTAAGAATAATGATTCTTTAGTGATACTATAAAAAGATGCCTTGTGTATGGTAGTTGAAGAAAATATGGCTCATCTTAAATACTGTCTCAGTTAGCTGGAAGGCTCTTGTGTTGGCTCTATAGTTTTGACCAAATAGCTGAGAAAAGGAGGAAGGGTTTTATTCTGGCTTACAGATTCAGAGAGATAAGTCATGATCACTTGACTCTGGGGCTGAGTAAGGCAGAATATATGTGAGAAAACCTGTCACAGAGTTTGTTGACCTTGTGACAACCACTGAGAGACAGAGGAAAGACTAAGGACTGAGCACAAGCTTTTCCTTCAAAATCACAACCCAGAAATCTGTGTCTTCCAGCTGAGTCCCATTCCCTAAATTTTCCTCTGTCTCCCAAAATAAAGTCAGCAGCTGGAAAGCAAGTATTCAATACATGAACTGGTGGGAGCATTTGTATTCAAACGAGAACAGTTCTCTTATGAACACTGAGAAGTATCTAACTTGTGCTGTGGCAAACAGCCTGTTTTGAAACTGTAGCATTCCCTAGAGGAATTCTGTCTTTTTCCTGTTACAGACAAGGGAATGAAGGTTAAGGAAAATAAAAATATTTACCCAGAACTTTTTCAACATAATAATTCCTCTATTTAAACATAACTTCCTTCTACTTAGATATTGCAAAAAAAAAAAGACTTTTATAATCATTTTCCTATACAGTACCTTTTCCTGCTCAAGAAGTAAAAAGGAGTTTTGAAGGAGAAAACAGGGAAAGAATTAATGATAATGTTGTGGCTGGACACTGGATCAATTATACCTCAATAAAGCAAACAAATATTACAAGTAAGAAATGAAAGAGAAGTTATATAAACAATCCTGTCCTCATACCAGCTTCTTTCTATGTATATTAAAATCACAAATTACACCCCCCCACACACACACACGCACACACGCACGCACACGCACACGCACACGCACGCAAGCACGCACGCACACGCACACGGATCCATCCTGAAGAGACACTCATTGGTTAACCACAGCTCCCAGGTAGTAAATGGAGACAGACGTTGTTTCGTGATTCCCAAACCTGGAAGTCTGCACGGTCTTTAGGGTGAAAATGCAAGACTTGCTTCAGGCTGCTCCTCCCAACTGCTTCGTGTTGGCTATATTTGTCACTCAGATACCTGAGCATCTGGGGAACCCATAAAACAGCCAGATGGCACTTATTTGCATATTACATGATGATATCACAACAACAAAAGATACTCTCTACTGAAGCAGAGTATGTTTCACAGTATACTTGATGAATTTTCCCGAAAGAATAATTCTGTCTTTCCATTTTTATTTGAGTTTCTCTTGTTAACTGCCATTTACTACAGAAAGAAGTTTCTCTGGTTAGGGCTGAGAGATGCACTATTCTACAGATTTCACAATAATTCAGTAGGAGTCAGGTTAATATTATGTCCATTTAGTAGCACAATGGTAGTAGATTCTCCCCTAGGATCTTCCTATCCACAGGTTCTTGGCCCCAACAGTGGTGCTGGGTATGTGTTTCTTCTTATGGAGTAGATCATAAATCCAGTCAGAAAGTGATTGGTTATTCCCAAGACACACGTGCCAGTGGGCATGTCTTATCAGGTTGGTCATTATTGTAGCTCACAGGGTTACCAGCTGGGTAAGACTGAGGATTGCTTTGCTCCTTTGGTAGCTTACATAGCCCCTTCAAACATGTGGAAGCTGCTCAGTAAGGATCAAGCTTCAGGTACTGGCTGGATTTCTCCATATTCTGTTACTTGAGTATGTGGTCTCTTCAGCAATAAGATCTTACTGTCAAGTTCTGGAGGTAAACCAAAAATAATGGCAATAGCCTTGTAGTATTTGGGGATCTATAGGTCCTTGCTGGCCAATAACTCCAAAAGAGGTAACCCATTCCTGGCAATGGGATTTTTATTTGTTAGTCTGTGGTATCTAGTTGGAGCACCTTGCTGGATAGTTTTGTGTCAACTTGACACAAGTTAGTTATCTGAAAGGAGAGAACCTCAACTGAGGAAATGCTTCCATAATATTGGCTGTGGAGCATTTTCTTAATTAGTGATTGATGGGGGAGGGTCCAGTCCACTGTGGGTGAGGCCATCCCTGGGCAGGTTGTCCTTGGTTCTATAAGAAAGCAGGTTGAGTAAGCTGTGATGAACAAGCCCAGTCAGCAGCACCCTTCCATGCCTCTGCATCCGCTCCTGCCTCCAGGTTCCTGCCCTGCTTGAGTTCCTGTCCTGAGTTCCTTTTATGATGAACAGTGATATGGAAATATAAGTCAAATAAACCCTTTCCTCCCCAAGTTTCTATGTCATGGTGTTTCATCGTAGTGAGAGTAACCCTCACTAAGACAAGCACTGTCTATTTAGATGCTTTTACATACCGAGAATAAGAGACCGGAATGCTCAGCATTAAAAGGAATATTTGTATCACATGCTTTCTTCTTACGGTCAGGAATCATTGCAGAATAGAAGGAGAAAAGATTGCAAGAGTGAGAGGCAGTGGATGAATGCAATGCAATGGTGTTTTACAGACACAATAGAGCAGTTTCACATACAGACACACAGCAGTTGCAGCAACATGCTGAAGACCTGTGTAAGCTTAAACCACACATAATCCCAGCATGGAGAGAAGGGGTGGGTATGAGATCTGCCTCCCCCACCACTCCTCCACCCCATTAGCTGAAGAGCTATTGACAACTGACAGTTGCTAGGAGAGGGACTGTCAATTTTCTTTAAGGGTTTGGCTCTTGGAAGTCCCAGAAACATACATGCAAGCAACATTGAATGTACTCAGCATGTTGTATGCATATGTTCAAAACATTTATATGTAGATGTAAAAACAATGGGTAAAGAAGAGAAAACCACGAATTTGGGAGGAAGCATGATGGAGCAGGGACAGGAATGGGAGGGGGAAAGAACACAAAATTCAATGGCTAGGAAATGGGGGATGGGAGATGGTCCTGGCAGAAGCTAGGGTAGGGGTATTTTGTCTATGATAGAAGTACATCATATGAGATTCTCAAATAATATTTTTAAATGCAAAATAAAATTGTGTTATGTCAATCAACCCTCCAGTGGGGTCAATTCTGATAGCTGATCAATTTGGTGGAAGTCCCAGGATACAAACTCAATTGCATTGGATGATCACATTGGCCAGTCATCAGAACAGTCACAATTTGATCGGTTTAAAAACACAGTTTAAGCTGGTCATGGTGATGCAATGGCTATGATTCTAGCATTTGGGAGTCAAAGTGGAAGAATCACAAGTTTGAGACAAATGTCAGCTGCAGAATAAGAAGCCTATGAAAAAAAGAAAAAGGAGGACGAGGAGGAGGAACAGGAGGAGGAAGAGGAGGAGCAGGAGCTGTGCTTTTGTTTAAGACAGGGTTCTTTGGGGCAAAGAGGTTGACAGGGAGTGGAGGGTTACAGTTATGATAAACTAAGTACATTCTAAATGATTTTGCAAATATGTAGACAGTAAAAATATAGGTGTTATGTTTTAACAAAATAGCCAACTCTAGAAAAATAAAAAATAAAAAGCCAGAGACTATGAAATTGAAGGCCCATTTTATCTACAGTATCTACTTCTGATGCCTTTCTATGACCTAGTCCTTGTCAGAATTGCTCAAAAGGAAGGAATCTGATATCCTTAAATCTTTGTGCTGATGCTTTTGTTGAAATTTAGTTTAGTTTAGTTTTGTTTTTCCCAAGAAAACCCATGTAAGTGATCACAGTTTCTGAAAATATTAGGGTGGGTACCACAACAAAGAAAAGTTTATTCATTACCTTGGTACTAATATTTTTTTGGGATGTAGAGAAGACAGAATTAACTTGCTTGGGAAATGCCTGTTAGTTCTCCACTGTTTCAGTGAGTTGACATTAGCTCGATGCTGGGATTAACGCAATGTCAGGTTCTCTTACAAGTCTGTGCTCCCATGTCTCATGCTATCATACTCTTTTTTTTTTTTTATCTCTTTCCCAGTAAAAAGGTCTGTTCTGGAATTTTGCCCATTTTTATACTCAGTTGCTCACGTTTTTATTGTTGGGTCCTTTGTGTGTTTTAGAAGCACTTCCTCACCTGACCAAGCCTCGACAAATACTCCGTTCTATTTTGTAGCTGTGTCTCTTTCCTAAGGCATCGTGTTTCTCAGAGGTTTCAGTCCCAACCAAGTCTAACCTGCTGCTTCTTCCCTTCACCTGCCTATGCTGCTTTATCTAAAACACTCAGTGTCGAACCCCAGTTCCAGGTTTTCTCCAACAGTATACTTGTTTCACACTTTCTATTCAGCTCTATAACTCATTTCCAGACAGTTGAGGAAGCTGTAAGGTCTGTATTTAGATTGATTGTTTCATTGGTGTCTATCTAGCTGATCAAGCACTATTTTTTTGTGAAGTCTGTCTGTGTTCCATTGTTTCACCTTGGTTCTTTTGTCAAATTCGGTTGAGTATAGAAGGTCTGTTTTAAAGCTCTTCACTCTGTTCCATTGATCTATTTGTTTATGATTTAGACAATACACTTCTATTATTGCTGAAGTTGTATGATAAGTCTTACAGGCATATATCTCAGTTTCTGACATTTTCTTCATAGAAACTTTAAAATACACTCAACACCACACACACACACACACACACACACACACACACACACACACACACAGAGAGAGAGAGAGAGAGAGAGAGAGAGAGAGAGAGAGAGAGAGAGAGAGTTGATTTTTCTGATAGAATTGAATGAATTTTGCAGACCCATTTGAAAAGAAATGAGACTGGGACTACAAAAAAAGATACCTTCCTTGATATTTTGAATGTATCTTGATATGGGAGTATCTTCCCGTTTATCTAGATTTTTTGTTGTTGATTTGATGATTTTAGGAAGCAGATGCAGAGATCCATGGCCAAACCCCAGGCGGAGCTCCAGGAGTCCAATCGACTAGAGAGAGGAGGGATCAAATGAGCAAGAGATATTGAGACCGTGATGGAAAAAGTAGAGACAACTAGCCAAGCTAGTGGAAACACATGAACTATGAACCAATAGCTGAGGAGCCCCCATGGAACTGGGATCAGGCCCTCTGGATAAGTGAGACACGGATTAACTTGAACTGTTTAGGAGGCCCCCAGGCAGTGGGACCGGGACCTGTCCTTAGTGCCAGCTTTTTGGAGCCTGGTGCCTATGCTGAGACACTTTGCTCAGCCTTGGTGCAGGGAGGAGGGGACTGGACCTGCCTGAGCTGAATGTAACAGGCTCTGCTGAATCCCCAGAGGAGACCTTGCATTGGAGGAGGTGGGAATGGGGGGTGGGTTGGCAGGGGAGAAGGTGCGGGGGGGGGGGGGGGGCCGGGAAGGATGAGGAATCCGTGGTTGATATATAGAACAAATAGAAAATCTCTTAATAAAAAGAAAATTTAAAAAGTTCATTTATCAGAGTTCTGGAATTTTCTTCATATGTGTATCTTATTCATCACATGTATGTTTCACTAAAGTTAAGGATTTCATTTTGGAGATACTAATATAAATAGTAATTTTTTATGTCAAATTCCAATTGTTCACCTCTGCAGTGTAGAAAATTAATTTACATTTGTATATTAACTTTATATCATACAAACTTACTATAATTGTTAATTCATGCCTGAGGTGGTTTCTTTTCTTTTCTTTCTTCATAATGATTTTTTTAGATGATACATACACACAGAGAGACACATAGGCGCGCGCGCGCGCGCACACACACACACACACACACACACACACACACACACATATGGAGAGAGAGAGAGACACTTTGGCTTCCAGAGCTGTAGCTTTTTGGCTTTTTTGGTACAATTTTTATTTCAAAAGCTAGTTTCATAAAAAGATTATTTCTCTCCCAAATAGTGAAGACTAGGCAATGAAATTTTGCCAAATATTTTGCCAAATTAGTAACTGCTACATTGCTGTCTTCTAATCCACATAATCCATTGAGTGTAAATAAGATCCTGTGTGCACTGACATAAGCTCACCAAATGAATTAATATTTCACACAGAGAAAACACTGTCAATCTTCCTTGTCAAAATGAGCAACTATTGGTTTGGTGATATAATGAATGTGTTAGCAGATGTTCAGAGAAAGGAAAGCCTTAATATTTACATGCACAAAACAATATATTTCTATTATCATTGGTGAAAAAGGCCCTGTGGAAACAGCATAATACCAGGGCCTAAAAATTATATTAATGGGAATTAGAAGCCCATTTCTCAACGGATCAATGTATGTACATGATTTAAAGTTAATGTTGCTCACATTTACAGATTACATTGCAATATCCTTGCATTTAAGTGTATAATCCTGAGAGAAAAACTTTACTTTTATCCACATTTTCCAATTTCAATTTGAATCACTAAAGAAATGCTGTTTCCTACTGCATTCAGGGTTCTAACCATGGTTTAAGTCTGTCCTTTCTCTACCACTGCATTTAGGGGTTTACTGTGTTCTAACCATGGTTTAGGTCTGTCCTTTCTCTACTGCTCCTTAGCTAACAGCAGATACAATGCTTCTATTTTCAAGTAAATGAATTTTATGCAAACTCATTTCCACTGTTACACAATTAATTTACCATTAGCATTATAATCTATTATATTTGTAGATGATAGGCTGAAAATGAAATGGAACTTTTCTTTCTGATGGAGCGAAATCCATTAGTGGAACTTCAAATTGTATAGCTGAAAGGTCATTTCCCTTCATTGTAAAGTAAGTATTCTTTCTCCCCCTTCATTTTAGAATTCAATTGTAGAGTCAGCATTTACGAAACTGTCCTCCTAATGACAGTCAGTAATGTTTGCTCTCCTTCATTGCATGGCATTTTTTCCTCTTTAAATCTTCAACTATTACCCAAAGTCTAAATTGTGTATGGTTTTATGGGGCCTTGGTTATATTTAACTTGAAATCTCCATAGAACATACATTTTATAAAATTGCTGAAATGGTTCTGGAAATTTTTAATGATATAAGAAGTCTTATCTGCTCCTTAAAAGGCCATTTTAACTTTGATGCTACCGTCAAAATATCAAGGATGCTAAAGGTAACAGACATAACAGACATGCAAGAAATCCCACTTAGGAATGTCAGAACAGGGCTGTGGTACCCCACCATATGAAAGCATGGAGAGAGGGGGGCAGCAGAGTTTTAGGGAAATTGGACCAGAAGTATTCTTTGGGGATGTAAGGCTCCATGACAGACAAAAGTATGTCCGGCATGGAGCTCTGAATTCATTGTGCCAAGTCTATAGAGTGAGGCAGCAAGATCAGGTGCTTTGGCAGGTAGGTCAGAGGCACTGCTGCTGGCATGCCATCATTCCAGTGCCTGGGGTTACTAGAACATAAGTGTGAATGTGTGACTGTGTCCTGAGGATCAAATGTAAGAAGCCAAGGGAGAGTGGGCTAGCCTAGAGATGATTTGAGTTCTTCTCAAGGGAAGGACAGGGAAGAGACCCTTGAAGGGGCCATCACAGGCCGGGCTTGCTAATTGACGCATCTGGATGGGAAGGATGCCTAACCCAGGTATCAGGAGCTGTCATCATAAGAGACTTAGCATGTCGCTTAGTGGAGGAAGCCTCCATGGAATGTGTAAACCATAGGTTCAATCTACAATATAAAAAGGCTTCCCCTGTGGCACAATATAAAAGAATCACTCAAGAAAGAACTTCATGTCTTACCAGTCCTCCCCTGCTATCCTATTTACTCTCTGGTTGGGTGGGAAGCAATAGCTTCCAGGATAAAAGAAACAAATGAAGATTGAGTGTTGACTAATAGATTGGACACGACAACCTATTTTCTGAGGTGAGACGTCTATTTTGTGTAGATAGTGACTGTAAGTCTTTATATTACCCAGGAGTAATAGACTTGTTGATGTTTTCAACCAGTAAGGTAAGAAAAAAAAAAACTTCTACTAAATCTGTTTTACATGAATACTCAGAAACAAAAGATCTGTGTCATACAGCTCCTTCCCAAAAAATTGTACTTGTTTGTTTGGTATTGTGTATACAAATCCAGAATTTGAATCTAAAAGGTACTGACTTTAGATGTGTAGAAAAGAAATATAAATAAATGACTTGTGTGGCTTTACTCATGCCAAAAGACTAATGACTGTGAAGTGGTAGAATAAAATGTATTAAGGAAAATATTACCTGCAGTATTTCTAGACACAAAGGCAGAAAGATGCAATGGAATTATAGTATAACAATTTTGTCCTTAACAATAACAAGAGTTAACCTGTGATGTGCACTTAGCTTATATACATTTTCGAAGGCATTTTGTAGGAAGAGATTATAAAAAGTTCTCATGCATCCCATGGCTTAGGTAATGAGAAAGTGATAGAGGCACACTATGGAATGTGCGCTAAGTGACAGAGAGCGAGCCAGAGATAAACCTCTCAAACAATATCTGTAATAGCTTAAAAGAAATAGAGGCTAAAGAGGGTTATCAGTCTACCTCACAGCCTCTGATCTAACCTCAAACACTAGTGTGGACAGGTAATCAGCCACTCCATGGCTCCCAGAGATATTCTTCCTTTACATCACTATGTAAAATTCAGGGAAAGCGGCAAATACACCTGAGGATGTAAAAGATGCAACCCAAGAGGAAGCTGAATTCCCACTACAGTGAATGTCCTAGTTTACAAAAATAATGCATGTTGTAAGTATTAAGAACCTCAGAAAAATATAAACAACATAGAAATCACCTATGATTTCATTATACATATGTAAACACTATTAATAGTTTATCATATTTTTCAAAATGATGGTGCTGTTATAATCTTTGCTATATGATTTTGGTCAACTTAATATTTTGAATATTTATTTAATTCAGATTTCTTCTAAAACATACTTTTGTTACATAGCAACACTGAGTTACTGCTTCCCCCACCCTGTTCTGATTCCCACTGCTTTCTTGACTTTTCCAAAGCAACCAGGACAGTAAACACGCTCTAGAATGCCGAACAATTGCAGTCTACATATTTAGAAGGCTTACCCAAATCAGGATTTTGTGTGTAAGCAGTGTGCCTGGCGTCTCAGAGATTCTACAAAGATTCTAGCCAGATCCTTTTAAATAAAACATCTGACTAAAGAGCACGGTGGCCTAACCCTTTTCCCAAGTTCTGGGGATCTCTCAGACATAATGAAGGATGCTTCAGTTTCTGAATCCCCAAGTACTTACAGAATTCCCTGGGCAATAGTTAAACATTAAGTGCTTATCACTGGCTCCAAGTCTCTGTATTAATTTTCTGCAACCCAATTAGCAACATTGGGCAAAAAGAAAAGTTGCCTTCATCCTGTGGATCAGTAGCAAATTGGAGAAGTGAGTGTCAAGTGGGTCCTCGGAGGTCACTGAGTTTATATCCCATTTTAGTCCTCGGGAAAACTAAGGAGCATGAAGGTTAAGTGACTTGGCTCAGCTCAGTGTACTGGGTGTAGCTCAGACTCTGGCTGGCAGAAGAGATACTGTTTCCACATTTCCTGAAAGGAAAATGCACACCTCTATAAATAGGAACTAAAAGAGATCCCTACATTCTATGATGCTGTATTTCCTTATTTGGGGGAAGATGGGCTAGAAATTACTTTAGAACCTGTGATAACATGTCCAACATCTTAGGAATGGAATGATAGTGGAATCTGTAATTAGAAATCACTAATATAATATTCAGTGGGCCACAATCTAACTTTGTTTATTTGTGCCATCATGTTTATATAAGAGGCTGAACTCTTAAATATTGGAAGGAGATCTGCCTTATTCTTGGGGAAACCTAGAAGCTAATGATTGCCAGAACAGATACTTGAGATGGACAAGACACAGTTCTGGGCAGTGGAAAACCCAGAGAGAAGCACCACAGGTGACCACCTTGGCATAATAAGCAGTGTCTCAGACTTCTCCCCAGTGCCACTGAAGACATTCTTTGGAATGCTTAAATGGGAGAAGACCCAAGATGCTCAGTACCAGTCACCACAGGACCATACTTCAGCTCAAACACCAAGAGTCCCAGGCTTTAAGGCATATGTGTGGAAATTGTTAACAGTGACCCAAGTGATTTATTCTGCTCTGTTGGTGGTAGAGCCCTAGCCAAATATTTAAAGTAATATAAATATCCAAACAGAATATAAAGAGGTCATCAGAAGAAAGGTCTTCCTGGAATGCAAGT